>NC_136262.1:60326926-60636926 GCF_964187855.1 Myxine glutinosa | reverse complement strand
AAAAAAATACACCGCTCTAACGCATAACCACGAGTTTAAACTACATTTACAACAAATATGAAAACGATTTTCATATCAATGTTAAATATAGAATATATAGAAGATAATGTAAAAAAAAAAAATGAGGCCGATATTCCAATGGTAAAAAAATCCTTCAAAAAATTCCTGGATCCGGAATAATATCCTGAGCTTCACCAAAAACTAATCAATTCTTCCTTATCCCAAGGGCAATCATCCCACCAACTTTCATCCAAATCCGTTCAGAACTTTTCCAGATATCCTGTTCACAAATACACGCACACACACGGACACGAGTGAATGCATTACTCCCTGACAGGAGTAATCAGAGATAGACGGTGCAGGTCATCGAGGACACCACACGTGATGGTAACTGCCCAGGCAAGGTCCTCACATTTTTCGAGTGATTATAATTTAAGAACAATTATTTAGTCTCATTATTATGATGACATCCATCGGACTATCATCGACACTTGTTTCGCAACGAGTTGGACAACCCAACGAGTGCAGTGCGCGAGGGCTGCGGATGCGTTTCCATGGTGCTTGCAGCCTGTGTAATAGGCCTGGAAAATTAGGAAATGATTGGACACCCCCTGGTGGTTCCTCGCGATGACCTCTGGTTGCTATGACTACCGAGTCAACGTAAGCTTGTCCCCATCCTTGCCGTTGAGGGCAGCGATAGGGACCCGCGTTTACTAAGACCTGGAGCCAGGTCGGACAGGCCTGATGGACACTTTGGCACCTCTTTTCCATTCTTGGCCTCCTCCATGTGGGTTTGTGCTGTTTCCTTGAGCGTGCAATGCGGTCACCATCATACAAGTCGGTGAATGTGCTCTGCGTTTGAATTGCCTCTCTTGGCTTGGTTCATTGTCAAACCTTCCACATTTCTGCACCTATTATGTCTCTTTTTTCCACTGCACTCTCTGCCTGCATCATCATTCAATACAATTTTTTTTTACTCCAGTGTTACAGGATTCTTTTACATAAAGACCCCTCAAGACCTCCAGGAATGCTCGAATGCGAAAGATGAATGCTGCGAAGACCAGACACCTGTTGAACGTATTGACAAAGGTTTAATGTGGATGCATTTAAATTTGTTTACACACTAATTTTGAGTGGTTTGACTTTACTGGAGTTGGAGGGCTGGCAGGGTGTCTTGGAGGCATGCAGCCTCACCTCTGAGCTGCTTAGCGTGGGTTCGAATCCTGGCCCAACTACAAATCGTCATCCTGGTGTCTCCCAGGCAGGGTGAGCCATCAATGTGTGTGTGCCTGGAGGGCTGGCAGGGTGGCTTGGAGGCATGTAGCCTCACCTCTGAGCTGCTTAGCGTGGGTTCGAATCCTGGCCCAACTACAAATCGTCATCCTGGTGTCTCCCAGGCAGGGTGAGCCATCAATGTGTGTGTGCCTGGAGGGCTGGCAGGGTGGCTTGGAGGCATGTAGCCTCACCTCTGAGCTGCTTAGCGTACGTTCGAATCCTGGCCCAACTACAAACCGTCATCCTGGTGTCTCCCAGGCAGGGTGAGCCATCAATGTGTGTGCCGTCTCTCGGATGGACGTTAAATTGGGAGTCCCATCTGCCAGCATTACTTCGTGGACATTAAAGATTCCAGGATGTCATGATTGCTCACACCATCAACAAATTCCTACCCCACTCTACAGTGGGGCACTGCATCACCGACCCTGCTGCGCCCTCAGCAACAATGCTACTCTCATCCTTGTACTGCATACAAAAGAAGCATGCAGTTAGAGATGGTTGAAGGAACAATTAGCTCTTTCACGAACCTCAATCTTGTATACAAAAACAAACCGAAAACAAACAAAAGCAACAATGTTAGAGGAAGTTCACCTGTTTTGTATTCCCATCTGAGCACATAGCCAACGAGAACAGCACTTGGTTGAGCGCATACCTCCGCAAGGTTGAACAGTTTACATTTTGTATCCCACTGATAGGCCGGAACCGTACTTTAACCACAATCTAATTGGTTTGTTCTTGTCACCTACGCAACTCATCCACCAAGTTTTGTCATAATCCGTCCACAACTTTGAGATATCGTGCTATATATCGTTTTTGTCCCGATCTCTCAATGATGAAGAATCATTTAAAAAATATCTCATCCGGATCCAGATCTTCAGCAAAATTAAATCAATTCTTCCTTGTCACACACCCAACCTGTCCACAAAGTTTCGTCCAAATCTGTCCATAACTTATTGAGATATCTTGTTCACAGACAAACAAGAAAGGACATCAGCCTGACAGGAATGATGAAAATGGAGAGAATCAATATAATAGATGTATTAATTGTGTAATAATTAAAATAAATAAATAATAATCAGAAAATAATTAATTTATTAATCAATTGGCTAATAGCATACCTAAACCACCACTGTTTCATCCGAATCTGTAACTTTTGGAAAATAATGTAATTAATTGAAAAATTAAATAATTAATCCATTAATTGATTCAATAAATCAAACATACCCTTTACAGCCAAATCACTTGGTCACTGTCATGTCCAAATATCAGCTTCCTAGCTCAAAACGTGCCAGAGATATTGCCTAGATGAGAGAGAAAATAAATAAGTACATGTACTTAATAAATCGATAATAATTAAGTAATTAATCAATTAAGTTATTAATAAAAAAAAATTAAAATACAGTTTTTGCCAAAGCACTTGTACGTTATTGTGCCCAAATTTCAGCTCTCTGGCTCAAAGGATGGCTGAGATATCGCCCGGCCAAACGAGAGAACCTTGGCCTTTGACCTTGACCTATATAATCAAAAAACATTGACATCCTCACTTTTGTCCTTTGGAATTCTCTGGTTAAGTTTGACAAACATAGCTGAAAGCGTTTGCGAGTTGTTACGCTAACAGACAAACAAACAAACGGGACAAGACTGACATATGACGAAAATTGAAAATTGCGTATTTGGATTGAACAAACAAAATTGAATTGAAAATTGCAAATTGCATTGAAATTTTTTGTCATAATAGAGGTGAAAACATAACCTCCCTCCACCTTTGTGAGGGAGGTAATGAAGTAAAAAAAAAAAAAAAATGGCCCTCACAGCCCACACAGCACCTACTCCCACACACCCCTCATCCCAAACATGATTAATAGTAATAATAATCATTTAAAACTTACCCTGTGTATCGACAAGCCCCAGATATGACCTTCCCATCAGTGTTAAGCAAGAAGATTTGGGTAGAACGATACTGTCTAATAACCTTCGGGCCCATATCATCGGGAGTTTTTGCAGTACAGACGGCAAGATAGAAACTTTTTGGATGAGTTTATCAGGAAGTTCTCCGAAACTTTTGTTGTGCAGAAGCACACCCTTTCTCCTAGGTACGTTTCCAAGCATTTTCGGCTTCTTTAAAAGCTTTGTGAGCCATTCCATGCTGCAATCATTATCTGGCACATATGATACACGTCCAGGCTGCCCCGACGGACCTCCTCGTTACTGGAGGATTCTGCACATGTGCGCCGGCGACTAATCTGGAGTGGATTACGGCATTTCCATTTCGAAAGGCAAATGTGAAAGCAAGCATATGTAGTTAGCCTGATTAGTGCTCCCGTTGGAACTCGTGACTCATCATCACGACGTTACCATCCCAGGATCCCAGGTTCAAATCATGTTGATTTGTCCATTCTCTCTTAACATCCTTGTAATTCACGCTAAAGTACACTCGTGTTTTTCCAATGAGTTTTACAAATACCTTTTTCTTGAAGGTCATTATTATGCAATTTCCCTCCATGTTAATAAAACTTGTATTTTAAAATATGATGAAATCGTCATGATAAAAAAAATCATATTGTTAATATGACCATTTTAATTGCTGGCTTTCAATATTAATCATCCACATTTGTCCATTGGTGGTTGCAGGAATGGTAGTTAATTTTTTTTTTTTAACAGCAAAAACTTGGTGGGAAATGGTCATAAAATAGAGGATTATTGGTAACAATTATGGGTGGGGGGATGGGGGTAATGTCATTTTATCAGTTCTATTTAAAAAGTCACAAAAGTTCAAGACTAATTAGCAAACAATAACCAATTTACTATAAAGTAAAAAGGGGTAAGGTGCCACAACACTTCCTGCATCCTCAGCCCTGGTTAGATGTTCATTATCCTCACCTAAAGGGCCTCTGGCTGATGTTATAGTGGGCAAATTTGAATGGAAATGTTCAGTACATTGAACAGAATTGAGGAGGATGTGTGCGTGTGGAGGTGATGTGTGCCTTCCCAAAGTATTCACACACCTTGACATTTTTCACATTTTGTTGTGTTACAGCCTGAATGAAAAATGTATTAAATTGTGATTTTTGTGTCACTGATCTACACATAATACCCCATAATGTCAAAGTGGAATTTATATATATATTTTACAAAATAATTAATAATTAAAAGCTTAAATGTCTTGAGTCAATAAGTATTCAACCCCTTTGATATGACACTTCAAATTGAGCTCAGGTGCGTCCAATTTCCTTTGATCATCCTTGAGATGTCTCTACAACTTGAATGGAGTCAAACGTCTACCGCCCTCCCAAACCACACCCATCATTCCTGTCTGACTTCTCCTACTTTCTGACCCAGCTATGTTCCCTCTCCCCCTCAATCCTCCTCCTTGGTGATTTCAATATCCACATGGACTCCACTGACTCCACGCTAACCACTGACTTCACTGATTTACTCACCTGCTTTAACCTCACTCAACATGTCAACTTTCCTACCCATAACCGTGGTCACATTTTGGACCTTGTCTGCTCTACTGGACTAATTTTGCACCATCTCTCTGGCTCCGATCTCACTCTCTCTGACCACCTAGCCATCACTCTGACCATCAACATCCCCACCCCAGCACCAAGGCATTATCGCACTATCAACTTCCGTAAGCTAAACGCTCTTTCACCTGCCTCATTCTCATCGACCCTCTCTGAAAAAATGTCCACTTCTCCCTTCGTTGACCTCCACACCCCTTCTGACCTCACTGACTACTACAACCACACTCTCTCCTTCTGCCTTGACCAACTTGCGCCTATAAAAACCAAAACAGTTTCTTTCACCCATTCTGCTCCCTGGTTTACCCCTGAACTCCGCCTGATGAAAACTCGTGCTCGCCAACTTGAAGGACTCCGCAATAAAACAGGTCTCACAGTTCACTCCCAGGCCTACAAGGACCACATACAACACTACAAAGATGCCCTCTCCCGCGCCCGCTCCGCCTACTACTCTCAAATTATCCACTCTGGCTCCGGAAACCCAAAAGCACTCTTCTCTACAATAAACAAACTCCTCAGCCCCCTGAACACCACCACCCAGTCATTCACAATAGACAACTGCATCTCCTTCCTTTCATTCTTCCAACACAAAATTGAAAACATCTACAACAGCTTGACCACCGCCGCACCCGCTCCCCCTCAAACCACCTGCCCCCCCTTATCCTGCCATCCCCTGTCTCAATTCTCCCCAGTCTCCCCTACTGACCTCTCTGAACTCCTCATCGGAATGAAAACTGCCGCCTGCACTCTTGACCCCATCCCCTCCAGCTTTGTCAAGGCCTCCCTTCCTGCTCTCTCTCCACTATCATTGCAACAATAAACTCCTCCCTGTCTACAGGCATCGTCCCACCATCCCTCAAAATTGCTGCTGTTACCCCCATTCTGAAAAAACCTGGACTAAACCCTGACACCCTAAATAACTTCAGACCCATCTCCAACCTACCCTTTCTGTCAAAGGTTTTGGAACGCGCTGTAGCCACTCAACTCAAACATCACCTCTCTGCCAATAACCTGTATGAAACATTCCAATCCGGATTCCGCTCCAACCACAGTACTGAAACTGCTCTCCTCAAAATCACCAACGACCTTCTCCTCTCCTCTGACGCTGGCAACCTCAACATTCTCATCCTCCTTGACCTCAGCGCCGCCTTTGACACCATCGATCACACCATCCTCCTCACCCGACTTGAAACCACCTTTAACATTACCGGCACTGCCCTCTCTTGGATTAAATCATACCTCTCTGACAGACGTCAGTTCATCTCCATCAATAACTGCAAATCCCCCAATGCTCCCCTCCCCCAAGGTGTCCCCCAAGGTTCAGCTCTTGGCCCCCTCCTCTTCATCCTTTACCTGTCCCCCCTCGGTCACTTAATCCGCCGTCATGGTCTCCAATTCCACTGCTTCGCCGATGACATCCAGCTTTTCATCTCCACCAAGTCCGTCTCCACCGACACCCACTCTATCCTGACAAACTGCATCACTGAAATAAAATCCTGGCTTCAAATCAACTTCCTCAAGCTTAACTGTGATAAATCTGAAATAATCATCATTGGCCCAAAAACGCTCACAAAATCCACCCATAACTTTGCCCTCAACATCGACGGTATCCCAGTATCCACCTCCCCTCACATCTGGAATCTTGGCGTCATCTTTGACCAAACCCTTTCCTTCGACAAATACACTAAACAGATCACAAAGTCAGCCTTCTTTCACCTGAAAAACATTGCCCGTCTCCGCTCATCCCTCTCCTCCACGGCTGCAGAAACCCTCATCCACGCCTTCATCACCTCCCGTCTGGACTACTGCAATAGCCTCCTCTATGGTTCACCCTCAAAAATCACCAATAAACTCCAATACATTCAGAACTCCGCTGCCCATCTACTCACTCATTCCCGGACCCGTGACCACATCACCCCCGTCCTTTACAAGCTTCACTGGCTCCCCATCCCCCAGAGAATCCAGTACAAAATCCTCCTCTTGACATACAAAGCCCTCCATAACCTGGCCCCATCCTACCTGGCTGACCTCCTCTCCAGACACACTCCCACCCGCAACCTCCGCTCTGCTGGTACCAACCTCCTGACCCCCTCCATCCGGACCAAATTCAGATCCTGGGGGGACAGGGCCTTCTCCATCGCTGCTCCCACCCTCTGGAACTCACTACCTCACACCATCAGAGACTCCTCCTCACTCACCACATTCAAAACATCACTAAAGACCCACCTGTTCAACACTGCATTCAACATTCAACCCACAGCATTTAACCCCCGACTATCTCTTCTCCTTCTCCCTCCTTTTGCTTTAAATATTTCCCTATTGATTCTTGTCTTTTTGCAATTGTTGTTTTCATGTATTGTTATGCATTATGTTTTCCACTCTGTCAAAGCGCCTTTGGGCTTCTGGAAAAGCGCTATACAAAATAAATGAATTATTATTATTATTATTATTATTAACTTGTGGCCAATTCAATTTATTGGTTATGATTTAGAAAGAAACACAACTTTCTATATAAGGTCCCACAGTTGACAGTGCATGTCAGAGCAGAAACTCGACTGTGAAGTAACAAGAAACTGGCCCTTGAACTCCGAGAATGAATCGTGAGAAGGCATAGATCTGGGGAAGGGTATAAACCAATTTCTAGAGTGTTGAAAGTTCCCAAGAGTACAGTGAGCTCCTTCATTAGGAAATGGAAAGAATATGGAACTACCCAGACTCTTCCTAGAGCTGGACGTCGAACCAAACTGAGCACCTGGGCAAGAAGGACCTTGGTCAGGGAGGTGACAAAGAATCCAATGACCACTCTGACAGAACTACAGAGCTCCTTGGCTGAGATGGGAGAACCTTCCCGAAGGACAACAGGCTCTGCAGCACTTCACAAATTTAGGCTTTATGAGAAAGTGGCTCGACGGAAGCCATTCCTGAGAAAAAGGCACATGACAGCACACCTCTAGTTTGCAAAAATGCATCTGAAAGACAGAGCATGAGGCAAAATATTCTATGGTTTGATGAGACGAAAATTGAACTCTGTCCTGAATGCAAAGTGCTACGTCTGGCGGAAATCGAGGAGAAATCATCACCCATCCAACACCATCTCTAATGTGAAGCATTGTGGTGGCAGTATCATGCTATGGGGATGCTTTTTAATGGCAATGACTGGGAGATTTGTAAGGATGATATCCGAGCATCCCTCTTTCGGCTTTCCTCCTTCACTTTGCTCTCTAATCGAGCTTTCTCTCCAACCACGACCACTCCGTAATTGTTGATGGTTCAACATCTCCCTCCTTCCCTATCAACAGTGGTGTCCCTCAGGGTTCTGTCCTGTCTCCAACACTCTTTTTATCAAGGACCTTCTTTCATATACAAATAACCAAATGCACTCGTACGCTGATGATTCGACATTACATTCCTCCATATTTTTTGCCAATCTGCTCCATCTGCTCCATCTTCCCTTACTCGATCTACATCTCATTTCATCACAGCCGCCACTTTAAATTCGGACTTGGACAAGATTTCCCAGTGGGGCAAATGTAATCGTGCATCTGGCCTTCGGCAAGTGTTGAACTATTGGCGCTGTGAGGAGCTGCCTGGTCGATGTGCTTACTGTGCTGTTCGGAGCTGCCTGATTGTCGTGCTTACCTAGCTGTTCTGGACTTCCCGGTGCACATGCTTACTGTGCTGTTCAGAGCTGCCTGGTCGTTGTGTTTACTGAGCTGTTCTGGACTTCCGGTACACGTGCTTACTGTGCTGTTCGGAGCTGCCTGGTCGTCGTGCTTACCGAGCTGTTCTGGACTTCCCAGTACACGTGCTTACTGTGCTGTTCAGAGTTGCCTGGTGGTCGTGCTTACCGAGCTGTTCTGGACTTCCGGTACACGTGCTTACTGTGCTGTTCAGAGCTGCCTGGTTGTCGTGCTTACTGAGCTGTTCTGGACTTCCCGGTACACGTGCTCACTGTGCTGTTCGGAGCTGCCTGGTCGTCGTGCTTACCGAGCTGTTCATGGCTGCCCGGTCCACGTGCTTTTCGAGGTGTAGGGGGCTGCCTGGTTTTTCTCCTTCCATGGGGTGATGAGGTGAGATTGCTATGGGCCGTGAGCGCTGTGTGATGACGAGGAGAGGTTTTCTTTATTGCCGCGGATTCTCCTTTCATTACACCGTATCGCGGGAGCTGTGCCTTAACCGTGACATTGTGGAGCGATGTATTCATTGTTGGGGGCACTATTAAGCAGCAGCCGGGTTTCTTCTTTGGTTCTCTGCTTTTTTAGTTTACATAATATGTACGTTAATAGTAATTTTATATGATTATTATTCTTTTGATATGCATTTGTAAGTTTTCTGAAATATTGTTATTATTGTAAACCTGACAAATTTCAGTCTTCGGACTGCCTTGTCCAGTGCTTAATGATTTCAATAAACCGAAATGAATCAAGTTAAGTTTAATACTTCAAAAACTCAATTTCTTCCCATCCCTCTCTAAAACTCCTTAACTTTCCAATCTCCTTAGAAAGCTCCACAATTACACCCCGTGATTCAATAAACCTACTAGGTATTACCCTAACATCAAATTTCTGCTGGAATCCACACATTACACAAATAGCTAAGTCTGCCTTAAAGAAACTAGGAGTCCTGTCCAGATGTCGAAGATTCTTCTCTGAAAAGTTGCTTCAACGATATAAAGGATTGATTCGTCCTTGTATACTGTATAGCGTACTGCTCCCACGTCCGGGGCAGTTCTAGCTCCACATACTCACTGGACAGAATTGAATCCAAAGTAATCCGACTGATCAACTCTCCAAATCTGACCTCAAAACTCGACCCGCTCGAATTACGCCGCAAAGTTTGCTCTCTTTCTCATTTCTAAAGATATTACTTCAGTTCCTGCTCCCAATAACTTGCTGCTTGTGGACCTCCGCCATTAGCAATACCACGGAATACGCAACAAGCCACTGCATCGCACGATTATTGTGTGGCCTTTGGCAACTCAAGGGTGGGCCGTTATCATGTTTGTTTCTTCCTCTCCACTGCCAAACTCTGGAACTCTTTACCTTCCCATGTATTTCTTACGACCTTCCCTTTAACTTTTACTTCCTAACACTTACGGCCTTCCCCTTTTCAAAAAGCAGATTTTTTTACTTCAGATATCTACGCTTTATGGAAGAGTGGCCAGACGGAAGTCATTCCTGAGAAAAATGCACATGAAAGCATGCCTGGAGTTTACAAGAAGAAACTCTGCTTCTGATAATTCATCTTCTTCTTCAAACTCGGAAAGCATTACAGAGAAACTCAGCCATACAGGGTGAGTCATAAGTCCCAGGTCACGGTTTTAGCTGCTTATACAACATTAATTTGTTTATACCATTTACCAGGGTGAACCATGAGCCCCAGGAGTAATAACATATGACAGTAATAACTGTAATATATAATAACAGGAGTAATAAGAACATGTTACAGTAATACAACAATATGGCCAGACAGAAGCCAAACAGTTCAATCTTGGTTTCATCAGACCACAGAATCATGTTTCTCACAGTCTGAGAGTCCTTTAGGTGCTTTTTTGCAAACTCCAAGCAGGCTTTCATGTGTCTTTCACTGAGGAGAGGCTTCCGTCTAGCCACTCTGCCATAAAGCCCAGATCGGTGGAGTGTTGCAGTGATGGTTGTCCTTCTGGAAGTTTCTCCCATCTCCACACAGGATCTCTGGAGCTCAGCCAGAGTGACCATCGGGTTCTTGGTCACCTCTCTTACCAAGGCCCTTCTCCCTCGATTGCTCAGCTTGGCCGGGCGGCCAGCTCTATGAAGAGCCCTGGTTGTTCCAAACTTTTTCCATTTAAGAATTATGGAGGCCACTGTGCTCTGGGGAACCTTCAATGCAGCAGAGATTTTTTTGTAGGCTTCCCCAGATCTGTGCCTTGACACAATCCTGTCTCTGAGCTCTGCAGGCAGTTCCTTCGACCTCATGGCTTGGTTTTTGCTCTGATATGCATTGTCAGCTATGAGACTTTGCATAGACATGTGTGTGCCTTTCTAAATCATGTCCAATCAATTGAATTTACCACAGGTGGACTCCAATCAAGGTGCAGAAACATTTCGAAGATGATCAAGAGAAATGGGAGGCACCTGAGCAAACTTTCAAGTGTCATAGCAAAGGGTCTGAATACTGTCGCGCGATCCCTTCGGTTAACACCGTAGGTCCGCGGAAGACCGAACGGCTTTACTTGAAGCGACGATCAAATACGGATTCGACTATGCTACGTAGGAGGAAGGAGGGAAGAGGAACAAGCGGAAGCGCCTACCTCCCGGCTCGCGCCCGCCAGCGTCTTCAACTTGGAAAGTGATTAACTCAAACGAGAAGGGGTTTAAAAAGGAATGGAAAATAATACAAGGGTTTATTCGAAATAAAGATCGGGACAGGGAATCGCGATGATAAATAAATGTCCTAAATCGGGACGTCCCCGCACCAGACTTAGCAACAGGACAAAGGAATGAATGAAATAAAGAAATCGTCGTGTGGTGTTCTGTGAGATGTGGTGCGTGCTTATCTGTCTGCAGTGGTGCGTCCGTCGTCCAACATGGCCCCCTCAGTCCGCCTCATTCGCGTGCTCCGCCAGGCCCCGAGCGACCCGCTCAGTGGCACGCCCCCGCTCCAAGCTCCTCGTAGGTCGCACACGAGGTCCCGTTCGCTCGGAGCACCATGCCTCGCTCCAAACACCAAGAGCACCGAGCACTGAGCACCGCTCCAAGCTCCGAGCACCAAGAACACCCCAGGGAAGCGAGCGCGAAGGAAAACCAGGGAAGAAACCAGCCAAAAGTCCAGCGCAGAGTAGCACAAGCATGGAGGGTCGATCTCCAACACGAAGCATGAGGGGTCCAGCGAGAAGGGAGAGAGACAGAATGTCGTCAGTCTCATGCAGTCAAAATGTCGTCCTTTTGTCACCTAGCGTGTGACGTCAATTCTTTCTCTGCCCCAACCAGAGCCTCGTATCTTCTTGGTCTCTCGAACCTTCTCCCGCCACCGGCGCCCCTCCCTCCAATGAACAACCTCCTTCTAAGTCATGGTTTGGCGCCTTCCGCGCTGATTGGCTGAAGGTTCGCGCCTTCTGCACCAACCAATCACGCATTCTTCTGCACCTGGGCGTGGTTATAGCTTGTCTTACTCAATGTTCATCACCCATGGTGGAGTATTGCGCAGCCGCTGCATGCTTGTCTTCCAAAGTCTTCCAAAGTCGTTGTGGTAAGGGAGGGGAATTATTTAATGTGTGCACTAAGGACCAATCTAAGTGTCCATATGAGAATGCGTTGCCATAAGGGACACTGGGTTGGCGACAGAGGGGACGACAAACGAAGGAATTTTACGCATAATCCCTGCACTATTTAACACGCCCCGCTCCTCGTGGCGGGGACACATACGACTTATACGACATCCGGGCTAAACCTAGAACTTATTACAGGTAGATTCCCAATCACGACAGTCGAGTTACCTACCTATACAGATCTATCTGGCTCTAGATATTCCTCTACCCAAATTCATAACACAGCCCCCCCCCCCTCCCCCGGAACCATAGCTCCTGCTAGGTTCACTGCACGCGCTACCATTCCAGTCTTAACACTTACTGTCTCACACTTAATTAACCTATGATTAACATCAATTAACATAACATAATTAATTAACATAATTAACATCAATAAACCAAATTAACCTATAACCCTGGTGTTGGGCTAGCGGCTAGGGTGCCGGCTTAGGATCCTAGGATCCTGGGTTCGAATCCCGGTCGATCGCTGAATTAACGCCAGGGGGGTTGACTCAGCCTGTCATCCTTCTGAGGTCGGCTAATTGAGTACCAGCTCACTGGTAATTCCCTGTTGGTCGTTAAAGGCGACAAAAAGGGTTGGCGTCAGGAAGGGCATCCGGCCGTAAAACATTGCTTCAAAAAGGGGACCAGAAAAACAACAACAACCACGGCTCCCGAAAAAGGCCAACCCCCGCTTTGCGGGGAAAAATGGCCTCTAAAGGTGGTTATTTTTTTTATTTTTTTTACTTAATTAACCTATGAAATAAATCAGGAGGGCTGTGGGAAGTGAGCTGGAGCTTCCTCCATGTTCTCCTTAACATGCTAATCCCCTTAACAATCATGCAGTTGTGGCGGTTACCTTATGTGCAGGTAACCGCATGTGGCGGTTACCTTATGTGATTACCTTATTTGGGCATAATACACGTGCACGGGCCTGTTGGACTTGTGGTTGTGCGGACGTGACGCAGGCACGGTTGCCGGAGCCACGCCCTCCGAAGAGGGCTTTTGGCTTTATATAAGCATGCTGACTTCCGTTCGAGTTTAGTGTGCTGGATCTTGCTGTTACAATAAACCATCTTCGAACCCTACGAATGGTCTCGTTCTCTCGCCTTCCGCGACTCCTAAACTGGTGACCTCCGACTGCCCCCGAACGGATTCGGGGCTGCGAACGAACACGGCAAGCGCGCCCTGGCCAGGGAAGCCACCTAAGCTGGTGACGCCGGCTTCTCCCGCACGGCTTCGGGTGCAGTTTCGAACGCGGTTTCGGAATGCCGGAGTTTCGGTAACGACGACGGCCATGACTATGAGGTTCGCGCACCGCGCTCGGCTCCTCCTCTACGACCGGAGGGGCAAACCTATTCCAAGACCCTCCGAAGGCACGGCTGCTTCGTCACCTTCGCGCGCACTGACGTTGGCGGAACGGCGGTTTCGTCACCTTCGCACTCGCTCGGACGTTAGCGGCATGGCCGCTTCGTCACCCTCGCGCAACTACAACTACAACCGCAACTACTTCTCTGACCCTGCATCCGTGGGAGGCCCGCGAGGAACCTCGGCAGCCTCCCCCGAGGCCTTGACCAGCCCCTCGGTTGGCTCACCCGCTTTTCGCGTGCACCGCTCGAGCCTTCTCGGCACTGCACCCGCGACCTGCAACCTCGGGAGGCCCGCGACGAACCTCGGCAGCCTCCCCCGAGGACTTGCCCAGCCCCTCGGTCGCCTCGGCCTACGCATAGGCCCATGGAGTGCATTCTGGGGGGACGTATGTGGCGGTTACCTTATGTGCAGGTAACCGCATGTGGCGGTTACCTTATGTGATTACCTTATTTGGGCATAATACACGTGCACGGGCCTGTTGGACTTGTGGTTGTGCGGCCGTGACGCACGCGCGGTTGCCGGAGCCACGCCCTCCGAAGAGGGCTTTTGGCTTTATATAAGCATGCTGACTTCCGTTCGAGTTTAGTGTGCTGGATCTTGCTGTTACAATAAACCATCTTCGAACCCTACGAATGGCCTCGTTCTCTCGCCTTCCGCGACTCCTAAACAGAGAACTTATTACAGGTAGATTCCCAATCACGACAGTCGAGTTACCTACCTGTACAGATCTATCTGGCTCTAGATATTCCTCTACCCAAATTCATAACACAGCCCCCCCCCCCCCTCCCCCGGAACCATAGCTCCTGCTAGGTTCACTGCACGCGCTACCATTCCAGTCATAACACTTACTGTCTCACACTTAATTAACCTAAGAAATAAATCAGGAGGGCTGTGGGAAGTGAGCTGGAGCTTCCTCCATGTTCTCCTTAACATGCTAATCCCCTTAACAATCATGCAGTCAAATATTTACAATGATTTTAATTGGTCGTTCCTGCGGTGGGAGGAAACGAACAACACGCAAAACTAACTTAACCACAAACTTTAGCCTTAACTTGCAAAAACTCAAAACTTCCAAAACTCCAATGAAACATTTGTACAAACCCCAGTCTACAGACCGCATCCCCCGGTGGATGCCACAAGATGCAACCTTACCTGTGGGGCCATCCCAATGCACCCCTAAATTTCCGCGGGCCCTGTCCTGGTGTTACAGGTGAGTGACATGGCTCAGTGGATTTCACCCTCATTCATTCAACACAACCCCTTAACCACTCATACACATTCCATAAGTCATCACACACAAAATCATTACAAGCCCTTATTTCACCCCCCTGCAGGACCATGGCATTGATGTCGTATACATGTGTGCATTTCTCAACTAGGCAGCGGGGAGGTACCGCACAAGTAAGATGGTGGGGGCGCTTCAGGCTGTGGTGCCCGCAGTCCCAAAAACAAGTCAACCGACTCACAAGTTCATTGCCCCCCCCCCCCCTACCACCCTTTAACCTCTTGGCCCCGTGACAGCCCAACAGCCCTTTCTGCCGTTACCCTGCCGGTGAGGGTCTCCACCCACCAGGCTCCATTGCCTCCTGCTTCAGCGCAGCTACACGGGTCGCTGGGAGTCTGCTTTACCCCACGGCGCCCAACGAGACCCTCCACCGAAGAGCTCCAATTTCCAGATACCACTGGCTGCCAGGGGTAATTGCCGCAGAGGGGGGGGGGGCGCAGGCATCGGATGCCGGTGGGAGAATTAGAGGGTTTAGAGTTGACCCAGGACCCCAGGGAAATGTATATGGGGGAGAGGGAGGAGGAGCGCAATACACATTGGGTTGTGGGGGTATCAGGTGCACAAAATGGCGATGCCGCGCACGAGGTTGGAGGCGCACAAAATTTCGGCGGCTCGCAGGTGGCAACAAGAGCCAAGCCCACGGTACCAGCGGGTTGGGACCTGCATTTGCTCATAGAGCAATTACGAGCATCTGTAGAAATGCAGAGGGCCAAATTAAGGGCAGAAATGGGAGAAGTGGGGGACAAATCCACCCGGGAAATAAAAGGGTTAAAATTAACCCAGGACCCCAGGGAAGGAGGACAATTGGTAATGGAGGGAGCCGATGAGGGCACAGTAGAGGGGGTTGCAGAGGGACAAAATGGCGGCGCTTCGCACGCGGCGACGAGGGCCGCACCCGCTGCGCAAGTAAGGGCTGGGGACATGCAAACGTTAATGGCACACTTCATGTCGGAAATCAGGCAAATGAATGACAAGTCCACCAAAGAAATTCGGGAAGTGAATATTGGCATGAATAAAATGAATGGTAAAATAGATATGCAAGGGGAGCAATTGGGAAACCAAATTAAAGAAATAACTGAGGGACTGGCGAGGGACAGAGACCGCAGGTTGGGCGAGCAGGTCCCACGGGTGCACGAGGAGGTAATGCGACTCAAGGAGCGCAGGTTGAGTGAGTCGGAGAAAAGCACAGGTAACTGGACCGGGGTAGACATCGCGACCCGGGGTTTGGAAAAGCCGGCGACCGCTGAGGTAGCGGGAATTTTATTAAAGCCAGCGGTCGTCGAGGTGAATAAAGGAAAAGTGGTAGTGGGCATTGAAATTGAAAAGACTGGGGACTTAGAAAAGCACTCGCGGCAGGGAAAGATGGAAAATGTGCAAAGTCCCTGCTCACATCATGATGCTTGCTTAGTAACCAAAATGAAAGTTTGCAGGTGGTGAAGGAACGAGGAGGAGGAAGCGCCCAGGTGAGTCGGACTGTATATGGCACGAAAGGATTTTTCGTGCGCTTGGGATCGCGAAAGCACCCGGGCGTTCGTGGAAGGTCCTTTGTGTGCTGTGTTAAAGCGAATGGCACGCGTGTGAAGAAAAGGTGTGTGAAGGTGAACGGTGCGCGTGTACGAATGGCGTCGGAGCGCGAGTGTGTTACTGAAAGTGAGGATGAGTGCACAACAGAGTGTGAAAGTGAGGATGAGTGCACAACAGAGTGTGAAAGCGAGGATGAGTGCACAACAGAGTGTGGAAGTGTGGATGAGTGCACAACAGAGTGTGGAAGTGAGGATGAGTGCACAACAGAGTGTGGAAGTGAGGATGAGTGCACAACAGAGTGTGAAAGTGAGGATGAGTGCACAACAGAGTGGGAAAGTGAGGGTGAGTGCACAAAAGAGTATGCGAGCGTTATGAGTAGACCTGAGTTTGTGCGAGGGGAGAATGCACGAGCGAGTGCTGTGACAAAGTGTGTGGGATGCACTGGAGGTGCCGAGACGCCGGGCTTGGTGAGTGTAAAACAGGTCGCGTGTGCGTGTGAGCATGCGAGTAAGGCATCGACGTTAACCGGGTTAGCAGTTAGGGCGACGGATAGCCGAGGCGAGCCCTCGGGGCGCGGTGCATTTTGTTTGCAGCGAGGACCGGCCGGGACCGTAAGCGCGTCGCTCTTTGGAGCGTCGCGCACGAATCGGGCCGGCTCCTGCACTGAATGGTCGGTGCCGCGTCAGAGCGGCGATCGGCGCGATTCCGGGGGAGGGGGGCCAGGTCGAAGGGATCGGAACGGTGCCCCCTGGTGGCGGGGGCGGGGTTCCGACCGGGCGAGATTGAGCCATCGGGCCGGCGACCGCAAGGTGCCGCGCCGAGATGGTGCGTGGAATCTCGGCCCAACGAAGCCTCCTCCCCAGAATCGTGAATGCCGGACGGACTCAACCTGCAGGCGACCAAACCACCCGAATTCATTGCTCGGCTTTGCGAAGCCGAGTTTTAATGATGTGACGACGCACCGAAGCTCGAGTTAAAGGACATTTGGTAGGGATAGGGAATTTGTAAAAAGCAAAATTTGATGATTGGCAACTGATTGGTAGAGTGATTGGCAGTTGTTGGAAAATTTTTGATTGGTTGAAATTTGAGAGCAAAATTTATAGTGGAAGATGCCCGATGTGGTGGGATGGCAACTCTGCCATCCCCCACATCCGGGGGCAAAGGAGCTATAGTTTTATGGGGTATGGCAGTGTAAGCTCGCCGAGGGAGGGTTTGGATAATGTGTAGGGAGTCCCAGAAATGACCATAGGTAACGGTAAGGTTAAGTAGCAACATTGGACAGGTAGTGGGGACATAGAGAGGGTAGTTGGATGATAATGACGAGGGAGCGCAATAATATAAGGGGCGACGGGGAAGCGCAAGTGTTAGCAGGAAACCAGGTAGCTTAGATGACACCGTGTGTTTGAGAATCGGAAGTGTATTGTGAAAAGTGAGTGAGGAATAATTGTGATTGCACAGGTGTGCAACTGAACAGGTGTATGGAGCAGTGTATGAGTGAGTAATAGTGATTGAGTGTTGTGTTGACCAAATGGTCCTGGGAGGAAGGAAGGTGCAGGAGGCACCAGGTGTGATTGCACAGGTGTGCAGATGCGGGTGTATGGAGAATGGTTGTGTGGAATACATGGAGTATGGAATATATGGAGTATGGAATGGATGGTATGGAGTGAGTATGGTGGAAACTGTGGAGTGGAGTGGATGGTGCGAAGGCAGTGGATGGGGAGGATGGACCCCATCACGAATACCCGAGGAGGGTAGTTTAAGAGTTAGGTAGAGGGAGTAGGTAAATTGTGGTTGGATATTGGCATCTGTGGTGCGTGTGGAAGAATGGTGTTTGGATGGGTGCATTGGTGACGTGGAAATGGCTGGGCGTGTGGCCTGTTAGTATGTGTAGTTGAATGGGCACTCCACCACTGTGAGGATGTCGGCCAGGTGAGGCCGCAGGTGGGCTCTGGGAGCCGGTAGAGTTGTTGTGGATGGGGCCCGAGGATCCGGAGGACGGACCCGGGTAGCCCAGTGCCAGAGAGGGCACTGAGTGGGGTAAGCACCAAGGAGGGCCTTCCCCAGTTAGATAGGTTAGGTTAAGGAGCAGGTAAGCTCGGAGGCAACTACAGTGGTGGAGGTGTGCAGGTGGGTAGACCTGCTGGGAGAGCCACACGACCCAGTCCTGAAATTGTGCAAAGGCACAGGGAGTTGAATCGGGGGAGTGAGACCCCAAATTGATGAAGCACCACAGTTTGGTCAATGGGAATTGGTTCTTAAAACCGCATAGAGTGTAAGATGGCCAATGGTTTTGCAGGGAAAGACCCCAGGTAGTGTAAAGTGTATTAAAGTCATTTAGAGGATAGTTAGGATTGAAGTCTCCTCGCACCATCCACATCCACTCACCTGAAGTGACAAAACTCCACACCATGCCATGGTTTGTTTTTGTTATTTTTCTGTGCAAATGTTTGGAATGTGAGACGCATCATGACGTGGGTGTGACATTGTGCTTTGTTGTTCCATCTCTCCCTCCTTATGAGGATTGATGATGAATTTGAATGATGGCAAATTTTGGTTAGAGCGATTGTGGGGACGAATTTGGTATTAGGGGAAATGTGGGGAAGACGTGACGGTAGAGCGACGAATTGGTAATGTGTAGATTTTTGTAAATATGGGGTAAGGGCAAGGGTAGAGTAGGTAACAGGGGGGGTGACATACGGTAGGGACGAGCTTTTCTCCGCTCAGTCTCCAGATGCACCTCGCCTTGCATTGCCTTTATTGATGTGTACCCTTGTGACCTTACCCCTCAATCACCTGTCCTTTCTGTCTTCCTTCCCCGACCCATGGATCGTTCTCTCTGGGCACCGAGGGGAGCGTGCGGGAGTCTGCCATTGTGTGCCAGAACCCCCGCAACCAGCTGCTTGCATCGATGCACCACTAATGGACCACATGTCTGTGGCTGAGCACCACTCATGGACCCCACAGGTTGGGGCATGGCCCCTCTGCTGGAACCGGCCATGATGGCCCGAGATCTTGCTGGCGGACCTTGGTAACATGGCACCTATGCCATACAGGTGAACCACTCCTAGTCGGCCCTGTGGGCCATAAATAAAAACAATGGACACGTTCTGTGCTTGTTGCACCGATTTTGCACAAAATTGTTGTTGTTGCACAAAATGATTGCAAAAAGGCCGCCAGCAAAGAAGAAAGACAACATCTGGAAGAATGACAATAGCCAGCAGAGGGAGCCGAAGAGCAAGACACCAACAGGGGTTTGGTTATGTTTTATTATGAACTGTGGTGACTGTGCACTGATTGGTGCTTTATGGTGTTTTGGTGCATTTGTGGTGCTTTATGGTGTGTCGATGCAGGGCAGGCTGTCTCCCCCATCAAAAGAACAATCACAGGTCCTGGGTTAGTTTTGTAAATACAATTAGCGTCAATTGTAAATAATGCTCCCCACCGTAAATGTGTAGTTTGAAGACAATTCCGCAATTCGGTTAGCTGTGGGTGTAAATCTGTTAGATAGGGTGCAATGCAGCAGAGGGACATACTTATTTGTGTTTTAAAACTGTCACACTCAGGGTCAGGTTAAATGTAGAGGGAACTACACCTACGTGTCACACTAAGTAAAAGTTTAATAGGCCCGGGACGTGCCTAAGAGGATGAGGGTGCAGTGTTATGGATTTGAGAATTGTGTTTTTTTGAGTGTAAATATCACCCTCCGTGTTGTGTGTAAAGGTCAAAGGTTGTCCCTTAGTTAGTCCATATACAATCACGTAGCAAATCATAGATTTCCCTTTTCAGTAGTTATCTCCTTATTATGTGTATTAGTTTAAGGCTCTGTCTTCCATTAATTGACACTGAATTGCACCGAAGTGAAATAAGGTAGAATCCCCTGAAATATCCCCATGGCCTCCGAAAACCTGCCAGCAAGGCGGCGTTCGCCGCTGCTGCTTTGGGGTTGTGTTCTTCGCCGCAAGACTCCATTAGCCACGAGGTAATCTCGGAGACGAAAGGTGTATCTCCACCTCGTCATGGAGGGGAGGAGTGAGCCAGCCCCGAACAACCAACCAAGTACAAGGGGGTTTGGCTTGAGAGGGCGGGGAGAGAACGCTCGAGGAGGTTCGCGAAGGATCGGGGGTGTGGTCAATATAACCCGTGGCGGGATGCCCCCACCTCAGATGAGATGAGATTTGGAGGAGATGATATACGAGAGACGCAGCTTTGACTCCACCACGCAGCTTTGACTCCACCACGCAGCTTTGACTCCACCACGCAGCTTTGAAACCACGCAGCTTCGACCCGCTGCTAAGCGGGAACCAGATTGCGGTGGCATCGGTGGCCGTCGAGGTCCAGGCCGACGTCCCGTGCGGGATCAAGCTCCAGCCAGCATCCAGCTGAACCTTCCTCTCCCTCCAGCCATCCACCTCCTGCCATTCCTGTCATCATCCCCCGTGTAAGTGTGCTTGTAGTCTGTCTTTTGTCTTGTCCCTGGGTTTAAGTAAGACTGCCATAGGTAAGCTAGTGTTGCACTGTGTCCTTCTGGTCCATCCCTCTTTCTGTCGTTATTTTCTTATCTTTCCATTCTCCTTGGTTCTTTTGGTCTTGTAAATAATAATAATAAATTAGATTTGTTCTTCCTACCTTGCCTTTCTTTCCCTTACATCCATCGTCTTTGTGATTTCCCTCATTGAAAACCTGTGGCGCGATTTTGGCCAACGTTCAGGATCGGGTTAGTCTCTGCTAATGGTTCGTGCCGTGGTTGCTAGACCGCTCGGCAATTAACATCTGTCCGCGGTTACGAACGAGGTTGTGCACCTGCCTCTTCGGGGGTAGCTGTGCAATTTCAGGACTCACGTCGGTCAGTCAAAGACAAGGGGGTTGATCCCCCCTTGATAAGGGGAAGAAGGCCGCCGGAGAGATCCGTAACTTATTTTTAGAGAAAATTGTGAGTTATTTGAAAAAAGTGCAAGGGTGCCAATATTTTAGGCCATGACTGTATATATACTGTATATTTATATATTTTTATATATATATATATATATATATATATATATATATATATTGTTATGGATCCGGGGGACGGCACTCCCGTCAGAAAGGGGGGGTTAATCCCCTTGTCCTGTTAAGCTGGCCGTCCGACCGGTCCTGGGGGTAGGACGTCACTTCCGGTCGATGATAAGTAGGGTTGTAAGCCCAATTTGTCTTACTACCTAAGTACTACCACCGGCCATAAGCGAGGAAATACTCCCACCCGGGCCGCAGCGTGGTTGGATTGCGCCGAGCGAAGCGAGCTGCGACTCGGGCCGTTACCAAGAGACTAAACCCGATTATAAAGCAGTTTGGCCAAAATCGCTCCACAGGTACTCAATCGAAAGAAGGGACTAAAGCGATTGGATGAGAATGAAACCAAAGAATATGGAGGAACAGGTATTTATTAATTATTTACACAAATCCAAAGAAAGAGAAACGAAAGTAATTTACAGAAGAGAAAGCAGCTACACAGGGCAAGTCTTAAACAGTCTTAATTATGGAACTCCAGACAACACAAAGGACAGACCACGGACTTACACGACAAAGGGAATTGCAGGCAGGGATGCGCCAGGGAGCGAATGGTCCAGGCCGATGGTAAGGATGCGCCAGGGAGAGAAGGGTCCAGGCAGCGGTAAGCGTTGAGGTTCACCCCAGGTTCACGCTCCAGGCTCGAAGCGAACAGCAGCCGGCAGCTCCACGTAGTCGGTTTCACACGGCAGGGCTTTCTGAAACAGCTCCGCGCAGCTCGTCTCTCATGCCTTCTCACCTGCCCTCGTACTTGTTCGTCCCACTCACTCAACTTTCTTCGGAACCCCTCACTCCAGCTCCCTCACTCAACTGACTCTCCACCGACTCTCCTTCTCACCGACTCTCTCGAAGCAGTCCCTTCCAGTCGCTTTTATTACTCGTCGCCGTATCAAACCGCGGGCTGTGAGGGCACGCCGACCGGTTCGCTCACCATGGTGCTGGTTGGTGGTTAGGGCTGGCTGACTCCACCTCCGATGATGACGACGTGCCATGCCCGTGATTTGGCGGCCCCTCCCCCCTTCTTCTCAGAGATGGAGCACATGGGCAATGGCGTCTGGGGCGAGCGCTGAGGCAACTGCGGCTGGCAGAAGCGCGTACCACAATTGGGGGAGGGAGAGCAAATGGACCGAATGGGACCTATCTTATTTGATTAATGCAACGTAGAGTCAAACTATTGGAAACACAGCCTTACCTGAAACACATAATAATGAAATAACTATGAAGAGAGACTATGGTTCGCTACGTGTTGTTCATGGACTAATTAGGGGACGACCTTTGATCTTAACAGTGAAATGGAGGTATTTACACAGAGTATTATTTACAGAGGGTATATTTACAACAATTTACAAAGTGCAGGGTTCTCAAAACCCCAACACAGCATCCTCATTCCTCCAGGCACGTCCCGGGCGGAAAAAACTTTAACTTAATGTGACACTCAGATATAGTTACCCTCTACGATTAACCTCACCCTTGAGTGCGACAGTTTTAAAACACAATTAAGTATGTCCCCCTGCTACGTTGCATCCTACCTAACAGATTCACACCCACAGGATAACCGAATTACGGAATTATTTTCAAACTACACATTTACGGTGGGGAGCATTATTTACAAGACACTATTTGTATTTACACTGCAACCCAGGACCTGTCTTTCTTGGGAAGCAAAAAGAATCCTGCCGGAGAGAGGAAAAGCATGCACTGCACTGCACCGATACACCACCCTCACATGCCCGGGGATGCAGAATTGATATTGCAATGCATCCGTGAGCATGCAAGCACCAAAAACACCAATGACAAGCACCATCAAGTGTACAGTCATACATTTCAATGAAAACAACACAAACTGTTGCCCGGTTCTTCTTGCTGCTCCCTCTGCTGGCCGATGTTTCTTCCTGGTGTTGTCCTTCTTGTGGCTTGCTGCCTATTTGCACATAATAAAAAGGCACAAAACACGTCCATTTTTATTTGGGGCCCACAGGGGCCAACTATGGGTGGTCCACCTGTAAGGCAAAAGGGGCCACCTCACCGTGGTCCGCAAGCAAACTCTTCCCTGGCCATCATGGCCGGTCCCAGTAGAGGGGCCAGGCCCCAACACGTGGGGTCCATATGGGTGTGGTGCTTAGCCACAAATGTGTGGTCCATAAGGTGGTGCTAGGCCGCAAGTCGTGCGGTCCATAAGGTGGTGTACCGATCCAGGCAGGCTGTGCAGCGGCGGCTCGGGCACACAGATGCGGCTCCCGCACACTTTCCCCTCAGTGCCCAGAGAGCATGGTCCATAGGTGGGGAAGGAGGACAAAGCAGAGTCAGCGATGGGTAAGGGCACAAGAGTAAACATTAAAACAAGGCAATGCAGAGTGAGGTGCGCATGGAGAGCGAGCGGAGAAAGCCCGTCCCTAACGTACGTCACCCCCCCTCCCCCCCTGTCATCTACTCTACCCTTGCCCCTCACCTCGTATTTACAAAATTTACAACTTTACAGATTCGTCACTACCCGTCCTGTCTTCCCCATATCTCCCCTTAAAGCAAATTCGACCCCACTCCCAATTTCTTATTACTCCCATCTAAAACAAATTTGCCACCACCCAATTCATCATCAATCCCTCTTAAGGAGGAAGAGATGGAATACCAGCACAATGTCACCCTCACGTCATGATGCGTCTTACATCCCAAAACATTTGCAACAAAAATACCAAACTATGGTGTGGTGTGGAGCACTGTCATCACCTCAGGTGAGTGGATGTAGATCGTGCGAGGAGATTTCCATCCTAACTATCCTCTAAATGACTTCAACACTTTTACTCTACCCGGGGTCTTTCCCTGCCAAGCCATTGGCCACTTTACTTTATGCGGTTCTAAAAACCGAACTCCCATTGACCAAACTGTGGTGCTCATCAATTTGGGGTCTCACTCCCCCGATTCAACTCCCTGTGCCTTCGCACAATTTCGGGGCTGAGTCGTGTGGCTCCCCTAGCAGGTCTACTCACCTGCACACCTCCGCCACTGTAGTTGTCTCCGAGCTTACCTGCTCCTTACCCTAACCTATCTACCTGGGGAAGGCCCTCTGGCGCTCTCCCCACTCGGTGCCCTCTCTGGCACTGGGCTACCCGGGTCCGCCCTCCGGATCCTCGGGCCCCATTCACAACTCTACCGGCTCCCAGAGCCCACCTGCGGCCTCACCTGGCTGACATCCTCACAGTGGCGGAGTGCCCATTTAACCACACACACACTAACAGGCCACACGCCCAGCCATTTCCACTTCACTAATGCACCCATCCAAACACCATTCTACCACACGCACCACAGATGCCAATATCCAACCACAATTTACCTATACCCTCTACCTACTTTTAAACTACCCTTCCCGGGTATTCGTGATAGGGGTCCATCCTCCACATACACTCCATTTGCACCAACCACTCCACTCCGCATATTCCACACTACTCACTCCACACCATCCATTACATACTCTATTTACTCCAGACCAGTTATTTCATTCAACCATTCTCCATACACCTGTTCCCTTGCACACCTGTTCCATTACACCTGGTGCTCCCTGCACCCTCCATCACCATTCACTCCATACAATGCACAATCACACCCTTTCACAATACTCTGCTCTATACGCTCTCTACCCACACACACATCTCTCACGAGCAAATCCTCATTTCATAACCAGCACTACCGTGCACTTTCATACCAATTCCTCATTTCATCACTCTCACCACAAACACAACTGCATCATCTAAACTACCTGGTGCCCTTCTAACTTAGTGCATCCCCAGTCATCCCTTACACTATTGCACATACCACGTCATTAACATCCACTCATCTATTCTACGTCCCCACTACTTGTACAATGTCACTATTTAATTCTACAGTTACCTATTGTCATTTCGCTAGATCCCTAATCCATTATCCGAACCCGCCCTCGGCGAGCTTACACTGCCAAAACCCCATAAACTATAGCTCATGTGCCCGGGTATTGATGGGAGGGATGGCAGAGTTACCATCCCTTTACCCATATACCATTCGCCAATCAAAGGCATCAAATTTCAACCAAATTTGCCCATCCAATTTTGCCAATCACATCTGCCAATCAATTTACCCATCAAATTTTGCCAATCACCACTGCCAATCCTATACACTATTCCCAATTTCGGATCAAAACACTATCATCATCACCGTCCATTAAACTTGAGCCTCTCGGTACGTCATGACATTTGCAAAGCTCGGCTTCGCAAAGCCGCGCAATGCATGCAGGTGGTTTGTCTACTGCAGGTTGGGTCCGTCCGGCATTCGGTTCAGGGGAGGAGGTTTGGTTGGGCCAAGATTTAAAGCACCATCCCTACGCAAGGCCTTTCGGTCCCATGCGCGGTGAGTCAACCCTGCCTGGGTGGGACGCCGCCACCACAAGGGGGCGCTGTTCCGATCCCTCCTACCTGCCCTCGAACCGGGCCGGTCGCCTTGCCCGGCAAAACCCAGACTCGACCATGCGGGCCGGGGCCCGGCCCGGATCGTGCACGACGCTCCGAAGAGAAGCGACGCTGCACCGATCCCCGCCAGCTCCCGCAATACCCAAAGCCCGGCACAGACCGAGAGCTCGCGTCTGCTAAACGTCGGTCTAACAGCTATCCCGTTTAACGTCGATGCTCCCCAGACATGCTCACACCACGCGTTCCTTTTTACATTCACCAACCCCGGCGGCTCAGTGCCTCTCATGCATTCCACACACTCCGGCCATTCCACCACCGCACTCCCTGTTACACACCACTCCTCTCGCGCACCTTCTTGCGCACACTCATCATTCGCACACTTCCTTAACACACCTACTCGCGCACCGGCTTGTGCACTCTCCCTCGGTACGTACTCCGTACCACTCCTGGGGGTGCACTCTTGCATCCACCCACTCACGCGCTCCGATGTGCCCCCCCCCCCCCCCCGCACACGCGCCACAACCAACCCAGGTGTGCGTTCTCACACACTCTATCCATCCATCTCACTCTCCGTGTCACTCTCATCACACTTACACTCCGACGTGCATTCTCGCTCCCACTCGGTTTCACTTCCATACTTTGTAACACACTCACTCTTCGACGACACACTTTTTCCTCACACGCGTGCTCGTGCTATCCATAACGCGCACCACGGACCTTTTACGAGCGCCTGGGTTACACCTTGATCCCAAGCGCGCGAAAATTCTTTTTGCACTAAACACCTTACCGAAAAATCTCTTCTCCCCATATACTACCCAGATAACCTTGGGGATTCTTCTTCCTCCTCGCTCCAACACCTGCAAATCTTTATAAGGATTAAGCACGGCGTCATGATGCGAGCACGGACCACCTTGCACATTATCCATTTTTTCCTCCGATTCCATTCCTATCTCTGCCGTCTCTTCAATCCCAATTTCCACTACTGCTTTGATTGATTTGGACTTTTCGATTCCAATTTATTTTCCTTTAATTTCTTTGTCTTTTCCCTCGACGGCCACTGGCTCTAATAAAATTTTCTCTACCTCAGCGGTCGCCGGCTTCCCCATACCCCGGGTCGCAATTTCTATACCCGTCCAGTTACCTACGCCTTGCTCCCGCTTGCTTGACCCACGCCTCTCACTCCGCGTTACCTCGTCGCATACCCCCGCGACCTCCTCGCTCAACCTGCGGTTAACCTCCCTCTCCAATTCCTTCTCCTCATACGTGGCTTTCCCCCTCGCCAACCCCTCATTAATTTCTTTGGCTTGGCCAATTATGCCCCACAATTTGTCCCCCTAATTTGCTTCCGAATCCCTCCAATTTGCTTCCTAGCTTGTTTCCTACTCCTCCCAATTTGCTGTTTAATCCCTCACATTTATTGTCTAACCCCTCCAATTTGCTGTCTAACCCCTCTATTTTGCTTTCTAATCGCCCCCCCATTCTACTTTCCAATCCTTCAATTTGGTTTCCCATGTCATTTTTTAATTACTCACTCCCCATTCGTATGGCTGCATAGATCTGCGCCATGAGGTCCTGCACATTCATTCCCCCGATTTGTGCAGCGGGCACGGCTACCGCGGCCACGTGCGAGGCGCCATCTTGTACGCCTCCAACCTCGTGCGCGGCACCGCCATCTTGTGCGCCTGCAACCCCCTCTACCGCATCCTCATCGCTCTCCTCCTCCCTCTCTCTCAATTCCTCCCTGGGGTCCTGGGTTGCCTCTAACCCTTCTTCTACCTCCCCTACCGGCATCCGATCACCTTGACCATCCCTGGCACGACTCAATTAGGATGTTAAACAAAATTTCGGCCGCTCCAAATTTTGACCAAATTTTAGTTGTTTTAAAAATTTGGTTCGGGCCTCAAATCCCACTCACCGACACCAATTGTTACGGAGCCGGGGGACGGCACTCCCATTAGCAAGAGGGGGGGGGGTTAATCCCCTTGTCCTGTTAAGCTGGCCGTCCGAACGGGCCTGGGGGTATGACGTCACTTCCGGTCGATGGTAAGTAGGGTTGTAAGCCCAATTTGTCTTAATACCTAGGTACTACCACTGGCCGTAAGCGAGGAAATACTCCCACCCGGGCCGCAGCGTGGTTGGACTGCGCCGAGCAAAGCGAGCTGCGACTCGGGCCGTTACCAAGAGACTAAACCCGATTATAAAGCAGTTTGGCCAAAATCGCGCCACAGGTACTCAATCGAAAGAACCCAGGTGTGCGAAAGCGATCGGATGAGAATGAAACCAAAGAATAAGAAGGAACAGGTATTTATTAATTATTTACACAAAACCAAAGAAAGAGAAACGAAAGTAATTTACAGAAGAGAAAGCAGCTACACAGGGCAAGTCTTAAACAGTCTTAATTATGGAACTCCAGACAACACAAAGGACAGACCACGGACTTACACGACAAAGGGAATTGCAGGCAGGGATGCGCCAGGGAGCGAATGGTCCAGGCCGATGGTAAGGATGCGCCAGGGAGAGAAGGGTCCAGGCAGCGGTAAGCGTTGCGTTGAGGTTCACCCCAGGTTCACGCTCCGGGCTCAAAGCGAACAGCAGCCGGCAGCTCCACGTAGTCGGTTTCACACGGCAGGGCTTTCTGAAACAGCTCCGCGCAGCTCGTCTCTCATGCCTTCTCACCTGCCCTCGTACTTGTTCGTCCCACTCACTCAACTTTCTTCGGAACCCCTCACTCCAGCTCCCTCACTCAACTGACTCTCCACCGACTCTCCTTCTCACCGACTCTCTCGAAGCAGTCCCTTCCAGTCACTTTTATTACTCATCGCCGTATCAAGCCGCGGGCTGCGAGGGCACGCCTACCGGTTCGCTCACCATGGTGCTGCTTGGTGGTTAGGGCTGGCTCACTCCACCTCCGATGATGACGTGCCACGCCCGTGATTTGGCGGCTCCTCCCCCCTTCTTCTCCGAGATGGAGCACATGGGCAATGGTGTCTGGGGCGAGCGCTGAGGCGACTGCGGCTGGCAGAGGCGCGTACCACAATTGGGAGAGGGAGAGCAAATGGACCGAATGGGGCCTATCTTATTTGATTAATGCAACGTAGAGTCAAACTATTGGAAACACAGCCTTACCTGAAACACATAATAATGAAATAACTATGAAGAGGGCCTCCTCCTCTTAGGCACGTCCCGGGCCTACAACTTTTATTTAGTGTGACACGTAGGTGTAGTTCCCTCTACTTTTAACCTGACCCTGAGTGCGACAGTTTTAAAACATAAATAAATATGTCCCACTGCTCCATTGCACCCTGCCTAACAGACTCACGCCCACAGCTAACCGAATTGCGGAATGGTCTTCAAACTACACACTGACGGTGGGGAGCATTATTTACAATTGACGCTACTTTATTTACAAAACGCAACCCAGGACCTGTAATTGTTCTTTCTAGGGGGGGTGGGGGGGGGAGGCAGTCTGCTGTGCATCAATGCACCATGAAAGCACCCAAAACGCACCAACACACCCTTAAGCACCAATCGGTGCAGTCACCACAGTTCATCAGTGTTCATGAATAATCAAAATAAACCAACAACCCCTAACCCTGCAGGTGATCTCTTGCTCTTCGGCTCCCCCTGCTGGTTATTATTATTTTCTGCCAGATGTTGTCTTTTTCCTTTGCTGGCGGCCTATTTGTATTAAAACTTGCACCCAACGTGTCCCTTTTATTTATTTTATTTATGGCCCACAGGGCCGACTAGTGTGGTTCACCTGTGGGGCATCGGTGCCCTGTGGCCAAGGTCTGCCAGCAAGATTTCGGGCCCTCATGGCCGGTTCCAGCAGAGGGGCCATGCCCCAACCCATGGGGTCCATAAGTGGTGCATCGATGCAGACAGCTGGTTCTGTGAGTTCCGGGCGCACAATGGCCGACTCACGCACGCTCCCCTCGGCGCCCAATGGCGCACAGGTCATGTGGGAGACAAAAGGGGGGAGAGACAGATGAGCGAGGGGTAAGGTCACAAGGGTACACATCAATAAGGCAATGCAAGGTGAAATGCGTACGGAGGGGCGACGTGAGAAAGCTCGTCCCTACCGTACGTCACCCCCCTGTCACCTACACTACCCTTGCCCTTACCCCATATGTACAAAATCTACACATTTACAAATTCGTCGCTACTGTCACGTCTTCCCCATATTTTTTCAATACCAAATTCGTCACCACAATCCCTCTAGCCAAAATTTGCCATCACCCAATTCATCATCAACCCCCATAAGGAGGAAGAGATGGAACATCAAGCACAATGTCACACCCACGTCATGATGCGTCTCACAATCCAAAACATTTGCACATAAAAAATAATCAAAACATGGCATGGTGTGGAGGTACGTCATCTCAGGTGAGTGGATGCAGATGGTGCGAGGAGACTTCATCCTAACTACTTTCTAAATGACTTTAACACACTTTACACTACCCGGGGTCTCTCCCTGCCAATCCATTGGCCAACTTGCACTATGGGTTCTAAAAACCAATTCCCATTGACCAAACTGTGGTGCTTCTCAATTTGGGGTCTCACTCCCCCGATTCATCTCCCGGTGCCCTTGCACAATTTCGGGGCTGGGTCGTGTAGCTCTCCCAGCAGGTCTACCCGCCTGCACACCTCCACCACTGTAGTTGCCACCCGAGCTTACCTAGCTCCTCACCCTAACCTATCTAATTGGGGAAGGCCCTCCTGGCTCTGTCACCCCTCGGTGCCCTCTGGCACTGGGCTACCCGGGTCCGTCCTCCAGATCCTCGGGCCCCATCCACAACTACTCTACCGGCTCCCAGAGCCCACCTGCGGCCTCACCTGGCCGACATCCTCACAGTGGTGGAGTGCCCAAACCAACTACACACACTAACAGGCTACACGCCCAGCCATTTCCACAACACTAATGCACCCATCCAAACATCATTCTTCCACCCGCACCACAGATGCCAATATCCAACCACAATTTACCTATACCCTCTACCTAACACTTACACTACCCGCCCCGGGTATCCGTGATGGGGGTCCACTCTTCCCCCATTTGCACCATCCACTCCACTCCATATTTTCCACCATACTCACTCCACGACCATCCATTCCAAGACTCCATATATTCCACACTCCATGTCTTCCACACAACCATTTATTCCATACACCTGTTGGTACACACCTGTGCACTCACACCTGGTGCCACCTGCACCCTCCTTCTCCCTGGACCATTTGGTCAACACAATACACATCACTATCACTATCACTCTTACTCATACACTGCTCCATCCACCTGTTCAGTTGCACACCTGTGCAATCACACCTGTTCAATCACACCTGTTCCTCACACACTGCTCAATACACTTGAATACACCTCCAACACTCACACGGCATCATCTCAACTACCTGTTGCCCTGCTAACTTAGTGCTCCCCGTCTTCCCTTTAAACTAAGCACATACCACGTCATTATCATCCAAACTACCCTCTCTATGTCCCCAGCTAACTGTCCAATGTAGATACCTAACCTTAACGTTACCTAATGTCAATCTTCTAGGGCCCGACACATTATCCAAACCCTCCCTCGGCGAGCTTACACTGCCATAAACCCCATAAAACTAGTGCTCCTTTGCCCCCCGCTGTGAGGGATGGTGGATTGGCCATCCCATCACATGGGGCATCTCTTACTATAAATTTTGCTCGTCCAATTTCCACAAATTTGCCAATCTGCCAATCACTATACCATTACCAATCATCACTCTGCCCATCCTTTGCCAATCTTCAAATTTTGTTTTTTTTTCTAATTTCGGGTCCAGATCACTATCCTCATAATCACAGTCTACTTACTAATGCCTCTCGGTGCGCCAATTCACTTCTACAGCCCGGCTTCGTAAAGCCGAGCAATGAATGCGGGTTGTTTGGTGCCGGCGGCTGGATACGTCCCGCATTCCGTGCAGGGAAGGACGCTTACCCGGGCCGAGATCCCACGCACCATCTCGGCACAGAGCCGTCCAATGGCCCGATCTCGACCTGCCGGAACGCCTCAACAAAAGGGGGTCGCCATGACGACCCTTCCTTTCGGGCTGCCCGCTCCACCTAGTGGAGCACGGACTCGGCCGTTCCAAACGCGGCCCAGCGTGGATCACGTACGGCGGTCCTTTCGAACCCGCTGTGGTTCGGATCCCCGCTGGTCCTCGCGGCACGCGAAGCTGCCCGACGCGCATCGAGGGCCCGATTCGGCTAAATGTTGTTCTAACCGCTAACCCGGTTACCGTCGATGCCTCACCTGCATGCTTACACGCATACGCTACCCCTTTCTTGCTCATACATCCAGCTGTTCCCATGCTCCTCATCGTACCTTCTCTTACACACCTCGGTACACTCATTCTGCTCACAGACTTGGTCACACACCTGACCACCGAACACCTTGGCACACATTCGTCGTTCGCACACCTCACCAACACACCTCTTCGCGCCCCCTCCTCGGTCACCTCCTCTGTGACAACCACAGGTGTGCTCTCACTCGCACACCCAACCACGTGCCTCACTACCAATTCCAGCGTGCATTCCCACACACGCTCTACCATTCCAAGTGTGCTTCCTTCCATTCCAGGTGTACATCCTCTCTCACCTGCCACAACCAACTCACACTCCATGTCACTCTCACTACTTTCACCACCACTCTTGACAGCGCACTCACCCTTACTCTTGACAGCGCACTCTTTCCTCATGCACCTGTCCGTTACACACCTTTCTCGTGCACACTCTCCCGTTACACCCTCTGTAACACTCACCACAGGTGTGCATTCTTCCTTACTTCTGACAGCACACTCTTTCCCCATGCACCCGTCCATTACACACCTTTTTCGCGCACACTCCCCCATTACATCCTCTGTAACACTCACCACAGGTGTACACTCTCTCGTTACATCCTCTGTAACACTCACCACACCACGCTTCCATGTGCCCCCTCGCACACGCGCTTCGACCAACTCACTCTCGATAGCACACTCACTCCTTGGCGCGCACTTTTTCCTCACACACCCCAGAGTCGGACATTCTCGCACACCTCCTCTTTCGCATACCGTACCTGTCGCACACTTCACCAACGGCCTCTTACGAACACCCGGGTCCAAAGCAACCCCCAAGCCGACTGAAGCTCCCCTCACATCATGTACATTTCGTCGTATATCGCCACTCACCTTGGCACCTCGTCTCCGCACCTCCTTCGCCACCTGCAAACTCTTTATTTGGTTAGCGAGCACATCATTATGAGTTGAGCACTGACCTTGTACATATTCCATCACCTCCTCCTGTATTTCTCTCTTAGTTTCTGTCCGTCTCTTCTTAAATTCACTCACCTCTTCTTCCACTTCCTCTAATTTTTGCTTCACCTCTTTTATTTCCCGGTGCGTCTCCTCAAGTTCGTCCTCCAAGGCTATTTTGACCGTCTCTATGCGCGTCTTCACCTCTCGGTCCTTCGTCTCCATTATCTCTGTCACCTCGTCCAACCTCATTGTCAGTCCCTCACGTACCATCTGACATTGCCTCTGTGTAGCTATCAAGTCATTTTTAATGTCGTTTTGTGTCGCTTTTAACCCTCCTAGTACCGTAGTGTTCTTTTGTACCTGCTCCACTAACTCCGTCTGTCCCACCGTCAGCTGTTCCACCTCCTCCGTCAGATCTTCTATTCCCCCCTGTAACCTCGCCGTATTATTCCTCACCTCTTTCTCCATACGCTTTTCACCTCGCTTTACCTCCTCGCGTACCCCCGAGACCTCCTCACTTACACCTCGTCGTATCTCCTCTTTCATCTCCTCCCTCTCTTTTGTAGATGCTGCCCTCATCTGTCCCAATTCATTCCTCTGAGCATCCAATTTGGTTCTACCCCGATTTTTACCTCCTCTATCTGCTCTCCCATTTGTTTAATTTATCGGGCGGATTGCTCCCCTATTGCCCGCAATTTGTCTTCCATCCTATTTGCTAGCCCCTCTAACCCATTTTTCACCCCCTCTATCTGATTCTCCTGGGCAGCCATTCTATTTTCCACCCCCGTTAACCCATGTTTCACCCCCTCTATCCCATTGTCTAATCCCTCAAATTTCTTGTCTAAACCCTCAAATTTTGCTTCTAGCCGTTCCCCCATTTGTCCCAATTGCTCACTCTGAGCCTCCATCCGGTTCCCCATTTGCTCACTCTGAGCATCCATCCGGTTCCCCATTACCCCCATACTGTGTTTCAAACCTCCAATTTGGTCTCCCATACTCATCTGTACAGCTGCCTGTAGCTGCGCAATGAGGGCCTGCATGTAAATCGGCTGCATGTTAAAGCCCGCTGATACAGCGGGCTCGGCTACCGCGCGCTCGTGTGAGGCGCCTTTTTGCGCGCCTGAAACCTCATGAGCGAGAGCGCCATTTTGTGCACCTGATACCCCCTCAACCACATTGCCAATGTTCTCCTCTACTTCGTCCCTCTGATCCTGGGTTACTCCTAACCCCTCCTATAGCTCACCCACCGGCATCCCGTTGCCTTGACCAGTGTAGGGGAAATGGTTGGGGAGACTCAAGACTCCAATGACCGGACACAGGTTTTACAAAAGGTCATGACTTTATTATTAACTGGTTGTTCACTTTCATTCCAATACCAAATAACTACCGTTTAACTCAATGGACCAGGTCACTCTATCCGCATGGTCCTTCTCGTTCGGCCGATGTTCCTCCGCCATTCCCGTCGGGCAGAGGTTCTGAGTATGAGTGCTCGTTCGCTCCGTCGAGCAGGAGTTATCGTGGCAAGTGCTCTTTTGGCTCAAAGTCCCTTCTGTTTATATCGGCACACTTCAGTTAATCCTCTGTCCGCTGAAATCGTAATCCCTTCTCCGCTGACGTTACTGGTCGCCTCCCTGGCACCAGCTAGCCCCCCTCCTGCTGCGAGTTCCATTTACCAAACAATAGGGGGGTGCTCCAGCCTGGGGCTGTGACCAGGTGTTTCAAGAGATTACCATGTTCGTGCACATTCTGCTTCGTTACCAGATTTAATCAATGAGTTACCAGTGCCAATCAATAAGTTACACTGAGTTACACTTCCACAATTCCCTCATCTTTTTGTTTTTGTTTATATTAACCATTAATCTAAACATCAATATAAGTAAACAATCAATCACTACAAGTAAACATCAATACAAGTATAAGTAAATAATCAATCACTGCAAATAAACATCAATACAAGTATAAGTAAATAATCAATCACTGCAAGTAAACATCATTACAAGTATAAGTAAATAATCAATCACTGCAAGTAAACATCATTACAAGTATAAGTAAATAATCAATAACTTTGGTAATCAAATTCCCTGAGGCATACACCGTCATCCTGCAAGAATCACAAAACATTTCGTTGGTCATGGCTCCTTTCATATTGTTCAATCTATTGCATTTGCATCACAAATGTCTTTTCAAAACAACACTTCTCCATCACCAAGATACAACAATTTCACTTCATTTTCAAGTTTTGTAAAGCATCTGCACCATCTGGCAAAAACGTTTGCCTCCACACAAATGTTGACTTTGTTTGAAAGGAAGGGCTGATCACTTGTGTTTGAATTCAGGTATGAAACATTTTCTTCTGTCTTTATGAACACCTGCACTACTTCGTGTAGGATTTCGCTGTTGTGGTAACGGTGCGGAGTCATAGACTGACCCTGCTCTCCATGTAGCATTCTTGCCACTCTTGCTGTGAACCATAATGATTCCTTGAACAAGGCCTTCGCCCAGTTGTAGTCGACTTGCCTCCTCCCTCATTATGAGTGGGCAGCAAGTGTTGGTGTAATGTTGATTGGCCAGCAAGATGTGAAACAGGGATGCCGGATGCATCCACAATGATGTTGGGACCATGGTGTTCAGGTCATTCATGGTCCTTACCAGGAGCAACCCGCAGAATCGCGCACAGCTGTTGTGAAAAGGCACAGCCATTGGTTTGCAGCTCCATGCTGGCTCCCCGGAAGTTGGTGAAGTAATAACATATGTCCCCGCATTTCACAGAGGTTGCAGGTAAAATATCGTTGTCCTGCAACTTCTGATGTGATGAATGTTCGAAGCCTTCGAACAAGAGTAAGTGATCGCCTTTCTTTCATATGTTTCAGTGTGATCCAGGCAAATGGTCACATAAATTTCCTTGGTGAAGGTAAGCATCCATCTCCAAGTTACACGGGAGAATGTCTTCATCATTCTTTGAGAAAGAGGGTGTATGCCATGATTAACTTCATTTTTAGCCACAATTTTCTTTCTCGAACTTCTTCCCAATTCCGTTAGCACTTCCTTCAAAATGTGATCTCGTCTTATCATTATGCTCAGTCACATCTGAATCTGCTTTCCGCACACACTGAATCAGATAGGGTACATCTTACCATGAAATCAGCATAATCATGTATATCTTCCGACAGTTTCACATTCAACAATTTGTTGTTTTTCCTTAACACAAAAAGTTATATTCATTTATATGCGTCACACAAATAATATTCAATCAGGTATGTATTTTATTACTAAACTAAGAATAGCATCCACAATTGCTTTCAGGTTAATATAGTTCAAAAATTAACTCATGCAGGTATTTTAGCACTACTCTAAGAAAATAAATTGTATATGATTACAATCACAAACAGGAATATCTAATTCCCAACAACAATTTTCCCAAACCCACAAATTAAGCATAATGTGTTATTACCATAATTCCTCTCCACTTTTTTTCTTTTCCCTCTTTTTTATTTTTTTTTCTAACAGTGTGTCACTCGTGGTGATATGAGTTCACTGATATTGTAATTGACACAACTCATAACATTGTCATTATGCCATTATCTTAATTCTACTGTATTCATTTGCAACATCACTTGATTTAATCTTTTAATCTCAGTATTTATGCCGCCATAAAAGTCTTCCTTTTCTGGTTCCACATTTCTTTCCTCATTTGTCACTTCATGCGTTATCATCGTGTTGTTGGTTACCTTATTCAAATACACCGTCACTGAGGCTTTCAAGCAAGCCACCACTAAAACAATTGCCAATATAACTACTAAACCAACAAACAAGTCTGCTACTCCTTGTATATATTCATACCTATGACATAATTATATGTTGATGACATTCAACATTATATACCAAACTAACAAGCTTCCTAAAAGGTAAATAAAGAAAATCCCTTAATATGTAACATAAATCAGATTATTTGTCTTACCCTGATCCCCCTATCTCCCGGGGTTGAACTCAATCCCCTGATCATGAGTGTAGTTGTGATACCTTTTTCACTCATGTTGTATTAATATCAGCAGGTAATTGTATGTCATGTAGGCAAATAAATGTCACTATCCCAAGTAGGAATATCACATGTTGAAAATGTAATGTTTATCAATGCAAGGGGTGTTAAAATGTAATTCAAATGACTGTAAATCACGACTATCATTTATCTGCCACTGAATGTTCTGCTGGGCTGCTAGGTGCAGCCTCATTTTCTGTGGGATCGTCCACCTTAGCCCCATGTGCTTGCTTGCAATGAGAGGCATGAATCCAACTTTCTATTTTGGGTCCATATTCGTTTCTATTCTTATCAATCTCCTATGGTTTATCATTTCGTTCCAAGATACCGCAACCAAAGGTTTTAACCAAAGCTCTACCAAACTATTTCCAATTTGAACAAAAATGCCAGTGAAACAATGATTCGAAGAATTAACTTCAAGGGGTCAATAAATTTATTCTATAGCCAGATCTAATTTTCCCATCCAATAGTTTGCCTTGCCACATGTCATATTATAACACTTTAATAAACCTTCGAAAAATGTTTCCCATCTCAACAAATTTCCTTTTTTCAAATAGCCATGTGTAACTTACGTATTTAACTACAATTTCCTCTCAATTTGTTTGGCCTAACTGGCCGCAAAAGTGGCTGCCAGCATGCAGTACCGTTTTTTATCTACCAAGGAAGTGTTCGTCCACACAAGACCTCTACCAAAATGTTGTTTGTAAAAACAAATCTGGGATTTCTGATTACATGGATGCACACTCTCAGGACATTTTCAGGCTGCTGTTAACAATCCACTACGATAAATTAATTCCTTTACCCACAATCAAATAATTAGTACAAATTGAGGATATTGTCCCTATCACATTCTTTTATAGCCACACACATACAAATACCCACACACACGTGCATTATGCGTATTTGTTTGCGTTGGAACCCTTATTTACAGATCTGGATGGGTGTCAACTTTATTTCAATTTCTCAAAATTTGTCCTTCAATTTTATAAGCGCTAATACACAAATGGACCAAAAAGTTTATTCTTAGAAAACCCCTATGACGTCACATTGACATTACCCTTTCAGTTCCCATAATAATTTATCCAAATTTGACTACCCACCCATTTGTATGTCAGTCGACCACTGACCTATCAATCGTGTGGAATAATAGTCCGAAATTCCCACCTGATCATGATGTGACTCTTGTCACTTGGTTTGCCAAAAAAATTGCAAGCAATTGTTCCAAACTTTGTAAATTTAAAATTTTGTGCCCAACATAAAAGATCAAATTTTGGCATTTGATCAATTAATTATCAATTTGCTTACAAGCAAAAGAAAAAATGAATAATTCTTGCTCCGAAAACTTTTCAGACCCAAGAATCATCGACAGTTATTCATGTTTGTCCAGTAATCTAATTTGTTGAGGCCATATCGTCATTTGGGATTTGTCGCAATGAAGGCCTAATCATTGTCTGAGGTATCGGTCAGCACTGGTACCCTTCATCTTGGTTTACCCTATGAACTTGTCTTCCTTTTGGTATACGGACATCCTCTTTTCCAATGTCCCATCCGTCCACACTTGAAACACCGGTTTCTGTCATTGCCTGGTCTGTGCACCTGTGCACTTGTATTGCTGGGCTGCATCTCTACATCCCTGAGTTGCCACTGCAATCTCTCGTTATCTCCTGAAACACGAAAAAATTCTCTGTACCATCCTTTTTGGGGAGACAACTGGAAATCAGATGGGACAACTGTCACTTTCATTCCTAATTTCGAGGGCAGTTGTGCATTTGTCTCCTCCACTGTATCCTGTATCCTTTTTATTTTAAGTTCTAGATCCGTTATCCGTTCTTGCTGTTCCCGTTGTCTGGATTCACCATCCCAAAGATGGAATGCAAGCCAGTCTACCGTTAGATTCTGTCTCTTCCTGGCTTTCAATCTTTGTTCCAATCTTTCCAATCGACTTCGCTCAAATGTACCATCTCTTGGAAACTCCTCATCATGTCCCTTTGTCCACAAATACCAATTCTCGACCTGCCTTATAGCTTCGGCACCATAACGGTCGTACATATGATATGTACAAGTACCTTTTTTGTGGAATCTCTGGTTGTCCTTGTGTGTTCTTGCAGGCTCCATTTCCCATTCTGCCTTTTATCAAAGTAGCGTTGGATGTGTTGTAGTTTGTTCCTCTAAAGCTTCACTCGTACCTCCAGGAAGGATCTCTCCACCTGTTCAAACGGTGATTTCCAGAGAATCTCCCTCACCTGTGGCTTTTGCACAATCCAATCTCACAGATCAGTATTTGCAGATGAGCCGGAGGGTCAGTATGAAATGGGTGAATCCTCAGGTGTCCGCTCTGTTGACGGGGAAATCACACAATGGTAACCGCACATATATATCTGTATATAAACTCACCACCTTGCTCAATTTTCCAAGGTTGTCTTCACATTGATAATATCTCACAAAGATATCAAAGCTTCTTTCTTGAGACCGCATTTTCATCAATCAAACAATCAATATATTCAATTCAATTTATTCAGTTCAATTTATTCAGTTAAATTTATTCAATTAAATTTATTCAATTAAATTCAATCAATTAGATTCAATCAATCAACAATTCAATCAATTATTCAATTTCAATTAATTCATCAATATTCATCAATAAATCAAATTAATCATTTTGGATGACTCCTTGCATAAGCCCTTTCCCCAATGATGTCAGGACAGGTCCATCCATTGACTGAGATCGAATCTCATCGGTCGTCACCTCTGGTTCGTACCTCATGTCAATTGATGAATCACCGTCCTGTCCTAGGGTCATATCTGACATATTTCCCCATTTTGCCTGGTCTCCATAAATTTTCTTTGCAACCACTAAAGGCAACTCATCCTTCCTTCGTGAGACAGCCAAAATGGATGGCAGATATTAAAGTTCTTTGGGAAAAATATCTCATCATTTTTCTTTTAATAGTACCCAAATCTCTTGGCAATATAAATTTCGTAAAACTCCTGAAATAAGACTGTAAAATTCCTTCAATCATGCTAAATTTTCAAACTCCATCGCTTGTAACACCCAATTTATCCCATAGGGCTTGAAAGTTCTTTCCCAAGTTCATGCAATCATTCTGCATTTGAACCCTATGATATCATTCATAATAATCATCATGATTTTATAGTCATGGTCCTATCATAATCATCTATTTAAAACGAACATTTCCTTTATCACCACAGCTATGTGGTATAATCAACAATAGAATAAAACTGTACATAGCAACAGGCTACCTCATGGCCACTTAGTATACCTATTGACAATAAGTCATAACAATATCGAATAATCATTGAACAATTCAAAAATTGCTTCCACTGCTCCAGCCGCAGCATTCGTCATTTTGTATGCTCATCCGCGTGACCAAAACGAAATAAAGGGAGCTCAACCATTACACAGCGCTTTTAATGGCGCATGCCATAGGAACTCAACGCAATTTCGACTCGGCCAGAAAACGAGCAAATTTTGCAGGATGTTAACTGGAATTAGCCGTGAAAATATATCCAAAATACACAAAAATACCCACCCACAAAATAAACAACAAAACCCAAACAAACCCAAGGTCGACCATATTACACAATTAAATTACACATTCAATTACTCATTAAATTACTCATTAAATTACTCATTAAATTACTCATTGAATTACTCATTTCAGCATCGTATTGATTGCTGAACTGTTCATGGGTTTATACACACCTTAAAAGAGGTATGCTTTGTGGTGTTGCCCACCTACCACGTTTAATTAAATTAATTGATTGCTGAACTGTTCATGGGTTTATACACACCTTAAAAGAGGTATGCTTTGTGGTGTTGCCCACCTACCACATTTAATTAAATTACACCATTTCAGCATCGTATTGATTGCTGAAATGTTCATGGGTTTATACACACCTTAAAAGAGGTATGCTTTGTGGTGTTGCCCACCTACCACGTTGAATTAAATTACATCATTTCAGCATCGTATTGATTGCTGAAATGTTCATGGGTTTGAACACACCTTAAAAGAGGTATGCTTTGTGGTGTTGCCCACCTACCACGTTGAATTAAATTACATCATTTCAATTAAAAAAAACATCGCTTCTACTGATCCAGCCGCAGCATTCGTCACTTTGTCTGCTCATCCGCATGACCAAAACGAAATAAAGGGAGCTCAACCATTACACAGCGCTTTTAATGGCGCATGCCATAGGAACTCAACGCAATTTCGACTCGGCCAGAAAACGAGCAAATTTTGCAGGATGTTAACTGGAATTAGTCGTGAAAATATATCCAAAATACACAAAAATACACACCCATAAAAACAAACAACATTTATTCCGTTCAACAGAACAAACATTTCCTATATCATGACATGCATGTCTTCAAAATTATATGACCAAGAGAAAAAGTAAAACTAATTAAAAAACTGCGGGCAGTGATGATCCGGGGACCATACCGCTCCATCCTGATTGGACGAGTGCGTGCTAGAGTCGTTAACAACGACAGTCCAGATCCGATTGTTCAAAATTTCAACTCAATCGATCGAAAAATGAACGCAGGGATGCATTTTAAAGGTGCAGTGGCACTAACTGAGTTGCCACGAATATGGCCACGAAATTGCCAATATGGCCATCACAAAATATTTTCCTTAATCAATTGGCTCATAGCATAACCAATCTGCAAGTATTTCATCCGAAGATGTATCTCTGAGGACTTTTAATTAAATAAGTCATTTATAAATCAACGAGTTAATTTATTAAATGATTAATCAATAAATCAAAATTTTCCTTGACAGCCACATCACTTGGTCAGTGTCATGTCCAAATATCAGCTTCCTTACTCAAAAGGTGCCTGAGTTAATGTAATGTAATTACTGTAATAAGATTACTGCAATTACTGTAATGATTACTGTAATTACTGTAATTACCGGAACTGTAATTACTGTAATTAATAAGAAATGTAATTAATTAAATAAGTACTTCATTAATCGCTAATAATTAAATAACTCGTGAATTCTTATCCGATTTACTTAACATTTGAGTGTCCCCAAAACGTTGGAGCAAAACGTTGCAACAACGAAAGTGAAACGTTGTAGTGACGTTGTGGAAACGTCAGCAAAACCCAACATTTGAATGTTCCCAAAACATTGGAGCAAAACGTTGCAACAACGAAAGTGAAACGTTGTGGCGACGTTGTGGAAACGTTAGCAAAACCCAACATTTGAATGTTCCCAAAACGTTGGAGCAAAACGTTGCAACAACGAAAGTGAAACGTTGTAGCGACATTGTGGAGACGTTTTACAACAACATTATTTCAATGTTGCAGGAAAGTAATGTGAAAAACGTTCCCAAAAATGTTCTCTCTCTGTCTGTCTCTCTTTCTGTCTGTCTGTGTCTCTCTCTCACTTTCTGTCTCTCTCTGTCTATCTCTCTCTGTCTGTCTGTCTGTCTCTCTCTATGTGTCTGAATATCATCTTTATCTCTGTCTGTCTCTATGTCTCTCTCTCTTTCTTTCTGTCTCTCTCTCTCTGTCTGTCTGTCTGTCTCTCTCTATGTGTCTGAATATCATCTTTATCTCTGTCTGTCTCTATGTCTCTCTCTCTTTCTTTCTGTCTCTCTCTCTCTCTGTCTCTCTCTGTCTATCTCTCTCTGTCTGTCTCTCTTTCTCACTTTCTGTCTCTCTCTGTCTATCTCTCTCTGTCTGTCTGTCTGTCTCTCTCTATGTGTCTGACTATCATCTTTATCTCTGTCTGTCTCTATGTCTCTCTCTCTTTCTTTCTGTCTGTCTCTCTCTCTCTGTCTCTCTCTGTCTATCTCTCTCTGTCTGTCTGTCTCTCTTTCTGTCTCTCTCTGTCTATCTCTCTCTGTCTGTCTGTCTGTCTCTCTCTATGTGTCTGAATATCATCTTTATCTCTGTCTGTCTCTATGTCTCTCTCTCTTTCTCTCTCTGTCTCTCTCTCTCTGTCTGTCTGTCTGTCTCTCTCTATGTGTCTGAATATCATCTTTATCTCTGTTTGTCTCTATGTCTCTCTCTCTTTCTTTCTGTCTCTCTCTCTCTGTCTCTCTCTGTCTATCTCTCTCTCTCTGTCTCTCTTTCTGTCTCTCTCTGTCTATCTCTCTCTGTCTGTCTGTCTGTCTCTCTCTATGTGTCTGAATATCATCTTTATCTCTGTCTGTCTCTATGTCTCTCTCTCTTTCTCTCTCTATCTCTCTCTCTCTGTCTCTCTCTGTCTATCTCTCTCTGTCTGTCTGTCTTTCTCTCTCTATGTGTCTGACTATCATCTTTATCTCTGTCTGTCTCTATGTCTCTCTCTCTTTCTTTCTGTCTGTCTCTCTCTCTCTGTCTCTCTCTGTCTATCTCTCTCTGTCTGTCTGTCTTTCTCTCTCTATGTGTCTGACTATCATCTTTATCTCTGTCTGTCTCTATGTCTCTCTCTCTCTTTCTTTCTGTCTCTCTCTCTCTGTCTGTCTGTCTGTCTCTCTCTATGTGTCTGACTATCATCTTTATCTCTGTCTGTCTCTATGTCTCTCTCTCTTTCTTTCTGTCTGTCTCTCTCTCTCTCTCTGTCTCTCTCTGTCTATCTCTCTCTGTCTGTCTCTCTTTCTCACTTTCTGTCTCTCTCTGTCTATCTCTCTCTGTCTGTCTGTCTCTCTCTATGTGTCTGAATATCATCTTTATCTCTGTCTGTCTCTATGTCTCTCTCTCTTTCTTTCTGTCTCTCTCTCTCTGTCTATCTCTCTCTGTCTGTCTCTCTTTCTCACTTTCTGTCTCTCTCTGTCTATCTCTCTCTGTCTGTCTGTCTGTCTCTCTCTATGTGTCTGACTATCATCTTTATCTCTGTCTGTCTCTATGTCTCTCTCTCTTTCTTTCTGTCTGTCTCTCTCTCTCTCTCTGTCTATCTCTCTCTGTCTGTCTGTTTGTCTGTCTCTCTCTATGTGTCTGACTATCATCTTTATCTCTGTCTGTCTCCATGTCTCTCTCTCTTTCTTTCTGTCTGTCTCTCTCTCTGTCTCTCTCTGTCTATCTCTCTCTGTCTGTCTCTCTTTCTCACTTTCTGTCTCTCTCTGTCTATCTCTCTCTGTCTGTCTGTCTCTCTCTATGTGTCTGAATATCATCTTTATCTCTGTCTGTCTCTATGTCTCTCTCTCTTTCTTTCTGTCTCTCTCTCTCTGTCTCTCTCTGTCTATCTCTCTCTGTCTGTCTCTCTTTCTCACTCTGTCTCTCTCTGTCTATCTCTCTCTGTCTGTCTGTCTGTCTCTATGTGTCTGACTATCATCTTTATCTCTGTCTGTCTCTATGTCTCTCTCTCTTTCTTTCTGTCTCTCTCTCTCTGTCTCTCTCTGTCTATCTCTCTCTGTCTGTCTGTCTGTCTCTCTTTCTGTCTCTCTCTGTCTATCTCTCTCTGTCTGTCTGTCTCTCTCTATGTGTCTGAATATCATCTTTATCTCTGTCTGTCTCTATGTCTCTCTCTCTTTCTCTCTCTGTCTATTTCTCTCTGTCTGTCTCTATGTCTCTCTCTCTTTCTTTCTGTCTGTCTCTCTCTCTCTCTGTCTCTCTCTGTCTATCTCTCTCTGTCTGCCTGTGTCTCTCTCTGTCTGTCTCTCTCTCTGTCTGTCTATGTCTCATAATCACCAAACAAGAACAGTACACATTTCCTGTAATTATCTCTCATAATCAGGATAAATTTGGAACAGCCCTTAAACTAACACCAAGCAGATCAATTTTTATATTTAGGTTGAGGTTTCACACAAACGCTTTGCTTCTCGCAAAGCGTCCGCCAATGGGAACTAGAGGGAGGGAGAAGGAGCGGGAGACAGGTAGCCGGAATGGAAATGAGGGACAATGAGGGCCAGTGAGGGAGTGTCGGTATGCAATTTTCATCCAATCGCCATCTTTCACAATAATTCTGGACCGGCATGAGGTGGCGTTGTCTGTCATGAATTTATTTGTTGATCAAACGAGTTTTAGACATGGCGGGAAAACTGAAAAAAAATTATTTATTTATTTATTTAAAACGGGTGTACACGATTGCACACGTGTACGGACCTTACCGAACCTTACCGAACCGGCAAACAAATCGCCTCATGGTGCACTCATGGGCCGATTCGGCTCCAGAACAGAGTAAGGCTTTTAATACCCAGCGTATAATATCCTCGCAAGCTCACGAATAAATAGAATCATTTAAAACGTTTGGCCCTTGGATTACCTATGGACAATCTCAAGTCCCACACACCAAATCCTCCATGTATATACAACATAACTATTCCCAAGTTCGTAAATCATACTGGACAAAAACAAGACACACTCACCTTTAAAGGTCTTGTATGTGTCCAATTGATCTCAGCGGTGCCTCCAAATTGTAGGGGAAATGGTTGGGGAGACTCAAGACTCCAATGACCGGACACAGGTTTTACAAAAGGTCATGACTTTATTATTAACTGGTTGTTCACTTTCATTCCAATACCAAATAACTACCGTTTAACTCAATGGACCAGGTCACTCTATCCGCATGGTCCTTCTCGTTCGGCCGATGTTCCTCCGCCATTCCCGTCGGGAGAGGTTCTGAGTATGAGTGCTCGTTCGCTCCGTCGAGCAGGAGTTATCGTGGCAAGTGCTCTTTTGGCTCAAAGTCCCTTCTGTTTATATCGGCACACTTCAGTTAATCCTCTGTCAGCGGAGAAGGGATTACGATTTCAGCGGACGTTACTGGTCGCCTCCCTGGCACCAGCTAGCCCTCCTCCTGCTGCGAGTTCCATTTACCAAACAATAGGGGGGTGCTCCAGCCTGGGGCTGTGACCAGGTGTTTCAAGAGATTACCATGTTCGTGCACATTCTGCTTCGTTACCAGATTTAATCAATGAGTTACCAGTGCCAATCAATAAGTTACACTGAGTTACACTTCCACACCAGCCATGGCGCGATTTCAAAATTCGGGTTTTGCTTTAAAACAACACAAATTTCCAGCAGCTCCAAATTTTGACCAAATTTTTTTCTAGATGTTTTTTAAAATTTGGTTCGGGCCTCGAATCTCACTCCCAGACACGTTACGGTACGCGGTTAAGGATGGTATCGTCACGCAACCGCGATTAATACCACAGTTGCGGATGGCCAATCGCGAGGCTTTAACTCCCGAGGCGAGAACTCAATAGCGGATTCCAAATCAAACACTTAGAGTTAAACGTGCGGAATGGCGGACACAGCGAAGCTCCCCCCCCCCCCCCCCCCCCCCGCCGCCTTACCTATTAAAATCAAACACCCAGGAAACTGCGTTCAGATATATACAGAAAATAATACAAGGATTTATTAATGAAAAGTAAAGACAGTGAAAAAGCCCGCGCCGGTAATCTATCTATAATTCCAGTAATCTCTGTATGTCTGTATGTCTGTGTGTCTGTGACCGCTGTTTCTCGACAACCACGGGTCCGATATACTTGAAACTTGCCAGGTATATTGCTGGGGACCCGAGGATGTGCCTTTTCAAGGTTTCATATTAATCGGACAAGTAGTTACCGAGCTATGTCCAAAAAACGATTCAACCAATCAGAGAGCAGCGAGTTATCATGTGTGCCGAACGTGGCGAACAGACTCTGCCTCGGACGGCACATTTGAGAGCGTATTCATTTATTTCACGTTGGCAAACTATGTTGCCGCTATGTTGGCGTTAAACTATGTTTTAAAACTAATTAAAACTAACTTGCGATTCTTTCGCTTTCCTGCGCGTTTGTGCACGCTATGGCGATTTCTTTACCAAACTCCGCAAGCCGTTCGCTTTGGACCAAACCATTTCATGTAAATAGAGGGGGGGGGATTGTCACCGTACTCGCAAGCCGTTCGCTTTGGACCAAACCATTTCATGTAAATAGAGGGGGGGGGGGGGGGGATTGTCACCGTACTCGCAAGCCGTTCGCTTTGGACCAAACCATTTCATGTAAATAGAGGGGGGGGGGGGATTGTCACCGTACTCGCAAGCCGTTCGCTTTGGCTTTGCGAATGGACCAAACCATTTCATGTAAATAGAGGGGGGGGATATAATTTTAGATATATATATAGTACGGGCATGCCCTAGTACTAATAACTCTAATAAGCCTAAATTGGGATCCCACACACAACAGATACCAAACACGATACGAGGGAGATTATGAATACGAAAATAACACGTCTCGTCAGGTAAAGTGTAAACGCGGAGCTCGGGCTTATCTGGCTCCTTTTGTCTTCTTGTAACACGGCCGCGCTCAGCCGCCACCAGGCCTCGTCGGTTCAACGGCACACCCACACCACGAGCTCCCTTGCTCCAACGGTCCAACGCAGGGCTGCACAAAGCAAACGAACTCCACTCGACCAGGGACAGGAAGGACTCCTTTGAACTCCACTCAACTCGACTCTCTGCGGGAGTGCTGGCAGCCAACTGCCAACTGCTCTGTGCCAACGGCTCTGTGCCACTGCCAACTGCCCTAAAATGGCGTCCGACCGTCGATAATATCTCTCGCCGATGACGTCACATTGGCGCACTCCTCAGCCAATAATAGCCTCCCAACTCGCCGGCTCACCCAGGTCACGCCCTCTGCGGCATCGCTCCACTCTCCCGTCCCCGACCCAGCGGTCCTTGTGTTATAACACGTGCCAGGCAAGGTTTGTAGGCCTTGGAGGTGTAAACGGTGGCGGCCAATTGTGGCGGTGTTTTTGGCCTGGTTTCCTGTCCATTTGTTCCGAAGTCATCGTCAGGGAAAGGAATTATTTAATGTTGCGCTAAGGACCTAACTAATGTTTATGTGGTTTGCAGTGCCATAATGGACAAAGGTTTGACTACTAGGTGAGACTCACAGGGGTGTTACCTTTAATCCCTCACTACTTTTAACACTCGAATCTCCAGGTAGATCCACAATCATACATCTTACCCCGACAAACGCCTAAACATCAAGAACTTATTACATGTAGAGTCCCTGTCACGACAGGCGAATACCTACCTATACAGATCTACCTAGCTCTAGATGTTGCTCTACCAAATTCATAACACAGCCCCCCCCCCCCCCCCCCTGGAACCGTAGCTCCTGCAAGGTTCACCGCAGGCGCTACCATTCCAGCCTTAACACTTACTGTCACATACTTAATTAACCTATGAAATAAATCAGGAAGGGCTGTGGGAAGTGAGTCGGACTACCTACCTACACTTCCTTAACATGCTAAACCCCTTAACCATCATGCAAGTATGTACATTTTCTTCATTGTTCCTGCGGAGGGAGGAAACAAAACACGCAACACTAACTTAACCACAAAACTTAACCATCTTTCCAAAAACTCAAAACTCTACACTTTGTACATACCCCGGTCTACAGACCGCGTCCCCCGGTGGATGCCACAAGACACAACCTTACCTGCGGGGCCATCCCAATGCACCCCCTAAATTTCCTCAGGCCCTGTCCAGATGTTGCAGGTAAGTGACATGGCTCGGTGGATTTCGCCCACATTCATGCAACACTGACCCCTTAACCGCTCATCCTCATTCCATAAATCATCAAGGCATTTCAAAAATCAACAAAGCACTTATTTCAATACACCCCCCTGCAGGACCATGGCATTGATTTCATTCGCGTGTGTGTGCATTCCTCAACTAGGCAACGGGGAGGTAACGCACAAAAAGATGGTGGGGGCACATCAGGCTGTGGTGCCCGCAATCCCAAAAACAAGTCAACCGACTTACAAGTTCATTGCCCCCCCCCCCCCCGCTTTACCTCTTGGCCCCGTGACAGCCCAACAGCCCCTTTCCGCCGTTACCTCGCCGGTGAGGGTCTCCACACACACCAGGCTCCTTTGCCTCCTGCTTTCGCGCAGCAACACGGGTCACCGGGGGACTTCCTCACCCCGCGGCGCCCAACCAGACCCTCCACCGACGAGCTCCAATTTCCAGTTACCACCGGCTGCCAGGGGTCATTGCCGCAGAGGGGGGCCCGCAGGCATCGCTCCTCAGAGCTTGCTCTGTACCTGCGGACACACACACCTTCCCCACTCACAAGACCCCAAAACACACTTCCTCCCCCGCTGCCATTCAATTCTCCACACAACTCAGCACAATTCAGTACAATTCCATAGATGGTGTAAAAGGTGTTACAAGGCTTGCCATGGCCTGCTACATGTGAAATCCCCCAGTTCACATTTAAACCATCACACATTTCCAAAAGCACATTTCCAAAAGCACAATTATCACCCCTCATTATCTCCAATAATCATCACTCACTCTCCAGGTTCCACTCTCACGACCACATCAAAACACATAACCACACACAAAAACATGCGCCACCCACAAGACTGTGTGGCCCCCATTCCATCCCCTCACCAGCCATGTCATCACTCTCAACCGCCTCCCAACTCCAAATTATATGTCCCCAATTTCCAAAGCAAGTCCTGAAGCCTGGGACAGTACTCCTCAAAACACTCACCTCAAGTGCAGGTAGTTGCAGGTAGTTGCAGGTTGGTCGGTCCAAGAGTGTCATCCACCCTCAAAATCCCAAAATTTCACATTGGGCCTACCAAAAACTCCCAAATTTCTCTTTTGTCCCCACTACACTGGCAGGTATGTGGATCCGCATCCAACGGTGATCATCGCTACACAACTACCTGTGGCCACGACAGCTCTGCACCTCTACCGTGCAAGGGTCATCGGGACAAGGTGAGCAGTCAAAACGCCAACATGGCCCATCAGTGTCCATAAGGGTGCGACCCACCATCCATCCTTCGACCCCCTTGCGAGGAACACAGCTGCACCAGCCCCAGCTGGCCAATGTGGTGAGCACTTGCTACCACAACACACACTACCGCACACACAACCTCGGTCCTGGGGGGCACGGTCGCAGTGCGTGGCATCCCTACAGCCACATCCCCTGCACCTCCCCATCATCCCCCAGTCCGACTACAGAACTGCAGCCCCCCCAGTGCTCACCCACACTTGACCACACCAAGGTCCAGTCAACAGCCATGCTCCACCAGGAGACCCACCCAGAAGACATGGTCCACACACCTCGGACACGCACAGCACCACGTTGACCCAAAGACCACACAACTACATCCCCATAACCCCGCGTCCCAAATATCAGCACAGTTGCCCCCGCAACCAGTTGAAAGCTGTGTCTTGCTACCCTATTAATTTCATCACAGCCTCCAACACTTTGGTCTGCACACCTGGATCAATAATGGCGTCACTGTACAGTGTCCACCATGACATTTCAAAATCCACCCTTAAATTTCCATCTAACCCACAGATTACCCATGCCAACCATTTGTCACATTTCACTAACCTCACCAAAGAAGGATGCTTTGCCATACACATGCCAGCCGAGCATGGCCCATATGCTCGGCTCGTTACACATCTCCCGATTCACATCCCCATGGCTCTCTTCCCAACCCGAGAGTCCATAAATTATAACGGAGCATCTGTGGAAGGTCACTCACACCATCACGTTCCACAGATGCCCCAATGGTTGTCTGGCAGGCTATCTCCATCCCTGTCCATTCGGATTGACCCGCGTCCATCGACCAACACGGCATGGCAGGTCATCACATGCCGGTTGTCCCAAAGTCTCAGGGAGAGGGTGTCAGGTCGCATGCCCGGGTGGTCACTACATCAGGCCCAAGTTGGCCGTCCGCAGAGCCACCACCAGAGCACGACCCATAACACCTCCCCCTAGTGGTCCTCAATATTTGCCATCCCAGGCTTGAGAAACCACCTCGGACCCCCCTGGAGGTCTTAACCCCCACCAGGGTCCGGTGACCCTGCCGGCCCGAGCCACCGGCTCGGACGGCGCCCCGACGGACAAGGGATGCCACACTTCACCAGACTCCCCGTGGGACCCAGGTCGTACCTCGACACCCAAGGCTGGACCCACGTCCAAATCTCGCCATCACAGCCCCCCAGCTGGCTGGCATCCCCAAATTTTTAAAGGGGCAACTTTTGCCCGAGGCCATCACCCATGACCTCTCCATGTCCAAATCCCGCAGCCCGGGGACCATCCCCACCATGGCTGCTCCAAATCAATTTCCCATTGTAATTTTATTTTAAATTTTATTTTACAAATTTTCATTCCCACTGCCAAACCGCAGCTGCAGGGAACAACCTCTGCCCCCGGTTGTTCTGCCCCTCCCTGCAGTTGATCCAAATTCCCTACAGGGACCAAATCTCCAGAAGCTCTATCTCCCGATCCTCCAAGATCCAAATCCAGCCCGGAGCCAACACACTCCCCCAACTGGTTGTCCAATTTTGGAGCCTCTGTTTCCAAATAACAGTGTACAGTGAGCGTCCCCTCGGTCATTCCAAGCACCTCCTCGGACCAACTCACCTCATCACCCAGGCTCCTTTGGGCCTGAACAAGCTCTACCTCCATGGGACTGTCACAGGTCTCCAGCCGCTGGATCAAATCATCATCATCATCATTATAAATCATTCCTGGCCCCGCCAGGCTTTGATCAATATCCCCAATAAATACCCGGTCCGGCTCTATCGCATGGACCCCCAAAAACTCTACCCCCTCTTGCCACGCACCACCGCCCTGGTGCTGCACAATTCCAAATTCATCCCCCGGTTGGGGTGTTGTGACATCCACACGGTCCCGATAAACAACCAGGCCAGAATGTGGGAAACATTCCCCTTTCAATCCATTAATTTGGTCACTCATATCCTTCATTCCCCTGGGACTCCATTTTATTTTCCATCCCTTCAATTTTATTTTCCAACCCATCAATTTTGTCATTCAAATCCCGACTGGCTCGCTCACTCTGTGCGTTCATATCTCCCATCTGCTTTCCCATTTTGTTTTCCAGCCCATCAATTTTAATACTCTGAGCATCCATCAATTCCTTTAAAAATTTCATTAAAGCCTGGTCGTCTCTAGGGGCCGTCCCATTTGTTCCCGACTCCCCGGTAGGGGAGGAGCATAAGTTGGTGCTCGGGACGAGGGAGGTTCCAAGGCTCACCTCTGCATCAAATTCCCCTATTTCCGGCTCACTCCCGACGCTGACGGAGGCCTCGCTGCGTACCTCCATCTCATCAATCTCCGACATCCGCCTTCCGGAAGATTGTTTCCCGCGCGTGTATTTATTTTAATAATTCCAGAAACACAATTTAAATTTGACGAAGACGCGATATAGCGCTCCGTATGCCCAATTGATTATTAAATTTCTCCGCCTCGACTATAAAAATTTTGCGTTCGAACGTCGGGCGCAATGTACGCCCGACCGTGTCGATGTCTCGCCGCGGACAAAAAAAGTTGTCCGACGGGTTCGAATCCGACACTCCTGACACCACTTGTCACGCAACCGCGATTAATACCACAGTTACGGATGGCCAATTGCGAGGCTTTAACTCCCGAGGCGAGAACTCAATAGCGGATTCCAAATCAAACACTTAAAGTTAAACGCGCGGAATGGCGGACACAGCGAAGCTCCCCCCCGCCGCCTTACCTATTAAAATCAAACACCCAGGAAACTGCGTTCAGATATATACAGAAAATAATACAAGGATTTATTAATGAAAAGTAAAGACAGTGAAAAAGCCCGCGCCGGTAATACTAATAACTCTAATAAGCCTAAATTGGGATCCCACACACAACAGATACCAAACACGATACGAGGGAGATTATGAATACGAAAATAACACGTCTCGTCAGGTAAAGTGTAAACGCGGAGCTCGGGCTTATCTGGCTCCTTTCGTCTTCTTGTAACACGACCGCGCTCAACCGCCACCAGGCCTCGTCGGTTCAACGGCACACCCACACCACGAGCTCCCTTGCTCCAACGGTCCAACGCAGGGCTGCACAAAGCAAACGAACTCCACTCGACCAGGGACAGGAAGGACTCCTTTGAACTCCACTCGACTCGACTCGACTCGACTCGACGACTCTCTGCGGGAGTGCTGGCAGCCAAGTGCCAACTGTTCACTGCTCTGTGCCAACTGCCAACTGCGGACTGCCCTAAAATGGCGTCCGACCGTCGATAATATCTCTCGCCGATGACGTCACATTGGCGCACTCCTCAGCCAATAATAGCCTCCCAACTCGCCGGCTCGCCGGCTCGCCCAGGTCACGCCCTCTGCGGCATCGCTCCACTCTCCCGTCCCCGACCCCGCGGTCCTTGTGTTATAACACGTGCCAGGCAAGGTTTGTTGGCCTTGGAGGTGTAAACGGTGGCGGCCAATTGTGGCGGTGTTTTTGGCCTGGTTTCCTGTCCATTTGTTCCGAAGTCATTGTCAGGGAAAGGAATTATTTAATGTTGCGCTAAGGACCTAACTAATGTTTATGTGGTTTGCAGTGCCATAATGGACAAAGGTTTGACTACTAGGTGAGACTCACAGGGGCGTTACCTTTAATCCCTCACTACTTAACACTCGAATCTCCAGGTAGATCCACAATCATACATCTTACCCCGACAAACGCCTAAACATCAAGAACTTATTACATGTAGAGTCCCTGTCACGACAGGCGAATACCTACCTATACAGATCTACCTAGCTCTAGATGTTGCTCTACCAAATTCATAACAGTATGTTTTCTGAGCGGAGGCTCCGCGACCGAACAGTTGTTCCCCGACTAAACCCGATTCACCCAAACGTTGGCCGTATCGCGCCACAGATATTCAATGGGGAAAAGACTAAGACGATGAATGCAAAGAGGAAGAAGAAGAAGACGTACAGAAGAGTAACGGGGTTTATTATTATTTACACACACATAAGCAAAAAGAGCAGTCACGGGTATTTACAGCGGACATGAAAACGCAGGTGACACAGTGAAAATTACTAGCTTATACAGACTTCGTTACTACCCAGGACAGCACGAACAAAACAAACTCACGTACGCAAATGGGGAACTTGCAGGCAGGAATGGCTGGAAAGGATGAGCAGGTGGGATCACAGGGCACAGCGAGCAGGTCCACTCCGGGCAGGAAGCGGGGAGCCGGCAGCTCCTTGTAATCCGCTTTACAGCGCATGCCGGCAGCTCCTGGTATTCGGCTTTACAGCGCACGACGGCAGGGTCACTCGCTGCCCCGTCAGGGCTTCACGCGGCTGGTTGAAACGGGGCTGGACTCATCTGCCGTATCTCTTTGCAACTCGTTCGTAAAAGTTCCTCTGCTTTCTCTTGGACCCTTTCTTTGTCGTGTACCTCTCCACGCAGCTCAGCTCGTATTCCCTTCCTCTCACTTCTCTCCAGCGCGGGACTGACACGCCCTCTCCCCCGTGCTCTGTTTCGTGACCTTGTATGGTAATCCCACGGGCTTGTCTCCTTATTTGGGCATCGCGCCGACGGCACGCCCCTCGTGGCGAGCCACGGGCTTGTTTCCTTATTTGGGCATGGGGCTGCACAGCCCCGCCCTTCGTGGCGCGCCCTGGGCTTGCCTCTCCCTGGCGACCCCGCCCCTCCTGTTCAAACAGAGCACGGAGCACATATTCACTATAGCAGCGAATTGAGAGGGCGTGCACCCCACGCTTGTGAACTGCTTTACCCACAGATGGAGAGTTTGGCTGGGAAATGGAATTATTGAAGGGGAGCTATTCTTAATTGATTCGGTGCAATGGAGTGTCATTCTAATGGAAGACAAGGCCTTACTCTAAAACACATAATAAGATATAAGCTACTGAACAAGGGTTTTATCGTGTCCTGCAATGTGGTGTTTATGGAATTAACTACCGAGACGCCCTTTTTATCTTTACACAACTCCGGAGGCAGGAGGGGCCATATCCAAACAATGTTCATCACCATTTCCAATACAATACAACACAATAAAAAAAATGCAATGCTCATATCCGCAACAATATATATATATGTATATATATATATATATATATATATATATATATATATATATATATAGCCTCACCCGTCTACACTTCCGCAGATGACGTCAGTTTTGTCTCAGTTGCCAATGAAACAAATTGAAGTAATAAAATAATCCTGCAAATTTGTTAAATTGTTGTACACTTTCAAACGTGCAAGACTCTACGGTGGTCCCAGCTTCCGATTTAACAATCTTTGCATCTTTGCCAACAAATACGTCATAAAAGTAACATTGGTGGTGAGAAAAGGTTCTTCTCATGAACGTGGGTCGGATTTATGTTGTTGACTTGAGAATAACTTCCATCACTGAGTGATTAAATTTTTTTTTCCATCACTAAGTCACTGGATGTCCATTGTCCAACTAAAAATCGGGCGCGAGGGTTGGAAGTATCAGAGCTAAGAGGAAGTGAGGAGGTTTATATATTATGCAATGACAGTGGCTGGATGTTGGATCTGAGCAACCTTAATAAAACGAAGTTACCTGACGAACTCTAAAATGTAATTAGCCTTACCAAAGTGCCTCCGCCCGTGGATTGATCTTGCTGCCGGGATGCTGCGTCATAGCCAAAGGGGATCGTGAGCTCGACATGATGCATTCACATCCATCAGGATAGACCCTGGACTGTGAGGGCTTAGGCATGGCTTATGTCGGTCGAGCTGGCCGATTGAGTTGGAAATGATCCAAAACTCCAAGCCCAAAGGTGTTCCACACATACAGTGCGAGCCAAGATGGAGCTTCTCGACATTTGGCAGGAGCACATCCTAAGATTTTGCATCCTTATTATTTTTACAGTGATGGAAGCCTCATGCAACAGGATGTTTTCTTTTTTTAAGTTACAAGTGCAGGAGAGGGGTAATGCCCATACTCATTCTGAATGACCTCCAGGAACTAGGGAAGGAAATAGGAGCCAACCACCATTAATGAACTCGCATCACATATTGACATGCAGACCAGAGGAGGAAAGGGTTGGCAGATTGTTTCCACCCTGGTGGTCGTTGAAGAGCCAAATGGGTTATTGCCGAGTATGGAAGTTATCCTGAAAGTAACTAGTCTTCCTGAACCTTGGAATCAGACCTAGGGGCAATACCCCTGGCGCTCACCTGGTAGAATAAACAGCAGGTCTATACTGCACTGACTAAAGGTATTTTAAAGGTATTGTATATTTTAAACTATTTTTGACTGGGCAAACAAGTGCAACATGTCTTTCAATCCTGACAAATCTCACACTCTTACGATGTCTCTCCGAAAAGACCGACTGGACAACCCTCCCATCCACTTTCTGAATAATCCTCTCCAAGAAGTTCTGTCACTCAAGCTTTTGGGTCTCACTATCTGCCATGATCTTTCCTGGGAAAACCACATTTCCAATCTGGCCTCCAAAGCCAGTCGCCGACTGGGCATCCTCCGTCGTGCGAAGTCCTTCCTTGGCACACCTGAGCTCCTCACCACATACAAGGCGTTCATCTGCAGCTCAATGGAATACTGTTCCCCCCTCTGGGCTGGTGCTCCTGCCTCACACCAAGCTCATCTTCACGCTGTTGAAACCAAAGTGTTCAGAATCATTGGAATCTCCCGCGATGAAGCTAACTCCGAGGGCCTTTCACTCACTCACCGCAGGCAGGTTGGTGGTCTTTCTGTCTTGTACTGACTCCTCTCCAGCCTTGCTCGTCCTGCTCTCTCTGTGCTCTGTCCCCCAAATATTCCTACAGGTCGCACAAGATCTGCCAGCAACCCTCTGATGGTTAAACTGCCGAAATCTCGGCTCTCTGCTCGCCTTCGCTCCTTCATTCCTCTTTTCTCCCGCCTCTGGAACAAACTCCCTCACTCTCTTGAATCCCACTCCTCCCTCCAGGTCTTTAAAACAGCTGTTCACCACCATCTCTTATCTTCCCCCATCCAAAACCTTGATCTTTTCTACCCCCGCTAATTTCACCCCAAATCCACTTTTTTGAAATACCAACTTATTTCCTGGAAGTCCTTGGTGTCCTTGTGTTTATACTTCTCCCCCCCCCCCCCCCCCCCCTTCCCATGCCGCCTCCCCCCAAGCCCTCTCCCTCCCACACATTCCCGACGTCCCTGCTCTCAAATGTTGTTTTTATGTGCTTCCCTTTCTCTCCCCATCTTGTCTACCACTCCCCTTTTTATAGACTTTGTTTGTTTGTCTGTTTGATTTGTTTGTGTGATAAATGTTAGCTCTTTCACTAGCCTCGATTACGTATACAAAAAAAAAAAAAAAAAATTTCAATGTTTGCTAGAAGACAGGGCAGCATGTAGAATCATACTAACATTATCATAAGACTTTAAACAAACAAAAAAATATTTTGGGGGGCAACGCCACTCCCCTCCCCCATTCCCATATACCTCCTAAGACCCCAATTTTTATAATGCCTTGAACAAGGATTGGTATATCACAGGTGATTAAGGTGTTGTGGTGAAGTTTCATCGAAATTGCATGTGTAGTTTCTGAGAAGAAAGTAAATGCCTATTTTGGGGGATACACCCCCTCCCCCCCCCTGTATATCCCCTAAGAGGCACATTTTAAAAAAAGCCGTGAACCACCTTCAAGGTTGCAAGGTATGCGACTATCATGGGTGGTGAAGGTGTTTCATCAAAATTGTGTGTGTAGTTTCAGAGAAAAAGCAAATTCATATTTTGGGGGTCAAACCTGGGTCTACTTTGACCCCCGGTAAACCACCTTAGACCCCGATTTTTTAAAATGCCGTTGAAAACTTTGTGCCAAGTTTGGTAACAATCCCTTCAGCGGTTTCGGAGAAGAAGTTGCAAGTGCTTACGGACGGACAGACGGACGACGGACAACGCGCCATCGCATAAGCTCTCCTGAACTTGGTTCCAGGTGAGCTAATAATAGACTTCAGTTGGATATGAACCACACAGCCTCTGGGATACTGGTTCAGTGTCCTCACCAACAAGCGCAGCGCTGCACCCACGTGTACATCACATGTAGCCACCATTGTATATCACAAGGAAGACAAAGACATTCATATATTTTTTCATGAATTACAACAACACTCATAGTAGAGAATGGACAAACACGTGGTATATGGAATGTAAACCTGGGTTCTCCACATCATGCAGGAACCCAGAGGTTCAGACAGGAACACGAACAGCCCAGTCCTTTACGGTGCCCTTACCTGGCTAGAGAGCAAAGGCATGTCCAAGCAATTAGTATGTCCCGTTAAAAATTCCGAAACCGAAGAAGCTGTAATAATCAGGGTAAATGGTACCATACCCTCGACGCACGAGACGTGCCAGGCTCTGGCACCTCTACCTTAAACCCTTCGCCCTTGGGAGCCAATGTTTGGCCCGTTATCCTGATAAAGCTCCATAATTAATTACACAAGAGTGGAAATCAAGGGTGAAAGGAATTCTCTGGGACAAAAATCCCTGTCTTCCCTCATCAGACGACCGTTGTCCTTAATTAACGTGTTCTCCGGCATTTTGTATTTTTATACCACACTGCCCTCTGCGCCAGTCCCTCGATGGGAAAGGGATCAACCATTCCGCCTTTCCTTCTGTCATGTCTCCCTCTTGTGGTGGAATTGGACTCCATGGTGACTTAAACATACCGATGCAGAGTTTTGACCAGTCCTCCTGGTAGCAGAAATGCAATTGGTGATGTCCGAATATGAAATCAGAATTAACCCAACGCATAAGGATTTTTAGTTACAGAAAAATTGGAAATCCAATGTCATGTATTTAATACTGTGAATATTATATTATTATATTATGTTTTAATATTAATATTACTATATTTCAGATTAATATGAATAGACGAACATGTATGGACATTGCAGACTGCTTTTGCTACATACAGGTAGTGGACAAAAGAAATGGAAACAACAATGTCAAGTCACTTAATAGGGCATTGGACAAACACGGGCGGCCAGTACATAGAGTCCACCAGCGACTGGAATTCTGCAGAAGGGATGCGGCACCAGTCTTCCATGAGAAAGTCAACCAACTCACACCTGTTTGATGGAGGTGGAAAACACTGTCCCAGGCGTTGTTCCATTGTTCCAGAATATCCCATAAATGCGTGATTGGGTTAGATCAGGTGACTGAAGAGGCCACGACATATGGATAACATCGGTGTCAAGCTCATCAAACCATTGGCCTCTGATCAAACCAAATCACACGTGCTCTGTGGATGTGGGCATTGGGTGGGATGTGGGGGGGTGTCCCCTCTTGCAGCCATGCTAGTTCTAATTATAGGCAACCAGATCTGTGCAGCATTTTTATACATGACCCTAAGCATGCTGGGATGTTATTTGCTTAATTAACACATGGGCCACGCCTGTGTGGAAGTTGTTGTTTGGTGTCCCTCATTTACCCAGGCATTTCTATTTTTTTTGTCCACTACCTGGATGTGGTAAGTATATGCATCGTACCCAACAGAAAAACATAACCAATCGTTTTAAGGTCGCATACAAGCACTTCTTCGTTTGCAAGGTATGCGACCGAGGCAAGACATGGGCACCACACACATATTGCAGTCTTTGGGAAACGGACGTCGATGCCATTCGCCATTCCATTAGCTGAACCTTCACTGTCCCAATCTTCCAGTCAAAGCTGAACCCACTGGAGCTGGCTGCATGGGACAGTTACAAACTGGAAGTCCACAATTTCCTGGGGAACCACAGAGCAGCCCACTTTGCCGAGTTGGTTCTAGATATGATAAAGGCCTTTGAAGAAATGGGTTTCCGTATGTCGTTGAAATTGCATTTTCTTCATTCACACTTGGACTTCTTCCCAGCCAACCTTGGTGCCGTGAGCGATGAGCATGGTGAGAGGTTCTAGCAACATATCAGCACAATGGAGACGCGCTATCAGGGGCGTTTCAACCCCAACATGATGGGGGACTACTGCTGGTTTCTTCAGAGACAAACCACTGCCAGTCACAAGTGTAAAAGTAAGTTATGTATACTTTATAAATTGTACAAGGTGTTTATATTCTACAATTGTGCAATGTGCTTGATTTTCTGTAATAAACAATGTCGAAAAATTGTCATTTTTCTTTAACTAAAAATCCTGACATGCTGAGTCAATGCTGACCAGATTTGGAATCGTCATGCTCAAATGAATAAAGGACACCTACATTTTTATTTTTGTATACAAGATCGAGGCTCGTGTAAGAGCTAACATTAATGCCAAAAAAAAAAAACGGACACATAAGACATAATAAACGGAGCAGCAGACAAATGGGGAGAGAGGGGGAAGCACACAAGTACAACATTTGAGAGCAGGAACATCGTGAGATCTGTGTGAGGGAGAGGGCTTGGGGGGGAGGAGGCATGGGAAGGGGGGTGGGGGTGTGAGAGGGGTGGAGGGTGGGAGAGGTTAAAAAAAAACAACACATGGACACTGCTAGGACTTCCAGGAAAAAAGTCAGTATTTCAGAAAAGTGGATCTGGGCCCTGGGGGGAAATTAGCGTGGGTAGAAAAGATCAAGGTTTTGGATGGGGGAAGATAAGAGATGGTGGTGAACAGCTGTTTTAAAGACCTGGAGAGAGGAGTGGGATTGAAGAGAGTGAGGGAGTTTGTTCCAGAGGCGGGAGAAAAGAGGAATGAAAGAGTGAAGGGGAGCAGAGAGTCTTGCTTTTGGCAGTTTAACCATAAGACGGTTGCTGGCAGTTCTTGTGCGCCCTGTGGGAATATTTGGGGGACAGAGCACAGACAGAGCAGGGGGAATAAGGCCGGAGATGAGTCGGTAGAAGACAGAAAGACCACCAACCTGCCTGCATTGAGAGAGAGAAAGGTCCTCAGAATCAGCTTCATCATGGGAGATATCAATGATTCTGAATGCTTTGGTTTCAACCGTGTGAAACCGAGCTAGGTGTGAGGCACAAGCACCAGCCCAGAGGGGAGAGCAGTATTCCATCGAGCTGCGGATGAAAGCTTTGTAGGTGGTGAGGAGCTCAGAAGTGCTCAGAAAAGACCGCATGACGGAGGATGCCCAGTCGGCGACTGGCTTTGGAACCCAGCTTGGAAATGTGGTTTTCCCGTGAAAGATCATGGCTGATAGTGAGACCTAAGAGCTTGAGTGACAGAACTTCTTGGAGAGGATTGTTGAGAAAGTAGATGGGAGGGTTGTCCAGACGGTAAATGTAAATTTATGGTAAATTTACCTCAATGGCAGAGGGAAAGTTTTTTTTTGTTGTTGTCCAGTATTATCAAACACAAATGACCGCACTGTGGTCACAACCTGCGACACAAAATGTATATTTTTTGCCTCCTCTGCCTACTCAACTCCCTCATCCTTCCTGTTGAAGGTATTATACAATTCATCTCTGAAGGACTTCATGGTTTGCTTCAATATCAATTGCATGTCTGACGGACAGCTGGGTCTGGTTTCACACTCCCAAATATATTAGGAAACACTTGAAGTTACCCTCCACCCTTCCAATCAACACTAAGCCCAAACAAAGCCAATGGAAATCTGACAAGAAGCCCCGGCAGTGTATAATCAGCAGAGGCCTACAGATCCACCAGAAAACCAAGATGGCAGCCATATTATTCTGTGTGGGTGCCATGGTGGGTTTAGTCAAGTAACAAATGTGGGTGCGGTGTGGCAGCTGTCCTAGAGGGGTCAATATATGGTTGAACCCCAAAAAAATTGATACAAAAGGTTTTTCAATGGATTCTGGTACCATTGGGCATGCTAAATAACATACTAAAAATCTAGTAACAGCTGACTTCCGGAAAGGGGTCATTTTCAAGATGGCGTCCAAGATGGCCACCGGGAGCTTAAAATGGCCATATCTCAATTATAATTCAACCTAGAAAGGTGGTTTTGGTATCTAATCCTAGGTTTGAGGGCCCAAGGAATCCAAATGAATCAATAAAATTACCATCAGTTAATTATTTATTGACAAGTCCAAGATGGCATCCCAAGGTGACATCCTGATCCACTAAAATGGCTCTGTCGAATAGTAGTCAACCTAGAGAGATATTTTCAGTGTGTATACCTAGGTTTAAGGCACCCAGGAAATCATCAAAATTACTTAAATAAGCACAAAGTAATCAGGTAATCCAGTAAGCCAGGTTTACCAGCCCATTAGGCATTTGTTGTCTTATACAGTTAGTATAGAAGTTAGTTAGTATTTGTTGTCTATGAGGAAGGGCCGTCCATTAAAGACAACACGCATCAGAGAAGAGGACACAATATTCATCCCATTGTCAGCTTCACTGCTGAGACAAAGTTCTTAGGCAAGAAGGAGGAGGTCCTGTCAAGAGATATCAATAAACAGAGACTGATCGGGATGATAAGTGATGAACTGAGAGAAAGGTATTGCACTGTGGTCAATGCACCTGGAGATGCTGACGTAGATATAGTAAAGGCTGCAGTGGAGGCATCTCTTCTACACACCACTACACTGATTGGAGAAGATACTGATCTCCTTGTCTTACTCCTTTACTATGCGCAGGGAGACAGTAAGAGCCTTTATTTCAGATCAGACAAGTCCAAAGCTGATGGCAGTTTTAAAGTGTATGACATCAATCGTCTAAAAGAAATCCTCGGACATGACGTGTTCTCAGTTGATATTCATCCATGCCATGACTGGTTGTGACACGACTTCTCGGATTTTTGGTGTTGGCAAAAAGACTGCTTTCCAGAAGCATGTAAAAGGAGACCCTGTCCTTCGGTCTTGTGCCAACACATTCACCATCCCAAACCAGACCACAGAGGTGATCGATGACCTTGGATGCCGAGTAATGGCTATCCTCTTTGGTGGCAAGTGCAAAGATTCCCTTGCAACAATGCGATATAACACCTTCAGCAAGAAGGTTGTCTCTGCTTCGTCTTTTGCAACACCCGAACGTCTGCCCCCAACTGAATCTGCTACCAAACTTCACTGTCGTAGAGCGTACTACCAGATCATGGTGTGGATGGGAAAAGAAGAGGGTATGGATGCCATGAAATGGGGGTGGAGCCTGCAGGATAATCATTTTGTCCCACTTATGTCAAGAATGAACGCTGCTCCAGACAGTCTCTTGAAGGTCATTCATTGTAACTGCTCCACTGCCTGCAAGACACTCCGCTGCTCTTGTAGACGATATGGACTACCATGTACTACTGCCTGTGGACGGTGCCAACTTGAAGAATGTGACAATCCACATGACAAGTTTCTTCCAGAGGAGTCGGAGGATGACGATGAATAGCGACTAACTGTATAAGACAACAAATGCCTAATGGGCTGGTAAACCTGGCTTACTGGATTACCTGATTGCTTTGTGCTTATTTAAGTAATTTTGATGATTTCCTGGGTGCCTTAAACCTAGGTATACACACTGAAAAAATCTCTCTAGGTTGACTACTATTCGACAGAGCCATTTTAGTGGACCAGGATGTCACCTTGGGATGCCATCTTGGACTTGTCAATAAATAATTAACTGATGGTAATTTTATTGATTCAATTGGATTCCTTGGGCCCTAAAACCTAGGGTTAGACACCAAAACCACCTTTCTAGGTTGAATAATAATTGAGATATGGCCATTTTAAGCTCCCGGCGGCCATCTTGGACGCCATCTTGAAAATGACCCCTTTCCGGAAGTCAGATATTACTAGATTTTTAGTATGTTATTTAACATGCCCAATGGTACCAGAATCCATTGAAAAACCTTTTGTATCAATTTTTTGGGGGTTAGGTGAGTTTTTTTCGTATATTGACCCTACACTCCGACTATTTGGTGCACATTTCAAAAATCGACCCCCAACTAGAACCATAACAACAACAACGACACGGATCTCTTGTAGACCTGCGACGTAATTATATTTGGTTGTTGCGATTACATGGTGTGCCAAAAACCATTCAGGTTCAATCCAGGTAATGAAAAATAGGCTTCATGAGGATGGTGCCAAAATGTCAAAGAAATGTTTACCAAACTTGTGGTATTTACAAGAGGACCAGCAAATATTGGTGAAAAATCGACATAAATGGGAAAAAGTTTATCTTGAGCAAGCAAGGACTCGTCCTTCGAGGTAAATCGTAACAATAAAAGGACTGATCCTCACTTCGGATAGGTAGCCTTTATTCAAATATGGCCATCAAGCATATAGATTTTGAAGTAGAGCCAGTAAATTAATTATGTCAATTCAAAATGACCAACAAGTACATGCACAGCTCTACTTCTGATAGCTAATGGTTTCACACAACTTTAAAATGGTTGAATATTGCATACAGAGTCAAGGCTCGTGGATGAGCCAGAACACTGAATGGACCAGAATGCAACAGAACAAAAGGGAACAGACTGGGGGGAGGGGGCTGTCTAGAAGACCTGGGGGGAAGAATGGGGATTGAAGAGGATGTGGAAATTCATTCCACAGGCGGGAATAAAGAGGATTTAGGTAGTTTTACCAGAACAGAGGGAGTTGGTGGTGGACCGTCTGTGTCCAGCAGAAACCTGGGCACCCAGCAGAAACAAAGCAGAGGGTGCAAGACCAGATAGGAGGTGGTAGAAGACAGGGAGACCACCGCCCTGTCTGTGAAGGAGAAGTGATAGACCTGTAGACTCAGCTTCATCGCCGGAGATTCCAATAATATTGAAGGCTTTATTTTCCACGGCGTCAAGCTGAGCAACATGTGGGGAGAGCACTCCTCCATCAAGCTAAGGACGAATGCCTTGTAGGTGGATGGGAGTTCAGGTGTGCCAAGGAAGGCCTCTGTATGACGGATGGCGACTGGCTTTGGGGCAAACTTTGAAATGTAGTTTACCCAATGGCTGATAATGAGGCCAGGAGTTGGAGTGACTGAACTTCCTCAAGTGAAACACACAAAAGGGTATCTAGAGATTATGCTTTTTCGATCCACAATAAGTTGTTTAATGGGTGGTAAGCAAATAAAAAGTACACATTCTGTTCCAAAGCAACAAAAAAATCGGCACCAATGAAGATTTTTACATTACTTCTTCGAAACAATCGACATTATCCTCTTCGTCAGAGTATATTCCGCAACAGCTTCTGGGTCAGTTTTTGCATCGCAACGATCACCCGAGACATGGCACACACTTCTGTACAGAGCAGACATTCTTTGTAACAAGAGCATGATCTGGTGTCACATGTCCCATGATAATTGAAGTTGATGAGCACCATGATAGCTGATGGGAAAGCACCAGTAGTAAGTGGTACTGTGATCAGCTGTTGTGTTCCCATTTCCATCCAAAATTACCTCATTTCACATGGAATAGTGGCGTTTGTGAGCGATGGGAATGTCGCCACGTGGGCGCCTGGAATAACCTAGTAATCCTGCCCTATGTAACAGTGCAACCCAGAGATGTCACATGTGTTATTCTGCCACATCAATAAAGTGTTTGCAGGTAGAGTTGGATGGAAGTATACCAAGAAGAGCAGATTCAGTATCCAGGTGCCGGTGTGCGCATCATCATTCTCACATGCTATGACAAATATTTGTTTTGGGGTTTTTCACCTTATAGGTCTCCATGAACTTGCCTGCCAGGAACACCGATACTTCCTGCTTTGTTCTTCTCATGGCTAAGAAACGGATCAACTGTAATGTTGGCTAGATACATTCACAGTGCAGTATGCTGCGGTCTCATCCTTGTTCATTTTTTCTTTTGTAGTTGCTTTTCTTGAATCCTCACAGTTTGGAACAAAGACCTACCTTATCTGATCATACATCTTCTGCCCATTGATAGAGTCGGTGTGTCAGAAATCAAGTGCAGGATGGCCATACCATCTATAATGAGACACTTCATCAACGATGATAGGTTATTGCTTGAATACCAGGAACTAATTGTCTCTGGTCAACAACTAACACTTGCAAATCTTTCCTGCAATCGTTTTCACAAAGCTCAGTTTCAAGGGAATCAAGCGATGTCGTGATATAATTTGCACTCCATTCCTCATCAGTGCTTGCGTCACTTGCAGTCTACAGGATGTTTCCCATTGTGTGGAAGATATTCTTTGACACATTGTGAAACTGTCTTGCAACTTCACTCTTATCAAGGCATGGACATAGTGAATCCTCGTTAAATAGGCTTCTGGGTATGATACAAACTCAAATTTCCTAATGGCCTCATTTTCATCTATGCTGCGAGACGATGGCGAAACAATATCTTTCCTGTCTTGTGGTTCAGGTTTTGAAACCACAGGTTAAGGGTTTAACAGTGTAAAGGTAGAAATCCTTTTTTTAAAGGAAGTGGCCTTTGCATTTGTTAACCAGTGCGTCACCCATGGATAATGTATACTACCCAATTTCGCTTCCTGAACTTTGCATCGCCACAAGGAAATTGTTAACCTGTGATTATTAAAAGTTGGTTTGAATAAAATCGATCTCCCTAACTTGGTGAGCGAGGCTAACCCTAACCACAACTCACCTCCTAACTGGTGGTTAGCAGGGTAGAGATGATGCATTTGGGTGGGAGACAACGATTGTTGCTCATAGATCGTGCAGCGTTTGCTGTTATGGGACTCGAACTGTGCCTTGCTACTTCACCAACTTAGGGAGTTCGATCCTTTCTTCATGGTCAATTGGTTGCCTTCCGGCAGGTGCTTGATTTGGTATTGTATTCCTGATTTTTCACCAATGTTGTTTTTGTTTGTCTACCTGCTTCTTCGTTTTTTTCCTGGCTTGGTCACAATTGCCTACCAGCTAGGAGGGATTTGGGCATTCTCTTCCCATTGTGCGGTTTTGTTTTTCTCTGCCATTGGTTTTTGTGGTCTTGCCTGATTACCTCTGCTGGACGGAGGTTATGTTTTCACCACTGTCTATTTGTCTGTTTGTCTGTGAACAGGATATCTCAAAAAGTTATGGATGGATTCGGTACGGTCGCAAGGTTGAGCCTAGTGGGTGAGGTGGGAAATGGTTAGGTTTTTGTCCCTTCCCTTTGTTTAGTTAGAGTTAGGTAACTTAGGTGTCCTTTGTCACTGGGCGATGGGTGGGATATCTTTGGTTTATTGTTTTTAAATGAAATACCTGTCTGCCGTGTTTTTGGAATATTATTGTTTGTTTGATTATAACTATAATTAGCTCCTCCGCTGTGCAGCAGGAAAGGTGTTTTGCAATCATTTATGTATGTGTGTGTGTTTGTTTGTTTGTGTGTGTGTGTCTGTCCGGGCCATAGCTTTTTTTTCCATTTGAGCTTTTGTCATCAAATTTTCAACTGAGCTTTATACCCAGGGGGCCAAGGGGGTTTACCAGACATGGGCTGTTGTAAAAGGTTGTGCCCCAGAAATCATATCTACACATGCCTAGGAACACAATCTAGGTCAACAACCTCGCCAACAAGCTGCTGGAAATGTAGTATCACCCTATATGTGATCTAACTCAAATACCACTCTAGGTGCGTTTTTTGGTTATCAGCAGCAGTGGCTTTTTCTGCTCTATATCAAAGAAATATCAGATATTAATGACTCAAACAAGCTACATATGTAAATTTACTGCTATTATGATTTCCCCATACAGGATCAAGGTGCACAGCTGACAGAGTTTTGCTGTATGGCTGATTTTTATGAATGATTTAATATTGTTACAGACGTGGCTTGGATGTTATTTACCGAGCGGTTTTATGGTATGACCACGTCTGCACAAGTTACCCGATTGTGCCCGAACGTTGACTAGTCGCGCGATGCTGGCTCAATAAGAAAAAGAAGACACCCGGCTGGATTACAATAACACAATACGACACCAAGGGTTCAGTTCTCAAGACCTCCGGAGGAGATTATATTCGTACGGAAAGGTCAGATTACAGGGGCTAGAGTTATAATCACAGAAAGACAGGCACTTAGACACACTCTTATATTAACCCCGGACAGACGACAGACAAACGGGACAAGGCTGACTCACACGGGGGTTGATGAAAAGGACAGCGGGTATCGATGGCTCAAGGTGCACTCTTGGCTCAAAGCAGGGTCCAGTACGGTCCGGTCCGGTCCAAAGATGCGGGGAGGTATCGTCGCGCTGGGGGTGGCGGTGGCTTCTCTCTCCAAGCTGAGGCGCATCTCACGTCACATCCGGCGCGGGGCCGCGTATATCCGGCGGGGAGTGACACGCCCTCGGCTCGTTAGCTCCGCCCCAGATGGAATCGGCACGTTGCTTCTCATTGGGTGCGTGGGGGGGTTACTGGCTCCGCCCCTGACGAGGAGCTGACAGCCAGCCCCTTCGGGGTAACGCCGTGGAGCGCATGGTCATGGCGGGTAACCGAGCCGGTGTGAGGACGCACACTCCCCGCCCCTCTGTTGTTGTAGTCGTAGTTGTAGTTGTAATTGTTGTTGTTTGGGGAAGAAGATGGGAGGAGGTATGGGAAAGGTCCTAAACTCACTACTGATGCCATATAATCACATTCTGGTGCAACGAAGAGTCATAATTAATGGAAACGAGGCCTTAACTGACATAGATTAAGAATAACTAGGAAGATGTCCGAAAGTTGTCTACGTGTGGTGCGGTGGACCTGGGCACGACATTTAATGGGGGAATAAGGGGAAGGTCGGCTCTACTGATTGTTATTTACATGCAATGGGACTAGGGAATGGGGGATTGGGGAAAGTTGGGGAGTATTGGAGAAAATAGGGGAATATTTACAAGCGGATATGGAGGCCAAATACCACTCTAGGTGCGTTTTTTGGTTATCAGCAGCAGTGGCTTTTTGTGCTCTATATCAAAGAAATATCAGATATTAATGACTCAAACAAGCTACATATGTAAATTTACTGCTATTATGATTTCCCCATACAGGATCAAGGTGCACAGCTGACAGAGTTTTGCTGTATGGCTGATTTTTATGAATGATTTAATATTTACTCATTTTCAGACAAGTGTGAAATAATATCAACATGCACTTCTGGATGAGATTTGCTCCAAGTGAAGTTGTGTTCTTAATATATATACTCCTTTGCACTTTTAACTACAATGTCTAATGAATTAGTTTGTGTTTCAGATAACACAGCCGGGAGAAAAATGACCAGTCAAGCTGGGAAGAGGCTGGTTCAAGAGGCACTGTTACTGGAACAACCAAAGAAAAGGCGGGAGGATGGCTGGAACACAGACTATGGCAGATGTCTAATATGTCAAGAACCATCAATGAAAGGACTTAATAATGTCCAGGTGATATCAACAGAAAAGCTTCTTGTGGCTATGTCCTGTCGACGGGATCATATTCACAGAAGATTACAAAGTGACATTACCCAAGAAAACTGGGTTGGACAAAATTCCCCTAAATGGCATGTAAAATGCAGGAACTGGTACCTGAATGAAAAAAGTTACAAACTGGCAGAAAAAAGGAATCTAGGAGGGCAACCACCAGCGGCTGATGACCCTATGAAAACTTCATCTCTTGGGTCTCATACCACAAGACAATCCACATCAGGATTTGAAGCCAAGAACACTTGTATCATCTGTAATAAGACATAGTATAGAGGGAAAGAGCCCACCTGTAAAGTGTCTACTACAACCAGCCAACATGCAATCCTTGATCAAGCCAAAAGGCTGAAGAGACAAGATATCTTGCAAAGGCTAATTGGTCAAGGCTTTGATATGGTTGCCAATGACATCTGCTACCATACACCCTGCATGAATACTTTTAAAGCTGGACGCATCCCCACTATCAGTCCAACACAAAATCTCTATGATGTTGCATTTGAAAGATTAGTCGAACAGCTTGAGACATCACTCTTCCAAAATAAGTGTGGCTTTTTTATGAAAAATCTTCGGGATCAGTATCGGGCAATTCTTCGAGAGCTAGATGTCAAAACTGCAGACTCGTATCGATCAATAACTTTGAAGTGGAAATTGCAACAATGGTTTGGCAAGCGCATTTCAATTATCAACCAAAGCACTGGCGCTGGCTTTATCTGTGCTTCCTCCATACCACTAGGAGATGCTCTAGAAAAACTGAGGTTGTTAGAGGCCAAGAATCAGATTGATGAAAAACAGCAAATAATGCATTGTGCAGCTAAAATTCTGAGAGCTGATATTAAGCTGTGCAAAAAAGAACAAAAATCAGAGCAGTTTACTGAAATTTCTTTTGCAGCTGCTGAAAGAATTGTTCCACAAACTTTATTTGATTTCACAACCATGCTGCTCTCTGACAAAGCAGGGAAAAAGCACCAAGAGTCTGGATCCCATATTTCAGATTCATCATTACTTCATCCGGCAATTAGGGAGAAAGCACTTGTAATATCGCAGCAACTTATGCAACATGTAGCAGCAGTGCCAACTCCTTTGAGTGTAGCTACAGCTTACTATGTGTATAACCAGACACGTAGCAAGTCACTGATCACTCTGAACAATAGACTTGGCCTAGGAATCAATTATGACACGTTGCAGCGCCAACTGACAACAAAAACCATCAACATCATGCAACAGGTTGAGGAGAATGGGGTGTTTGTCCCAGAAGCTATGGTGCATAATCATGCAAGTTTACATGTTTATGCAATGGACAACCTGGATTGGAAGAAAAACACATTAGAAGGTGGGACTTTCAATGCCACCACAGCCATTATAATTGAGAATCCTGTCATGAGTAGTACCCTCATCACTCATCCTCACAATATTAGTCTTCCTACTTCATCTTTAAGCAGGAAAAAGACCCTTTCAGGTGTTTCTGAAACAAATATCCCTAACTGTCACATTTCAGCCAGTGACAGAAGGAATTCTAGATCACTTTGCAACATTGATGATGTTAACAGTTTGGAAACTGCATCTGATGAGACAGCCGAAGAAATGCTGCTCTTCTGGAGACTTGGAAGACAAGTGAAAACTTCACAACTGCTGCATGTGCCATATGAAGGGGATCCTGATCTCCCTGGTTTTTCAGCATTCTGTGCACAGTTACTCCCACACCACAAGGCCAGCCGGATTGCATACCTCCCTCTCATACCTGCTTCACCAACGGATCCTGCTGTGCTAAAGGAAGAGATGACACGGCTTGTACAAACATCACATGCACTTGGAGATACATGGACTGTCATCACGGGAGACCAGGCCACATATGAACTTGCAGTGGCCATCAGGGACAAACACAAAGATGTACCACACGAGAAACGCAAGACAGCAGTAGTTGTTGATGCTATGTATGCTGTTCGGCAGTGGTCCTTCCTCAAAGATGAGACATTTGGGGCCATTGCCAGGCGATACTTAAACAACCTTATGGCAGACCTTCCTGAAGGCGCAGGCATTGTCCACTTTTGCTGTGACCGTTACAGTCCTGTTAGTTTGAAGGTTTCAGAACAGCAACATAGGTATGGCAAATCACGACCCCCAAAACTCTTTGAAGTCAGTGAACAGTACACGGCTCCTAATCCCCAGGAGTTCTTTCCTGTGTCTACAAACAAAGCACAACTCCTTAACTTTTTGTGTGAGCTGTGGAGTCAAAAGGAGCTACAAGAACCATCCTTGGGTTCAACCCGTCTGTATTTAGGTGGGGGCTTCAAGGAAGAAACTAAGAGTGTGCTTGTGTCAAATGGTTCAGTCTCTGATGTTCCTGAGCTTCAGTCTACTCAACAAGAGGGGGATACCAGGGTAATTCTTCACACAATGTACAGTGCCAAGAATGAAGGGGTAGAGAGAGTTATCATCTATGCCAATGATACTGATATCATTGTTTCAAGTGTGTACTATGCTGCAACTCTGTTGAAGGATCTGCCTGAACTGTGGATTCGAACTACCCAGTCAAACTATTTGCCTGTGCATGAAATTGCAGCTATATTGGGCCCTGCACAAAGTAGGGCACTTCCATTTATTCACAGTCTGAGTGGACGTGATACTACTAGCTTCCCATACTTCACAGGCAAGAAAGTATGGCATGAAAGTATGAAAGTATGGTGATATACAACATATTCAAATATTGAAATACATTATTCACAAATACAGTCCAGGTAATGGTGAGCATGCCTTATGTTGGAATAAAAGAGTTATTCAGTAATTTACCATGTATCTGTTATTTACAAGTGTATATTTGCTTTGTGCCCATGCAAAATTAGAGTCACATATTACTGAAAAAATGACATTTACACATGAAAGATGCGCAACATTTGTGTGCCTCTTACAAATTTCCAGCAGCTTGTTGGCAAGGTTGTTGACCTAGATTGTGTTCCTAGGCACATGTAGATATGATTTCTGGGGCACAACCTTTTACAACAGCCCATGTCTGCTTTCCGAAAATTTTGGGGTTTGGCCGCCGGGGTATTATGATGATAATATGACGAAGACAAATTAATAATTTTGTTAAAACATCACAGGTCATCATCACCTAAAATCATTAATTTTCATCCAGTTGACCTGAAATTTCCATTTACCGTTTGAGTTTTGTCATCAAATTTTCAACAAAGCTATATTATGAGAACATGGAGAAGGCAAATTAATAATTTGGTCAAAGGTCAAAGTCATATAAAATCGCCATTTCAGTGCTCAGTGCTTGACTGGTAATACTGTATTAAGATATTATTCCTGTTAAAAATTAATAGTATCATTCTAAATTTATATTATTCAAATATATTATTAATAAGTGTTATTCCAAATACTGGATTGACTTGAAATTTTGAGAATTTGCATATTGGGACACTGAATTGGTTCACCAATCAAAAGTGAGAAGCCGATTGTTTTTTTTTAAGATTAAAAGTTCAAACAAAGGTCAAGGTTGTATAAAATCCTCAATTTTCGCCCGATTGACCTGAAATTTAAATAATTTGCATATTGGGTCTTTGAATTGGTTCATCAATCAAAAGCTCGGAGCTGATTGTTTTTTAAAAATAATTTGAGCAAAAGGTCAAAGGTCAAGGTTGCATAAAATTGTCAATTTTCATCTGATTGACCTGATTCAATTTGACCTGATTGATCTGATTCAATCTGATTCAATTTTCATCTGATTGACCTGATTCAATTTGACCTGATTGATCTGATTCAATCTGATTCAATTTTCATCTGAAATTTAAATAATTTGCATATTGGGTCATTGAATTGGTTCACAAATCAAATGCTTTCGTCATGTTTAGCATACGAAAGAAGAAGATGCCTGAATACAAACGGACGCGGACGGGCTATGCATTTTAGATGCTTTCTAGTCGATTCTTGTTTCTGATTTCTTGTTTCCAGTCTATTGATTTAGGACGATTGTTTTGACTTGTTACTTGGCCAAAAAATTTTTTTGGGACAGTGTGTTCATCACTCCGGTTTGTGTGCTTGTGTGTTTGTGTGTGTGTTTGTTTGTCTGTCTGCTCACTTAAACTTGCCCACAGGTTACAATTTTAAACCGATCTTCACGAAACTTCACCAAATGGTAGAGCTCATGATCCGACAAAATTCTATGTATTTTTGAGGTTAAAAGGTCAACATAGGCCAAAGGTCAACTACTTTTTTCAAATTTCTAAAATCCTCAATTTTCATCCGATTGACTTGAAATTTGAACAGGATTTACATATAAGTTAACTGAATTCAACCACCAACTATTTTTGAGATCAGCAAAGGCCAAAAGGTCAACATAGGCCAAAAGGTCAACAACCGTTTCAAATATCTAAAATCCTCAATTTTCATCATATTGACTTGAATATTGAATAGGATTTTCATATCAGCAAACTGAATTCAACCACCAACTATTTTTGAGATCAACAAAGGTCACAAGGTCAACATAGGCCAAAGGTCAACCACTTTTTTTCAAATTTCTAAAATCTTCACTTTTCATCCGATTTACTTTAACATATTATTCTTTTCTTTTTTTTTGAATATTTAATTATTTTTTTTTTCTTGAACTACTTTTCCAAAGGTAAAGCACTTTTCTCAAATTTCTAAAATCCTCAATTTTCATCCGATTGACTTTAAATTTGAATAGGATTTTCATATCAGCTAACTGAATTCAACCACCAACTATTTTTGAGATCAGCATAGGCCAAAAGGTTAACATAGGCCAAAGGGTCAACAATTTCAAATTTCTAAAATCCTCAATTTTCATCCGATTGACTTTAAATTTGAATAGGATTTTCATATCAGCTAACTGAATTCAACCACCAACTATTTTTGAGATCAGCATAGGCCAAAAGGTTAACATAGGCCAAAGGGTCAACAATTTCAAATTTATAAAATTCTCAATTTTCATCTGATTGACTTGAAAACTGAATAGGATTTGCATATCAGGTTAGTGAAACCAACCACAAACTATTTTTGAGGTCGACATAAGCCAAAAGGTCAACATAGGCCAAATTTCTAAAATAGTTAATTTTCATCCGATTAACTTAATCTTTGAAGACGATTTGCAAATCAGGTCACTGAATTCAACCACTAATTATTTTTGAGGTCAAAAGGATGCTCTACTGAGTGCCATTCTACTTTGTTCTGTTTTGCCAAGTGTCGCTCTATGAGTGATTTTTCATTTCTGTTTGTTTTGATTATGGAGTGATTGGCCTTTTTACTTTTTTATGATAAAAAAGCTTTGGCCATAAATCACAATAATGATCAATTTGTACTTGCTGCAGTATTGTATATAATTGTGCTTAATATTTTCTGAATAAAACATTTCGATGTGAGATTTTTTGAAACACTTAGATTTTCTGAATAAAACACTGGTAGCACATGACAACCAGCTCTCTGAATGTTCTTGCGTGCAGAATGACTAACGTGCACTCTCACACGTGCCTTACGTAAAGCAATAACATACGTGTGGTGTGGGTGGGTGTAAGTTGGTAATTTAGCGTGGATCACGTGGCAAAAGGCTGACGATTGGGGGCATACCCATCATGCATTGCTGGTTCTCCACGTGCAGCATGAGCATAGCAGGTGCAAAGATCACTGCAGAGAATTCATTTTGAACTCATTATAACACGATGCCTGGTGGGTAAAGGTTTCCCCACTATACGAACGTCGCCATGCTATATAGGCATGCCCCAGGTTGTCTGCACACGAAACAGCTGTGGTCACGTGGCAATGGGCCACTATTAACCGAATCATGGTCAAACCATGGACCAGGTGGCAACAAACCCGTTCCGAACAGCTTATATTTTGAGATTTGTTAATGAGAGTCGGATAGATCCAGGTTTGAAACCACACCATAACAGCTTCCCAATGTGTGGCAGACACTGTCCATAGTGTGTAAAAATGTGTAAAAACTTAATGTTGCCAACAGACTCTACAACAGCAACACTTTGCCTGCAACATAGGCAACACTAGCACAGTACGAAGGATGTAGGTGGATGACCTGAGACAGGTAGGGTAATTTGATCTTTTTCTAAATCCAATCCCATTGAAATGTAAACCTCAGGGATGGTGGGATAAGGGTCTGAGACATCCTGGAAAGAGGCACTTCTCAGTGCTTTACTGGCAATACTGTATTGAGATCTTATTCCTGTTAAAAAAAAATTGTTTTCAAATATATTATTATTAATGGTATTATGGCAAACACTAGTAAGACGTTCCAAATGAATAGTATTCAAAATCTGCATCATTGGCCAATGATATATCTCAGGAACTATTAAATAATTAATTAATCTGTACCCTTCAAGCACTCGAGTCTCGACAATACCTCCAGGATGCTCTCAAAGTCTCAGTAAAGCAATTTTTCTTTACAACACGGGGAAAGATGGACGACGGTTCAAATGATGAATGGCTTCAAACTTCTCAACAAATCATCAGAAGACTCATCCTGCACATCATGCTATTTGCCTCGTATTGAAGCCACGTGATGTACGAACCGAATAAATTCGACATAGTTAAGGAACGTAGAAGCATTTGTAAGATGCCATATTTGTTTGTAGTTCAATGCAAAGATTCTCCATCACTGAACGACAGAGTATTGAAACGTAGAATCTTTGTACTTAAATCTAACTAAACGTAGGATGAAACAACTGATGCTTTATGACGTATTTGGCCAAGGCCGTTTATTCCTGTCACGTGACACACCCTGCAGCCCATGCCTGCAGAAAATGGATTTTTTTTTAATGGCAGCCGTATTTCTCATCCAAACATCATGTAACTTTGTTAAAACAAGACCGAAAGTCTAACAGCTACGTAGCCAGAGTTTTATAAATATAAATTTAAATATTATAAATTTTTATAAACCACAAACACATATGATTAGCTTCTTAGCTCTTTCACGAGCCTCGATGTTGTATACAAAAAAAACAAAACAAAAAAAAACAATCGCCAATGCTGTTTATAACATTAAACAAAGAAATTTGGAGGAATCCCGACATCAGTGAGGTAAGATTTACTTACAGAACTGAGCGAAGATCTACTGTAATCTATATGTGCATGGCTACAAGATAGTGGGTACACTTTTACACAGATGAAATAAAATGCCCTCAATTTAAAAAAAATGAACTGAATGAAAAGACACCTATGGTTTTATGTTGTAGCAAATAGTCTTGAGGACCTAAAAAACCTGATTTATACATTATATCATGCACTTAGATTTGCGATGGTTGAGCAAACAAGACAAAAATTGCATATTTTCGAAATAAAATGTTACATTCTCACCATGTCAATTTTTATTTCATTGTCTTTAAATAAAAATATGCATTCATGATTAAAATTGTAATTAAATGGAATGTTTGATGTCTAGTATGTCTCCTTGTGTTGTTTTTTTACATTTTCTAAAATTCCTTGACATGTTCAATGCGTGGCAAAATAATTGATTCGTGCATAACGCTTGGTGTCCACCAAATTCACAATAATTGTGATGTCCGTTTCATTTTCAAATCACGAAGGACTCGTGAAATGAACTAGGTGTGTAGGTTAAGAAATACCTTAAGAAGAATGCCCTTGATGCTTATTCAATCGATCAATCAGAAAGTTAATTTTTTTCGCAATTTTGGCTCTCGACTTGCATTGGGGGGGTGTGGGGGAGGGTACAACCACCACAAAAAGACATCCCTGATAGTTGTGGCGAAAAAAGTAGAGGGGAAGGTGAAATCCGCACCCCCCCCCCCCCGCCCCCCTCCTTTCCCTCTCCCATCTATCTATAATTCCAGTAATCTCTGTGTGTATGTTTGTATGTTTGTATGTTTGTATGTTTGTATGTATGTATGTATGTATGTATGTATGTTTGTATGTTTGTCTGTGACCGCTGTTTCTCGACAACTACCGGTCCGATATACTTGAAACTTGCCAGGTATATTGCTGGGGACCCGAGGATGTGCCTTTTCAAGGTTTCATATTAATCGGAGAAGTAGTTACCGAGCTATGTCCAAAAAACGATTCAACCAATCAGAGAGCAGCGAGCTATCACGTGTGCCGAACGTGGCGAACAGACTCTGCCTCGGACGGCACATTTGAGAGCGTATTCATTTATTTCACGTTGGAAAACTATGTTGCCGTTAAACTATGTTTTAAAACTAATTAAAACTAATTTGCGATTCATTCGCTTTCCTGCGCGTTTGTGCACGCGATGGCGATTTCTTTACCAAACTCCGCAAGCCGTTCGCTTTGGACCAAACCATTTCATGTAAATAGAGGGGGGGGATTGTCACCGTACTCGCAAGCGGTTCGCTTTGGACCAAACCATTTCATGTAAATAGAGGGGGGGGATTGTCACCGTACTCGCAAGCCGTTCGCTTTGGACCAAACCATTTCATGTAAATAGAGGGGGGGGGGGGGGGGGGATTGTCACCGTACTCGCAAGCCGTTCGCTTTGGCTTTGCGAATGGACCAAACCATTTCATGTAAATAGAGGGGGGGGATATAATTTTAGATATATATATAGTACGGGCATGCCCTAGTCGGCCTAATTAGGGTTAATGGTTAAGGTGGCTGGCTTACAATCTTAGGGTCTCAAGCCCCTGTTGTGCCTTTGCCTCTGTTTGGCCGTTGAGTTTGAGCCCTTGTCGCACCATTGAAATAACACAAGGTGGGTTGACTCAGCCTGTCATCCTTCTGAGGTCGGCAGAATGAGTACCAGGTGACTGGGGTAACAAGCCATTTGAGTATCCTGCATGGGAGTGGCGACCTATCCATGATTGTACTCCTTAACCAATGAAACTGCGTCGGCAGCTCTTGTGACGTCAGGGCATGAAAGGAATGTTTTTTTTGTTTGTTTGTGTGAAACACCCTGCAACCCATGCCTGCAGAAAACGGTTTTTTGGGGACGTCGGCCGCATTTTCCATCCAATCATCATGTTTGTACGAGGTGAGCTTTTACCATTACACACATTTGTCATGAAATCAATTTAGTTGTGGGATGGCTTTGAAGGCCATACAATACAAGTTGATGAGTTTTCTTCATGTTGGTGAAGGAGGTGTACAGATCACACCGCACAAATGCAAGCACATCGACACTTGTCACTAGAGATGGCTTGAGGCCAAATTGTGTCATTGGTATGGCATATTGCTGCCGGTGAGGCACAATAAACATAGACGATTCTTCTTCTCTGTCTTCTTTAATGGCCACAATTATTCCCATTGTGGGGTTGGCCCTGGGAAGCTTGGACCAAGTCTTTCACGAACCGGCTGGCCTGACGTTTGACTAAGGTTAAGGCAGGAATTTTGAATTTTGTTCTTGGTGCCGGCAATAGGTCACCTACTCTTCATGAAGAGCACTGTGGGATATTTAATGTCCAACTAATACTTGCAGACATCCATCCGGGGGACGGCACACACATCGACGAATCACCCTGCATGTGAAACAGTTTGTAACTGGGCTGAGATTCAAACTCAGTCTAGACTGCTTGGAGGTGAGCGTGCGTAGCTCTAGAGTCTAGAGTCTAGACCAGGGGTCGGCAACCTTAGGCACGCGGCAGCGTAATCATTGGCACACTGGCGAAAGCAGTGCCCTCTCCGCTGCATGCCAAATCACTTCTTGAACAGCCATTGGCTGTTGCGAGTGTTGCACTATAATAGTATTCCGGTGTGATTGTGCAGGGTGATGAGGTAGATGGATCAGAGCAGAGTCACCATTCCAATTCCAAATTATATTACTGGAATAATAATCAAAGATGCACAACATGAGATGCCGGCCTGGCGCATTCAAACACAATATTCGCGGCAACAGGATGTGCTGTAAGAACAGTGGTGTTGTTCACAGCAGATGGTCCGAGGCTGCATCTCCACTCATTATTATTATTCGGACTGGTTTCTGAGTTTTAATATTAATCTCATCATTATTCTGAATTGTATAATAATCGTAGATATAAAATAGGAGATGTAGGCTTGGTGCCTTCCGATACGCCGTTCATGGCAACCTGAGGTGCTGTAAGAGCAACTGTTGTTAACATCCGGTGGTCAGCGGTTGCATCTCCACTCTTTATCATTCAGGCTGCCTTCTGCGTTTTAATATTAATCTCGTCATTATTTTGAGTTTTTTTTATGGGGTGGTAGTAATGAAAATGGGGGTAGTAGTTTTTCTCGTAACACGCGGCCTGTCTTATTTAGTTTGATTGACGGTACGGCCTCCCGCTCACATTTACCACAGGAATTGCAGTGAAGCGGTTCAGGTTCGGTAAAAAAAACCACCTTTAGAGGCCATTTTTCCCCGCAAGCGGGGGTTGGCCTTTTTCGGGGACCGTGGTTGTTGTTGTTTTTTGGTCCCCTTTTTGAAGCAATGTTTTACGGCCGGATGCCCTTCCTGCCGCCAACCCTGTTTGTCGCCTTTTTACGACACACAGGGAATTACCAGTGAACTGGTACTCAAGGTTCGGTAGATGTTCGGTAAATGTTTCTTTAAAATGTTGTTGCAATGCATATGGCCTATATGGATGGAATAAAATTCCATGTCTGTTGGAAATATTTTTTTGATGTGGTGTCATAATTAAACTTAATGTTGAACTTAATGTTGATATGGCACACGAATTAACAAGAACATTTCAAACTGGCACTTCATGTCAAAAAGGTTGCCGACCCCTGGTACTCTAGACCATTCTGCCAGCCCAACATAAAAAAACAATGAGCATTAATATCTTGGAATTTGTGATCACCGGAACTTTGAGTAGAATCCTTTTTCATCTCATTCGTACAAGGGCCTCGGCCGATATTCCACAAAATGGTCAAGGATGGCTGTGGACGCGTAGTACTAGTTTAATGAGTGCAGGGAGAAACAATATTGTTAGTGAAAAATGAAAGGAAATTTTCCACTAATGAGTAAATTTGGGGAGTGGGGGTGGAGAATGCAAGGGACTTGTGAGACAAGAGTGTGATATGTAGAGAGAATGGGGGAGAGAGAGGAGGGAGAGGGAGAGAGGGGAGAGGAGGGAGGGGGAAGGGTAGTGAAAGGGGAGAGAGTGAGAGAGAGAGGAGGGAGGGAGAGAGGGGGAGGGAGGGAGAGAGGGGCAGAGTGGGAGCGAGAGAGAGGAAAGCAGAGAGGGAAAGAGAGGGGGGAGAGAGAGAGGTGGGGGGGGGGAGTCAGAGAGGCATAGAGAGAGGAGGTGGAGAGGAAGAGAGAGAGAGAGAGAGAGAGAGAGAGAGAGAGAGAGAGAGGAAAAAAGAGAGAGAAGGGAGAGAGAGAGAGAGAGTGGGGGGGGGGGGGGGGAGGCAGAGAGGGAAAGAGAGAAGGGGGGCAGATTAGGGGAGAGTGGTGAAAGAGAGTGGGGGGAGGGTGGGAGGCAGAGAGGGAGAGAGAGGTGAGAGGGGAAGAGAGAGTAGGGGGGGGGGGGGGGGGACAGAGAGGGAGAGAGAGAAAGAGAAAAAATGTGTGCTTTCCAGATAAGCAAACAGAGGAGTGTGAGGGGGTGCAGAACATATTGTAAAGATTTGAGGAAACGTTACAGAACATTCTGTAATAAAGGAAAGAAAATAACTCACACAAGTAATCTAAAATGATAAACCCCATCTATCACAATAAAAACATCCCTCTGTCTGTATGCCTTTCCGATCCCTCTGTTCATGGCTGCCGCCAGGGTGTGAGGGTCGCTCAAAGCTGAGTACTAAGCAGACAAAACGCACCACACATTTTTTATTTTCATTTATTTATCCCTGTGTCTGTTTCATGAGTCCGTGTGGAGACGTCGCAATTAGGAATTAGTATTACAGTCATTTCTTTGTTCCCTGGTATTTATTTTTATGAAACCCATTGTTTGTTGAATTTTAATTTCTTGTGTGTCCTGTTTAATTGGAGGCGTGGGTTCAAGGATGCCCAAGTGAAACCCATGCAGGTAAGCCTCGTCACCCTCCACCCTCGCGCGTGCAAAAGGCACCGCCATAGTTTGGGTGAATGCCTCGGAGTTAAAGCTTGGTTGGCCATCAGTCACCAGAGGTGTTAATCCCACTCCTGACAACTGGTGTCAGGAGTGGGATTTGAACCCTCCGAAAGAAAGAAAGAAAAATGGTTGGGCGTGCGAGGCCAAATCTTTGAAAAGGAAAATTAAATTTAAATTTAAATGGGAATTCAATGTGGAACAGCATTCGAGGGAGTAGGTCCCCAGGCTGTGGAATTCAGACCGAGGGAGGTCATTGTGGTCGGCCTCGTGGAAAATTTGCCCCTTTAAAAATTGGTTTATGCCAGCCAGTTGGGGGGCTGTGCTGGCAATATGGGGATGTCAGATCCGATCATGGGTGTCATGGTATGACCCGGGCCCCACGGGGAGTCCGGTGGAATGTGGTGTCCCTCGTCCATCGGGGCACTGCCCGAGACAGCGACCCTGCCGGGGTTGAGATCTCTGGGGGTCCGAGGTGGTTTCTCACAGGCATATGGTATGGTGTATCATGAGGACCACTAGGGGGAGGTGTTGTAGGTTGCGCTTTGGTGGTGGCACCACAGACGGCCAACATGTGCCCTGACAGCCTCTTCCTGAGACTCTAGGATGGCCAGCATGAGATGACCTGCCATGCTGTGCTGGTCTTATGGACGCGTGGCGATCTGCATGGACAGGTATGATATAGCCCACCGGACAACCATTGGGGCATCTGTGGAACGTGATGGTGTGAGCATGATCTTCCACAGATGATCTGTTGTGATTTGTGGACTCTCGGCTTGGGAAGAGCCATGGGATTGAATTGGGAAATTGGAACGAGCCGAGCATATGGGGCCATGCTCGGCTTGCAAGTGTATGGAGAAGCGACCTTCTTTGGTGAAGATAGTGAAATGTGGAAAAATTGGCATCGGTAATTTGAGGGTTAGATGCTAAATTTAAGGGTGCATTTTGTGAAGTCATGGTGGACACTGGGCCAGTGACACCATTATTTGTCCAGGTTTGTTCGACCAAATTGTTGGAGGCTGAGACAAAAATGGATAGAGTAACAGGACACAGCCTTCAACTGGCTACGCGGGCGACAGTGCCAATATTGGGATGCGGGGTTGTAGAGATGGAGTTGGTTAGTTTGGGGGTCAATGTGGTGTTATGGGTGGCCGAGGTGTGCGGACCATGTCTTCTGGGATGGAGTCTCCTGGTGGAGCATGGCTGTCGACTAGGCTTTGGGCATGGTCATATGTGGGTGGGCACTGGGGGCTGCATGTGGTTGGACTGGGGGATGTGAGAGGTGCAGGGGACGTGATGTGGATGCCAAGCGCTGTGACCGTGCCCCTCAGGTCTGAGGCCTTGGCAATGGCGAAGTTGGCAGCAGGTGCTCACCACATTGGCCAGCTTGGGCTAGTGGAGCTGTGGTCCTCGCAGGGGGTCAAAGGATGGATGGTGGGTCGAGCCCTTCTGGGAACTCATAGGCCATGGTTGCGGTTTGGCTGCTCAGCCTACCCGATGCCCTTCACACGGTAGAGGGGCAGAGCTGTCGTAGCCAAGTTTAGTTGTGTAGTAAAGATCACCGGAGGAGGGGGATCCACATGCTTGCAAGGATAAGAGAAAAAATTGGTGGAATTTGATTGGCCCCATGTGTAAATTTGGAATTAGGAGTGGTGGATGACACTCTTGGACCCGACCAACCTGCGACTACCTGTACATAAGGTAAGGTGCCTTGATGTTTACTGTCCAAGGGCTTTGGTACTTACTTACAAATTGGGACATGAGTAATTTGGAATGGGGGCGGGTGAGAATGATGACATGGTCGGTGAGGGGATTGGTTTGTGTGCCACAAAGTGTCTTTTTGGTGGCGTTTGTTTATGTGTAATTTTATTAAGGTTTTGTGGTTAAGGTAGATTTTGTGTGTTGACCATTTTTCTGCTCGCCCCAGGAATTGACGGAGGAATCGACGGTGTAAATATGTGAATTGTTGCTTAAGGGGTGTAGAACGGTAAGGAGAACAGGTAAGTTAGCTACGGCTCGCTTCCCACAGCGCCTCCTAATTTATTTCATAGGCTAATTAAGTGTGAGTTGGTAAGTGTTAAGGCTGGAATGCTAATGCCTGCAGTGAACCTTGCAGGAGCTACGTTTCCAGGGGGTGGGGCGGGGGGCCTGTGTTAAGTTTATGGGGGAGGGGGGGCAGGCAATAGAATACCTTAGGCCAGGTAGGATTGTATAAGGTAGTGTGCTCCGTATGCAGTGTCGACACCTTCATGTAAATAAGTCAGTGCGCATGTCCGGTAAGATCGTATATGTCTCTCCATGTGAGGGGTGGAGCTATGCTAATTAGTTAGGGAATAAAGATTAATTCCCTGTATGTAAATTGCCTCTGTGGTTTTCCCTTCGTTCCTTATGACACACACAACACCAGCCATGCACTCCGCACCTATACTAAATGCACTAAATAAAGTGACCGGATCCGGACATTCGAACACTACCACTGACGCCACCAGCTGAGTCATCACAAGGGCCGGCAAGAAGGGCCGTGAGGCCCTGCCCTGAGAGGTGATGATTGGTCATGGCCATGGAGCGATGCAATGGCACTCGCTCTTTGGAGCGTGCGCGGACGTCATCATAGAATGTTCCAGCACGAGGGACAAAAAGGACAGGTCTCACCATTTCCCCTCTCGTGGCTCTGGGTTTCATTGCGTGCAGTCGCACGTCTCGCTCTTGAGCTGGGTTTTCGTTATGAACTGGTCGTATTTTCTCTCTTGGTTCTGCCATTGGGCATAGGCGGTCGCAGTCTGTGCACTCTCCGTGCTGGCCTTTGCTGCGAGCAGTCGCCTTTCCGATCCCTCTGTTCCTGGCTGCGGGGAAAAGTGGACGCATCCTTCTCTCTGATCCTGTTGGTACTGGCTTCATGATGGCTGAGTGCTGTGGTGTGTGTGCCTGGGAGACCTCGGTGCTTTGTGGAGTGTGGGACGGCGAGGAAGGAGCGAGGGCCTGTTCGCTTCACGGCGGCGGCTGGCAGGGGAAAGAAACTTCGCGCAAAGGTGTGCGTTTCCCGCACAAGGACTCAGGGACCTGTTCGAGGGCCGCCAGGATTCGAGGGTCGCTCAAAGCTGAGTACTAAGTAGACAAAACGCACCACACACATTTTTTACTTTCATTTATTTATCCCTGTGTCTGTTTCATGAGTCAGTGTGGAGACGTCTCAATTATGAATTAGTTTTACAGTCATTTCTTTGTTCCCTGGCATTAATTTTATTAAACCCATTGTTTGTTGAATTTTAATTTCTCGTCTGTCTTGTTTAATTGGAGGCGTGGGTTTAAGGACGCCCAAGTGAAACCCATGTAGGTAAGCCTAGTCACCCTCCACCCTCACACGTGTAAAAGGCACCGCCATAGTTTGGGTGAATGCCTCGGAGTTGAAGCTCGGTTGGCCAACCGTCACCAGGGGTGTTAATCCCGGTGAACGCGACAATATATATACATATAGACCGATCCGATAAGGACGATCGGGCCCCCTCGCCGATCGGCGGTGCTCTTGCGCCTGCCATTACTGGGGGGCGTCCCGATCCAAACTTAACTCCAGCTGTCTGCGCCAGCACAACTATCATCGCGATCGTACATGAAAAGTGTCCGTGATAATCGTTCTCAAGTGTTTCTCTATACGTGTGGAGCGGTCGTGGACACCTGGCACCTGAAGGCACATGATACAAACCCCGTTTTTGGCGATATCGCCGGGCGCCGTAGGCGCACGGCCATGCCGCCCTGAAGGCACCTGGCACCTGGGGGTACCCGGTTTTCACTTCCACCTGCACCAAACCTATTTTGTTAGCAACCGCGTACGCTATGCTACGCCATGCCGAGCCCCCTTCCGAGCCCCATTCCAAAAATTAGCTGAAGAACATATGATCATGAAGGAGAAAGTTGACATGTACTCAAAGCATGATCAGGATATTGAGGCATGGCTCTCTAAAGCAGCTTTGCATTTGCGGAATGAAATAAAGGAAGCCAAAAATGAACAGCCTTGGCCACCTTGCCCAAATGAACTAGATGACAAATATGTGGACATCCCATCATCACTCAAAGCGTTTCTCACAAAATTGTTAACTGGTGAAACAAAGAGCTCAAGTAGCACAACTCGTGTTCAGAGATTGGTGTGGTCATTCGCTCAAGATCTCATATATGGAACAACTTCAGGCAAAGTAAAGACATCAAAGCACATATTATTGCTTTGTACAGTAAAATCACTGACTGGTAATGTCGAGATCATAAAGATTCTGAACCGTCTAGGTCATGGGATATCATATTCTACATTGTTGGAAATAGACACAGCTTTGTGTCTGCAGAAATTGCAAACACAACCAGAAAATGGCATTGTGCTGCCATCAAATATCTATCCTGGGGTTCCTACTGTGTTAGCATACGACAACATTGACAGGCAGGAGGAAACCCTCAGTGGAGGAGGGACATCACATCGAGTTAATGGGATTGTTGTACAACCACAAGTATTAACAGCCCAGCTCCCCACAAACAGAGAAGGAATGCAGAAGGACAGAAGACGCTCTATTCCTCCTAAACCCTTTGTGTCACCCAATTACAACTGTGGCGACAGAAGAAGTCCTCCAGCAATCACACCACTTCAGCCTGACGAGGCACAAATGGCAGAAGTCAAAACTGCTAAGCATAAAAACATCGCTATTAAAACAAAAAAACATTAAAAAAAAAACAAAAAAACATCACCCTGTGAAGACTGCCAACATGTCTTGAGAGCCAACTATCAAAGTGCCACATGGCAACGTAGTCTGGTAGCAGATCCAGATGTACCAGATCCCCAGGACAACCATGGATGGACTGCAAGAGAGGATGGCACACTTGATGTTCTGTGGATGACTGGCTCTCCTGCACCTCAGGTCATCATGGTATTCATGTCCTGTACATGCCGGCGTGTTTGTCAGCTACCAAACTGCCAGTGTCTGTCTAATAGACTAAAGTGCACAATTGAGTGCAAACTTCAAGACTGTACCAACATGATGGATGCTGATGAAGATGCTTCAGACCAGAATACCAGTGATGCTGAAGATCTTGACGATGATGAGGTTGTTGACTAAACATCAAACCTACACACTGTACAAGTATATTTGAATGCCTTATGAACATACATTGACAAGTGTAACTTGGCCACTCAAACAATTAAGATTTTTAATGTAGATGATCATGTACAGGTACGATGTTTACAAGTCAGCTTTGTTTGACATGTGAAACTGTGGATTTTCTTGTTTACATGGATTTATGATGCTTAATTGTGTAATAAATACATGAATTTGTGACTTGTAAAGTTATGTTTTGTGTCCTAATTGAGATATTAGAGTGTGTTATCAAGCGCACATCTCCAAGCCATTGCTTTCAAATTTTGATTGGCAGTATGTCTGTTTGACAGCAATTTGCCGAAAAAAGCTACAAGCTATAGTGGTCCAGCAAAGTTACTTGAAAAGGACAGATAATAAGCTTTAATAAAAGTATATTTTTTATCTGGTACCTCTGGTTGGTACCGATTGGCTATAATCTGGGGTCCAGCCCATGGACTACAAGCCGAATGAAGCGGTCGCCTCCCAGCTATGGCGGCGTCTATAGAGGACGCCCGTCCATTGAACCCTCCGTCGGATCGGTCTATACACACACACACACACACACACACACACACACACACACACACACATATATATATATATATATATATATATATATATATATATATATTGTTGCGGATCTCGACGCCGGCCTTCTCCCCTTACCAAGGGGGGATTAGTCCACTTGTCTTTGACTAGCCGGCGGGACCCGGGACCTATGACGTCCTTCCCGGACAGTGCGAAATAGGGTCGTAGGACTAGAATCACTAATACCTAATTACTCGCGCTGCCCAGAAACGAGGAAGTAAGCCCCGCACAAATCATGCGTGTTGGTGGATACGCCGAGCGGTAGCGCACACGTGATCCGAGCCGTTATCAATTACTAGACCCCGATCCGAGCGGTTCTTATTCGTGCCATGCTTACCCAATGGCGGAAATCACAAAAGCGGTCGAATCCAGAAGAAAAGGAATAACAAGATTTATTGTAATGTTCAAAATGATTTATCAAATGTTAGCTCTTTCACGAGCCTCGATGCAGTATACAAACCGCCCCCCCCCCCCCCCCGCTTATTTCACCCCAAATCCACCTTTTTGAAATACCAACTTCTGCCCTGGAACTCCTTGGTGTCCTTGTGTTTTATACTTCTCCCACACCCCCTCCCCCCTTCCCATGCCTCCTCCCCCCAAGCCCTCTCCCTCCCACACATCTCCCTGCTCTCAAATGTTATGTTTGTGTGCTTCCCCTTCTCTCCCCATCTTGTCTTCCGCTCCCTCTTTTTATATATTTTGTTTGTCTGGTCGATTTGTTTGTGAAATAAATCTTAGCTCTTTCACAAGCCTCGATTCAGGATACAAAAAAAAAAAAAAAAATTCACACTATTAACAATGATGAGAAGAAGAAGACAGAGTGCAGTCATTAAGCAGTCTTATACTTAATACCCCAGACAAACGGGCCTGTCTCACACACAGACACTCACATGGGGATTGCAGACGGAGGTCAGCACGTCCAGGGATGGCGTCCGGGCAGCTCTCTCTCCGGTCCCCAGCTCGTACCGCGAAGATGGATAGTAGAGACGGCAGGAGCTCTCCGCGTGTCATTGGCACACGCGGGATAACACGGGGCGAACAGTAGGGGCTGGGCTCTGGCGGTTACACTGGCGGCTATTGCCGCGTTCACTCACGTGGCTGCGTACGTAATAGTTCAATACAGCGCTAAGCCTCGAAGTGTTCACACAATGAAGTTCTCTCAACCAGCCCTCTTCTCTCGCGCAAGTCCTCACTGCAGTCCTCTTGATACAGGTCCTTCCTCTCATGCATAGGTTCTCTGGCAAGTTCTTTCTCATAAATCCTCTGGGTCAGTCCTTTCATGCGAGTCCTGTTCAAGGGCTTTGTGCAAAGGCTTTTATATCCACGCCCCGCAAACCTTCTAGCACTTGCTAGACGCCCTTACCATGCCCTATCACGCCATTCCCTTCAGAGCCCTGGTTGGCTGGTGGCCCTTACCGTCATCGCCTCTGACGTGCTCCTTAACGCCGCCCCACCTCGACCCCGCGCTCCTCCCTCTTCTTAGGCCTACCTCGTGTTACTTGACTAGTTCGAGCGAACAAAGGGCAGCGAATGCTGCTGGCAGTCAAAGCGTAACAAACTGCTGCGGGTAGCTCAAAGCGTAACAGAATTGAGGGATCAGCCAAATGGGGTGCGGGATCAATTATGCCCATAGGTGGAATTGGAGGGTGGCGCAAAAATGAAAGGACCTAAGCTCATGTCTTTACACAACGCAGATATTACTAGGGAAATGGCCTATACTCACACATACTATGACATAACTAATACTCTAAGTGGGCCTACGTGCTGCTCGTGGACTAACTATGGGGGGCAAACCTTTAGCCTTTAATGATGTCATATGTACAAATCTCAAAACCGTATCAATATATTATATATATATATATATATATATATATATATATATATATAGATATATACAGTCACGTGAAAAAGTAAGAACACCCCATGTAAAGTTTTGACTTTTTCAACATATTTCAACATAGAGCTATTTGATCTTCATTTCAACAATATTGATAGATAAAGGCGATATAATATAACAAATATCATGAAACATTTTCATTTTGTAGTCCATTGTATAATTTAAATAAACATAAATGCAAATTTCGCATGTGGAAAAAGTAAGTACACCCTTGGCTCCAATAGGGGGGTATTGCCCCCTTTGGCAGAAACAACCTCAAGTAGGCGTTTCTTATAACTGTCTACCAGTCTCTGACATCGACTGGGAGAAATTTTTGCCCACTCCTCCATGCAGAAGTCTTTCAGCTGTGCGATGTTTGAGGGGTTTCTTGCATGCACAGCTCATTTCAAATCCCCCCACAACATCTCGATGGGATTTAGATCCGGGCTTTGACTTGGCCATTCCAGAATCGTCCATTTCTTTCTTTTCAGCCATTCATTGGTGGATTTACTGGTATGTTTAGGGTCATTGTCATGTTGCAAGGTCCATCTTCGGTTGAGCCTCAACTTTCCGACAGATGGCCTCACATTATCCTCAATCACCATCTGGTACAATGAAGAATTCATAGTGGATTCTATGATGGTGAGCTGCCCAGGCCCTGATGCAGCAAAGCTGCCCCAAACCATAATATTCCACCACCATGCTTTACAGTTGGTATCAGGTTCTTGTGGTCAAATGCTGTCTTTGGTTTTCGCCAAACATGTCTTCTGGTACTGTGGCCAAATAGCTCTACCTTTGATGAGTCAGTGTCCAGAGCACATTGTTCCAGAAGTGCTGGTCTTTGCCTAGGTGTTCATTGGCAAACTTTAGTCTTGCACTGATGTTCTTTCTGGACAGCAAAGGTTTCCTCCTGGCACACCTCCCATGTAGATCAAATTTGTGCAGCCTCTTTCTAATGGTAGACTCGTGCACTTTGACATTAACAGTGGCAAGAGCTACCTGTAGGTCCCATGATGACATTCTGGTGTTCTTGGAGACTTCTTTCAGCATCTTGCGGTCTGCTCTCGGGCTGAACTTGCTGGGGCGGTCTGGCCTGAACAAGTTGGCAGTTGTTTGGAATCTTCTCCACTTGTAGATGATCTTCCGGACAGTCGAATGATTGATTTCAAATTGTTTGGAGATCTTTTTAAATCCATTCCCAGACTCGTAGGCATCTATAACCTTCTTTCTGAAGGCCTCAGATAACTCTTTTGATCTAGGCATGGTGACACCGCACACTTTTTTTTGTATACTGAATCGAGGCTTGTGAAAGCACACTTCAACAACAAAGAGCAAACCAAACGAAATGTCTGAGGTTTAAATAAGACAGGTTCCTCCAAGAGCCTCTCTAACGATGTTCTCATCATTTGCACTTGAGCTGGTGCACCTGATTCTAATTTTAGGTATTTGAAGTAGTGATAAATGTAGGGGTGTACTTACTTTTTCCACATGCGAAATTTGCATTTATGTTTATTTAAATTATACAATGGACTACAAAATGTAAATGTTTCATGATATTTGTTATATTATATCACCTTTATCGATCGTTTGGTTTGCTATAGGTTCTCTGGCAAGATATCACCTTTAGCGCCTTTGGGCTTCTTGAAAAGCGCGACATAAAAATAAATGTATTATTATTAATATTGTTGAAATGAAGATCAAATCGCTGTATGTTGAAATATGTTGAAAAAGTCAAAACTTTACATGGGGTGTATTTACTTTTTCACGTGACTGTGTAATGGGAGAGAGGAGGTGGGGAGGGGGCAAGAGGCCAACATTCTGTCATTTGCCTAGGTACAATACATGGCCAAAAGTATGTGGACACTCGAACATCACACCCGTATGTGCTCGTCCAACATTTCATTTCAAAATCATGGGAATTAATATGGAGTTGGTCACCGCTTTGCTGGTTTAACAGCCTCCACTCTTCTGGGAAGGCTTTCCACTACATGTTGGAACACTGCTGCGGGGATTTGCTTCCATTCAGCCACAAGATCATTGGTGAGGTCGGGCACTGATGTTGGGAGATTTGGCCTGGCTCGCAGTCGGCGGTCCAATTCATCCCAAAGGTGTTCAATGGAGTTGAGGTCAGGGTTCTGTGCAGGCCAGTCGAGTTCTTCCCCATCGATCTCGACAAACCATTTCTGTATGGACTTCACTCATGCTGAAACAGAAAAGGGCCTTCCCCAAACTGTTGCCACAAAGTTGGAAGCACACAATCGTCTCGAATGTCATTGTATGCTGTAGTGTTAAGATTTCCCTTCACTGGAACTAAGGGGCCTAGCCCGACCATGAAAAACAGCCCAGACCATTATTCCTCCTCCACCAAACTTTACAGTTGGCACTATGCATTGGGCAAGTTGCGTTCTCATGGCATCCGGCAAACCCAGATTTGTCCGTCGGACTGCCAGTTGGTGAAGCATGATTCATCACTCCAGAGAACACGTTTCCACTGCTCCAGAGTCCAACGGCTGCGAGCTTTACACCACTCCAGCCGACGCTTGGCATTGCACATGGTGATCTTAGGCTTGTGTGCGGCTGCTCAGCCATGGAAACCCATTTCATGAAGCTCCCGACGAACAGTTGTTGTGCCGACGTTGTTTCCAGAGGCAGTTTGGAACTTGGTAGTGAATGTTGCAACCGAGTTCAGACGATTTTTACGCGCTTCACGCTTCAGCACTCGGCGGTCCCGTTCTGTGAGCTTGTGTGGCCTACCACTTCGTGGCTGAGCTGTTGTTGCTCCTAGACGTTTCCACTTCACAATAGCAGCACTTACAGTTGACCGGGACAGCTCTAGCAGGGCAGAAATTTGACAAACTGACTTGATGGAAAGGTGGCATCCTATGATGGTGCCATGTTTAAAGTCACTGAGCTCTTCAGTATGGCCTATTCTACTGCCAATGTTTGTGTATGGAGATTGCATGGCTGTGCGTTTGATTATAATACCTGTCTGCAATGGGTGTGGCTGAAACAGCCAAATCCACAAATTCGAAGGGGTATCCACACACTTTTGGCCATGTAGTGTATTAACAAGATGGTCCCAAATAAAAGCAGTCCACCTTTCCTTCTTACCGAGTTGTTCGGGTTAGTCTCGGATTGGTGCTAACCCTTTTAGCACCAATCCGAGACAGTTTTTTTAATCTGCCAAAACTATCAATGTATAAACCATTGTTTTAATCTTTATAATCTTGTACAGTAACAGAATGAAAATGAATTTCTGCAAATATTATTCTTTTTAAGTTACATGCAGTTTGTTGATGATCTATCTAATGCACAGCATGATCCAGATTCGTTTTGTTTGTGCAAAAAAATAAAAACTTTTAGCGCTCCCTTCTGAGCACTAACCTCATGATTCTGGGATCCCAGATTGAATTAATTGTGCCATATACAGCACTATGTTGATTGTTCTCTTGTCTATTGTTGTCTTCATACGCCATGTAAAACTAGCTCTGCGACGTCTCTTCATGCCCGTGCCCCAAATATGATATGTACTCACAAAATAACTAAGCAACAAACAATTCGAAGCTTGTATTGCTACTTAGTGGGGCAATTACCAATCACTATGTTCAAACTTGTTCATATTCTGGCTGAAGAATCTTTGTACATTTATCTGTGCACCCCATAAACAAACATGGCGTCATTGGAAGCCAAACTTTGGTTGTGATGCAAAACATGGCATTAAAGCGCGGCGGCGTTACCAGCGCTGCTTGCGAGCAAGAAGGAAGCGGACAAGCGGTAACTTATAAGCGTCTTTATTTCAGGAGCTCACTGTAACTCTAGCGCGCTCCGGGCTGCGCGCCCCGTGTATATCCTCAGGCCACGCCTACCCCTCGGGCGTGGCCGCCGCCCACTTGGTTCGCGGAATGATGTCACCACGCCAGTGGGCTTTCGTGTCTGCCACACGGGCCCCCCCAGAATTCCCGCGCACCTGGAGGGCCAGTTTGCGGGGCAGACGGATGACCTGGCCGAAGCGCCCCCTGGCGATCGGCGGCGTCCGGGGTGCAGGGATGCCAGGTGGGATGCCCCTGGCTGCCCCTGGGATGGGTGCAGGACCTGGGGGCGGCGTGGCGGTGGGGCTGGGCGGTGCCGGGGGTCCACCCGCAGGGGGGCAGCCCCGACGCGGGGGTCGGGCCACTGGTGGTGGATGGTCCACGTCGAGGTGGGCCGGCTTGAGGCGGTCTACAGAAACGCGGTCAGGAGTACCGCCGATGTCCAGGGTGAAGTGCTTCGCCCCGGTCTCCAGCACGCGGAAAGGCCCGTCGTACGGGGGCCGCAGTGGTGTCCGGTGGGCATCGTGGCGGACGAAGACGTACTCCGCCGTGTGAAGCTCCGGGGCGACGTGCGTCGGTGGGTGCCCGTGGCATGCCGTTGGCACCGGGGCGAACCTCTGGGCGGTCTCTTGCAGAGCGGAGCGCTGCTGTGCCGCGGACCATGGTGCCGTGGAGTCGGGGAGGAACTCGCCTGGCACCCGCAGCGGTTGCCCGAAGACCAACTCCGCCGCGGATGTGTGCAGGTCCTCCTTGGGTGCTGTCCGGAGGCCCAGCAGGACCCAGGGGAGCCTGTCGACCCAGCCGCCATCGCGGAGGGTGGCCCGGAGCGCGACCTTCAATGAGCGGTGAAATCGCTCACACAGGCCGTTAGCCTGGGGGTGGTAGGCCGTGGTTCGGTGCAGCCGGACCCCGAGCCCCTGCGCGACCGCCCCCAGAGCTCCGAGGTGAACTGGGGGCCGCGGTCGGACGAGATGTCTGAGGGGGCGCCGAACCGGGCGACCCAGGTGGCGATGAAAGCCTGCGCGACGTCCGCTGCCGTCGTCGACGCCAAGGGCACGGCCTCCGGCCACCGGGTGGTGCAGTCCACCATGGTGAGGACGTGGGTGAAACCCCGCGAGGGGGGCAGAGGTCCCACCAGGTCCACGTGGACGTGGTCAAACCGGCGTTCCGGCACCGTGAACGGGGCCAACGGGGCCTGGGTGTGCCGGTGCACCTTGGCGCGCTGGCACGCGAGGCACGTCCTGGCCCAGCCGCGGACGGCCTTCCGGAGGCCATGCCAGACGAACTTGTCGGCGATCAACCTTTGGGAGGCCTTCACGCCCAGGTGGGACAGGCCGTGGATGGCGTCAAACACCTGGCGCTGCCAGCCCGCGGGCACGATGGGGCGAGGCCGCCCAAGGGAGACGTCGCACAAGAGGGCCGCGCCCGCGCCGTCGAATGGCACCTCAGTGACACGGAGGCCTGTGACGGCGGTCCGCAAGGCCTGGACGTCGGGGTCAGCGGCCTGGTCCGTTGCCATCCGGGCATAGTCGATGCCGAGGTGGACTGCGTGGGCGATGGCCCAGGAAAGGCAATCCGCCACCGGGTTGTCCTTCCCCGCGACGTGCCGGATGTCCGTTGTGTACTCGGACACGGCCGAGCGGTGACGCTGCTGCCGGGCCGACCACGGCTCGGTGACCTTGCCCATCGCGAAGATCAGCGGCTTGTGGTCGACGAAGGCCGTGAACGCACGGCCCTCGAGCAGATGGCGGAAGTGCCTGACCGCCAAGTGAAGCCCGAGCAAATCGCGGTCGAAGGTACTGTAACGGCGTTCGGGCGGGCGAATGCGTCCGCTGCCGGAAGCGTACAGATCAATGTGGCCGGAACCGAACCGTTCGGCAAGCCGCTTGGCAAGCCGCTCGGCGAGCCGCTCGTTGAGCTGCTCGACGAGCTGGGCAGCGCACAAGCGAGCGAGCTGAACGTCTCGGCCTGGACAAGACGTCTGCGCTTTACGTCGACTAGGAGCCCATTAGCGCACAGGAAGTCTGCGCCAAGCAGTGCCATGGGCACGTCGGCAGTGACAAACGTCCATCGGAAAACCTGCCCTCCAAACCGCAGAGAGAGGCAGCGTTTTCCGTACGTACGGATGGGCGTCCCGTTCGCGGCAAGCAGCGCGGGGCCCCCGCCCGCGGCATGCTTGTCTGACGTACCGGCGGGAACGACACTCACCTGCGCTCCCGTGTTGCACAGGTAACGGCGCCCGGATAAGGTGTCCGTTATGAACAGCAGGCTGCTCGAACGGCCGGCACTCATCGCCACTATTGAGCGCCAGCCCGGGCGTTTCCCAACCTGTTGAAAGAGCATGGCGGATGACACTGCCGAGCCTCATGGCCGAACTTGGCGTGGAACCAGCACCAGGTGGTGGAGCTGTAGGAGCGCGGCTGGCTCCGCCAGGCCGGTGGAGTTGGCGGGTTTCCCCGCGGTGGCGGTTTTCGCCGCGGCGGTGGGCGGGGCATGGCGGCGGTCACGAGGTGCGTATCAGCATGCTGCGTATGCTGTGTAAGCTGATGCTGTGGATCAGCATCATCAGCAGCATCAGCCTCGAGGTCCGTGATGGCCGCACCGACTCTCGCCCGCGTATCCGAAGCCGCGAAGTACCTGTCCGCCTCGGCTTCCAATGCTCGGGGTTCCGTTAGCACGGTCCCGGCCAACGCGAGGCGAACCTGCGCTGGAAGTTGGCGACGGAAAAGCGCCCGGAATAGAGAACCGGGGGCTTCATCGCCTAACAGTGACAGCATATGGTCCATTCGGACCGACGGGCGCGTGTCGCCGAGCTCGGGGAGATCCAGGAGGCGGTCGGCCCGTGCATAGTCCGTGAGGCCGAACGTGGCTAGGAGTAGCCGCTTGAGTGCCTCGTACTTGTGGCCGTCCGGTGGGTGGCGAAGGACGGACACAACTCGAGCGGCCGTGCCGGGCCCGAGGGAGGCGACGACGTGGCAGTAGCGCATGTCGTCGCCGGTGAGGCACCGAAGCTGAAATTGGGCTTCGGCTTGGACGAACCAGACTTCGGCCTGGGCCTCCCAAAATTCGGGAAGTTTGATGAAGTTGGCCATGGCAATGGCGTCGTGTGTGGAAGGATCGCTCCGGCAGATCCAACGTCGAGGGTCACCAGTAAAGCGCGGCGTTACGCACGCTGCTTGCGAGCAAGGAGGAAGCGGACAAGCGGTAACTTATAAGCGTCTTTATTTCAGGAGCTCACTGTAACACTAGCACGCTCCGGGCTGCGCACCCTGTGTATATCCTCAGGCCACGCCTACCCTTCGGGCGTGGCCGCCGCCCACTTGGTGTGCGGAATGATGTCACCAGCCAGTGGGCTTTCGTGTCCGCCACAGCATTATGAAATGAGCATACAGAATTGACAACCGACGCCATTCTACAAATTATTATAGCCAAATATAGTTCGGCAGAAATGGCTTTAATAACGTGTGTGACGACCATTGACCTTTTCAGACTCAGTGGTGTAATGCTGAAAGAGCATCAGCTCCGAGTCATACCAAAGACTTAAAAAACAAGATAGTCTAACATTGGCCTAGTCGGGCTTGTTTGATACTTTAGTTGAAGAGAATAGTATGACCTGGGTGGGGATACTGGTTAGCAAATAATGTAATTATTAAATTTTTTGGGCTTCAGGCATGGACAGCTGGTTCGTGAATGACTTGGGTAAAAAAACCACGAATGGCAAATAATGAACCAATAAATTCCACATTCCTCTGCCACCTTCAGTCGAACGTCAGACATTGACAGTAGGTTTGTGAAAGACATGCACAAAAAACGTACCCAGTCTGAATGTTGCTATATCCAGTCGATGGTGAATCTGCAAATGGGGAATCCATGAATGTCACGGATGGAAACCCTTACGTCATTTCCTCATTATATTTAAAATTCAATATCTCTATATTTTAATTCCAAACAGCATCATTCATAATTACAATCACAAATTAATACTACGGCATTAATATATCAAAATATAATGTTAAATCACGATTGTATTGAGATATCAAACAGCGAACCATTATTATCAGTTCACTTCCGGGTTCAGGAGTAAGGTCCGTGTCGATCACATTTCAAAATCATAATTGTATTGAGGAATTTCTGAAACCTTCTACCTACCTTACAACACCCGCTGGGGCTCCAAAACGTTCCACAGAAGATTATATTTCCTTTTAGTAAAATATGCAACTGTAATGGTTACTAAATGCTGTCCTTCTGTCATGTGACGAGATCCTCAGCTCTGATTGGTGGACGTTTGTGAGGACATACGGACAGACAAACGCTATTCTAGATGGCATTGCCCTACAGGCTACACCGTAAAAATGGTATGTGCTGTTTCCTTGCTTGAAATGCATCATTTAAAAGGATAAGATCATGGACAATCCCTATAGGTTGGAATCCATTGTGAGGAGGAAATTCCTTCTTATGAAATGCCCCGCTGAGCACGGTGAGAAAGTCAGTGGCATTGTGTGGTGTCGCTGGTACCTAGAGTGCTTTGCCCAAGCTCAATGGCTATGTTGTGTCTCATCTCTCTTCTATGCGTCTGTATGTCCATGTGTGTGAAATGTGTGTGTGTGTGAAATGTGTGTGTGTGTGTATGTCCGTGTGTGTGTGAAATGTGTGTGTGTGTGTGTGTGTGTGTGTGTGTGTGTGTGTGTGTGTGTGTGTGTGTGTGTCAGCTCCACAACGAGCCTTATATCCTGATAATAATAATAAGTACAGATACTTTCAAAGTACACCGCCCCCATGCCAAATATTTAAATATCCTCCAGCGCGGCATTGCCGGGGCGCCTCTGGCCATAAATAATTAATCGATTAATTGATTAATCAATAAATCAAAAAAAATCGTTTAGAGTCACATCACTTGGTCACTATCGTGTCCAAATATCAGCTTCCTAACTCAAAAGGTGCCTGAGATATTGTCCAGATGAGAAAGAAAATAAATCAATGATTAATAATGAAAATAAATAAATAATAATCATAAAATAATCAAATAATTGATCAATTGGCTAATAGAATACCAAAACCACCACCGTTTCATCCAAATCAGTAACTTTTTAAAAATAATGAATTTAGTCATTAATCAAACAATTAAATAATCAATCGATTAATTGATTAATCAATAAATCAAAAATAGCCTTTACAGCCAAATCACTTGGTAATTGGCATGTCCAAATATCAGCTTCCTAACTCAAAAGTCCAAAAGTCAGAGGTCGTGTTAGGTAAAAATTATGTTGCCGTGCCAACTCGTGAACCAGTGATGGGATTTTGAACAAATTTGGTATAAGCATAAATCAAATCTTTTGCATTATGATGTCAGTTCATCTTTGCATTATGATGTCAGTTCATCTTTGCATTATTATGTCAGTTCATCTTTGCATTATGATGTCAGTTCATCTTTGCATTATGATGTCAGTTCATCTTTGCATTATGATGTCAGTTCATCTTTGCATTATGATGTCAGTTCATCTTTGCATTATGATGTCAGTTCATCTTTGCATTATGATGTCAGTTCATCTTTGCATTATGATGTCAGTTCATCTTTGCATTATGATGTCAGTTCATCTTTGCATTATGATGTCAGTTCATATTTGCATTATGATGTCAGTTCATCTTTGCATTATGATGTCAGTTCATATTTGCATTATGATGTCAGTTCATCTTTGCATCATAATGCAAAGATGAACTGATTATATTTTGCCATCAAAGGTGACGATTGAGGTGATTTTGTGATTTTGGAGGTCAGAGGTCATGTCAGGTAAAAATCTGATACTTGACACCAGCTGAATGGATTTAAATCAAACTTGGTACAAATATGTATAATTATGTAATAATGTCGTCGACGTCGTGACGTCGAAGAGTGTCGTTCTAGTTCAACATGTGAAGCGTGCTCACATATGGAGTTAAAGGGCTAGCCAATATTTACAATATTTATGTGTATGCGACTATGCCCAACTGACTTGAGTGGTCATGTGACATGGAAGATTAGGTACGTTGACTTATTCGGTCATTAATATTGATGATGTGGGTCACATAGTTATATTGTGTAAGATAGTTGGTCACGTAATATGTATGATGTTTTTGATTGGGAATGCAAATTTCGCACAGAAGGGATTCAATGTTCAAATATTTTGGGGGAGACATACTGAATTACACAAACAGTATGGCATTTAATAAAATTTATTTATGTATAAAATAAATTATATAGCTGTAGACGTAGAAAATTATCATTCAATTGAAAATGCTGTCTGATCAGTTTTTGTAAACTGTACTTAGAGATTGGGATGAAATTGAAAAGGGTAAACAGATTATTTTTTTCATGAGTTCATGGTACAGGTATGAAAAGATAGAATAAAACAAGTTTGAAGAAGAACGGTAAATGCATGTCAGAGAAATAGTTGAGGAGGTATTCAATACAGTACCGTGTTTTTACAACTGAAATAGCTACCAGTCTACCATCTTTGATCAGATCGCAAAATAAAGTGATGTGCACGTGTATGCCATCGTGCACTGTGCTTATGCCAAGTTTTAACAAAATCGGACCATGCACGTCCGATAAATGGTTGGGGGACACGTTTAAGCAATGAAAATGGCAACAAGTCGGCCATCTTGGATCTGACCTCAAAGGAAAATGAGGAGCATATGTAAGCCATCATTCATTTTCTTTGTGCCAACTTTGAACAAAATCGGTCCATATATGTCCAATATATGGCTGCAGACGGATGGACCGATGCACAGACGAGACCTAAACCATAAGCCCCCATTTTGGACTAAGTCCAGCTGGGACTAAACGTTGAGACAGTTCTGGTGAATCAAAGGGTTGAGAACATGGACATAGCAATCGAATCACTGTAGCTGTCACCGGTCATAGCACACACCTCCAAATGAAGACAATATCAGTTATGCAGACAACTTTGAATGCCAACCCACACCTTAATACTGCTCATGTAAAACTTAATATCCCACAGGCAAGTCATAATACACAACAGCATTCTTAAAGCCAAGCCAATCATCTGCCAAATATTATAACAAGTCTATGTTGAAAACAGAAAGGAGCACATCAGACTACTGACAACGGCATTTCCACCTGGCACGGTCTTCAACCACGTGAGAGATCTGCTGAGCGTTCAGTCTGGTGAAATCCTGTCATCCATCATTCCATCCTGTTCTTGGATGTCCATGTGGTCTTTTACCTCTTCAGTGCCTATTCCAGGAGCCCAAAAAAATGACCTCCATAAGAGATGTTACTGACATCTTATTTGCTCTTTTTGTAAAATGATTGAGTATGGTGCGCTTGGTTTTAAGCCAAGTAAGGGCTTCAGCAAGGGCAATCCTCTCTTTCCAATGAACGTCTGCAACACATCTGAAGCATGTCATCTCAAAATCCACAATCTTTTATTTTTGATTATTGGCAACGTTCAAGGCTGACACCTGTTTGACAATTGGGATTATAAGATCTCATCGATGCTGCAGGGGCGGGTCCAGGAGGGGGGGGGGGGTGCAGGGGATGCACACCTCCCTTCGATCCAGGAGGAGGGTGCAGGGGGTGCACACCCCCCCCCCCACCCCCTCTGCAACGCAACGGCATGGATGTGCTGGAGGCATACTCTACATGGATGTATTGGAGGCATACTCTACATGGATGTACTGCAGGCATACTCTACATGGATGTGCTGGAGGCATACTCTACATGGATGTGCTGGAGGCATACTCTACATGGATGTGCTGGAGGCATACTCTATATGGATGTGCTGGAGGCATACTCTATATGGATGTGCTGGAGGCATACTCTATATGGATGTGCTGGAGGCATACTCTATATGGATGTGCTGGAGGCATACTCTATATGGATGTGCTGGAGGCATACTCCATATGGATGTGCTGGAGGCATACTCTACATGGATGTATTGGAGGCATACTCCACATGGATGTACTGCAGGCATATTCCACATGGATGTGCTGGAGGCATACTCTACATGGATGTGCTGGAGGCATAATCTACATGGATGTGCTGGAGGCATACTCTACATGGATGTATTGGAGGCATACTCTACATGGATGTGCTGGAGGCATAATCTACATGCATGTGCTGGAGGCATACTCTACATGGATGTACTGGAGGCATACTCTACATGGATGTGCTGGAGGCATACTTTACATGGATGTACTGGAAGCATACTCTGCATGGATGTGCTGGAGGCATACTCTATATGGATGTGCTGGAGGCATACTCTACATGGATGTACTGGAGGCATACTCTACATGGATGTGCTGGAGGCATACTCTATATGGATGTGCTGGAGGCATGCGCTACATGGATGTGCTGGAGGCATACTCTGCATGGATGTGCTGGAGGCATACTCTACATGGATGTGCTGGAGGCATACTCTATATGGATGTACTGCAGGCATACTCTACATGGATGTACTGGAGGCATACCCTACATGGATGTACTGGAGGCATACTCTACATGGATGTACTGGAGGCACACTCTACATGGATGTGCTGGAGGCATACTCTACATGGATGTGCTGGAGGCATACTCTACAGTCTATATGGATGTGCTGGAGGCATACCCTACAGTCTATATGGATGTGCTGGAGGCATACTCTACAGTCTATATGGATGTGCTGGAGGCATACCCTACAGTCTATATGGATGTGCTGGAGGCATACACTACATGGATGTGCTGGAGGCATACTCTATGATTGACGACAAGGATGCGCCACTCAACTCGGGTCAAATGCTGAAACTGCATTCTCTCTTTGGTTCGATCACACTAAGTCCATGATAGAATCTGTAGGAGGTGACGTCACAATGCCGAGAGTTGTAAAACGACAAATCCATCGTCCAAACACTGCCGCCAACACTCCCTTGCTCTTCTACCTCAGAAACATGTGCATTCCATTGCTCGACCACCTCAGCCAGGAAATGGACACCCGATTCCGTGCTGAAAATCGGGAAGGTAGTGATCTGTTTCTGCTGATGCCATCTGCAATAATCGCCGATACCTGCGACATTCCAGCCCTACATCAGAAGGTGTTGCGTTGGAAAAACCACATGGAACATCCCGCAGGACTGATAAATGAGCTTAGAGACTGGCAGGTGTTTTGGAGAAGGAAGCCCAACAACTCGCTTCCAAGCACATTCATGGATTGTTTCTGCGCAGTCGATGGAGACGAATTTCCATCCATCAAAGTCCTACTCCATATTGGATGCACCCTCCCTGTCGGCTCCTGTGAGGCGCTGCTTGTAAGCAAGGAGGAAGCGGACAACGCGGTAATTTGTAAGAGTCTTTATTCAAGAGCTCACTGTAACACTGAGCAGCTCAGGGCTGTGCGCCCCGTGTATATCGTGAGGCCACGCCTCTCTCCCGGGCGTGGCCCACCCCCACTTGGTGTGCGGGGTGATGTCACCACGTCAGTGCTTTCGTGTCCGCCACACGCGCCCCCCCAGAATCCCCGCGCACCTGAAGGGTCAGTTTGTGGGGCAAACGGATGACCCGGCCGAAGCGCCCCCTGGCGACTGGCGGCGTCTGGGATGCAGGGATGCCATCTGGGATGCCTCCGGCTGCCCCTGGGATGGGTGCAGGACCGGGGGGCGGCGTGGCGGTGGGGCTGGGCGGTGCCGGGGGTCCGCCCGCAGGGGGGTGGCCCCGACGCGGGGGTCGGGCCACTGGCGGTGGATGGTCCACGTCGAGGTGGGCCGGCTTGAGGCGGTCCACAGAAACGCGGTCGGGGGTACCGCCGATATCCAGGGTGAAGTGCTTCTCTTCAGCACGCGGAAAGGCCCGTCGTACGGGGGCCGCAGTGGTGTCCGGTGGGCATCGTGGCGGACGAAGACGTACTCCGCCGTGCGAAGCTCCGGGGCGACGTGCGTCGGTGGGTGCCCGTGGCGTGCCGTTGGCACCGGGGAGAACCTCTGGGCGGTCTCCTGCAGAGCGGAGCGATGCTGTGCCGCGGACCATGGTGCCGTGGAGTCGGGGAGGAACTCGCCCGGCACCCGTGCCCGAAGACCAACTCCGCCGCGGATGAGCGCAGGTCCTCCTTGGGCGCCGTCCGGAGGCCCAGCAGGACCCAGGGGAGCCTGTCGACCCAGCCGCCGTCGCGGAGGGTGGCCCGGAGCGCGGCCTTCAATGAGCGGTGAAATCGCTCACACAGGCCGTTAGCCTGGGGGTGGTAGGCCGTGGTTCGGTGCAGCCGGACCCCGAGCCCCTGTGCGACCGCCCCCCAGAGCTCCGAGGTGAACTGGGGGCCGCGGTCGGACGAGATGTCTGAGGGGGCGCCGAACCGGGTGACCCAGGTGGCGATGAAAGCCTGCACGACGTCCGCCGCTGTCGTCGACGCCAAGGGCACGGCCTCCGGCCACCGGGTGGTGCGGTCCACCATGGTGAGGACGTGGGTGAAACCCCGCGAGGCGGGCAGAGGTCCCACCAGGTCCACGTGGACGTGGTCAAACCGGCGTTCCGGCACCGTAAACGGGGCCAACGGGGCCTGGGTGTGCCGGTGCACCTTGGCGCGCTGGCACGCGAGGCACGTCCTGGCCCAGCCGCGGACGGCCTTCCGGAGGCCATGCCAGACGAATTTGTCGGCGATCAACCTTTGGGAGGCCCTCGCGCCCGGGTGGGACAGGCCGTGGATGGCGTCAAACACCTGGCGCTGCCAGCCCGCGGGCACGATGGGGCGAGGCCGCCCGAGGGAGACGTCGCACAAGAGGGCCGCGCCCTCGCCGTCGAACGGCACCTCGGTGACGCGGAGGCCCGTGACGGTGGTCCGCAAGGCCTGGACGTCGGGGTCAGCGGCCTGGTCCGCTGCCATCCAGGCATAGTCGATGCCGAGGTGGACTGCGTGGGCGACGGCCCGGGAAAGGCAATCTGCCACCGGGTTGTCCTTCCCCGCGACGTGCCGGATGTCCGTCGTGTACTCGGACACGGCCGAGAGGTGACGCTGCTGCCGGGCCGACCACGGCTCGGTGACCTTGCCCATCGCGAAGATCAGCGGCTTGTGGTCGACGAAGGCCGTGAACGCACAGCCCTCGAGCAGATGGCGGAAGTGCCTGACCTCCAAGTGAAGCCCGAGCAACTCGTGGTCGAAGGTACTGTAACGGCGTTCGGGCGGGCGAAGCTGCCGGCTAAAGAACGCCAGCGGTTTCCAAGCTCCACGCACCCATTGCTCGTGCACCGCGCCCACCGCGTAGTCCGAGGCGTCGGTGGTGAGGGCGATCGGTGAATCGGGCGCCGGGTGCGCGAGCATGTTGGCGTTAGCCAAGGCGAGCTTCGCGCCCGTGAACGCCGCGTCCATCTGCTCGGTCCAGGTAACGTCCCCTTTGCCCGGCTTACCTCGGAGAGCTTCGTGCAGGGGGCGCAGGAGCTGGGCGATACGGGGCAGGAACCGATGGTAAAGGTTCACCATGCCCAGGAACTCCTGCAGCCCCCTGATCGTGCAGGGGCGCGGAAACCCCTTCACCGCCTCCACCTTGGCCGCAGGGGGACGGCTCCGTGCCTGGTGACGCGGTGCCCCAGAAAATCGATTTCGGCGACGCCGAACCGGCACTTTGCGGGGTTCACAATCAGGCCATGCTGGCCTAGGCGTTCGAAGAGTGTGCAGAGGTGGTGTAGGTGCTCTTCGCGGGACGCGCTGGTGACGAGGATAGCGACCAGGTAGACGTATACAAAGTCCAAGTCGCGCAGGATGCTGTCCATCAGCCGCTGGAACGCCTGAGCCGCATTCTTCAGACCGAAGGGCATCCGCAGGAATTCGAAGAGTCCGAACGGCATGATGACCGCCGTCTTCGGGACGTCCTCCGGCCTGACAGGGACCTGATGGTAGCCGCGTATGAGGTCCACCTTCGAGAAGAAGGACATGCCCGCCAAACGGGCGGAAAAGTCCTGAATGTGGGGGACGGGGTAGCGGTCGGGGGTCGTGGCGTCATTGAGACGGCGATAGTCCCCGCACGGTCGCCATCCCCCACCGGGCTTCGGCACGATGTGCAGCGGCGACGCCCAAGCACTCTCCGAGCGCCGAATGATGCCGAGTCGCTCCAGGGTAGCGAACTCTGCTTTTGCTACCGCCAGCTTCGTCGGCTCGAGGCGGCGTGCCCGGGCGTAGACCGGTGGCCCGACGGTGGGGATGTGATGGGCCACCCCGTGCTTGACGGCCCCCGCCGAGAAGGTGGGCCGCATGAGGGCCGGGAAGCCGGCGAGGAGGCGGGTGAATTCGTCCGCTGCCGGAAGCGTACAGATCAACGTGGCCGGAACCGAACCGTTCGGCAAGCCGCTTGGCAAGCCGCTCGGTGAGCCGCTCAGTGAGCTGCTCGACGAGCTGGGCAGCGCACAAGCGAGCGAGCTGAATGTCTCGGCCTGGACAAGACGTCTGTGCTTTACGTCGACCAGGAGCCCATTGGCGCACAGGAAGTCCGCGCCAAGCAATGCCATGGGCACGTCGGCGGTGACGAATGATCATCGGAAAACCTGCCCTCCGAACCGCAGAGAGAGGCAGCGTTTTCCGTACGTACGGATGGGCGTCCCGTTCGCGGCAAGCAGCGCGGGGCCCCCGCCCGCGGCGTGCTTGTCCGACGTACCGGCAGGAACGACACTCACCTGCGCTCCCGTGTCGCACATGTAACGGCGCCCGGATAAGGTGTCCGTTATGAACAGCAGGCTGCTCGAACGGCCGGCGCTCATTGCCACTATCGAGCGCCGGCCCGGGAGTTTCCCGACCTGTTGAAGGAGCATGGCGGATGACACTGTCGAGCCTCGTGGCCGAACTTGGCGTGGAACCAGCACCAGGTGGTGGAGCTGGAGGAGTGCGGCTGGCTCCGCCAGGCCGGTGGAGCCGGCGGTTTTCCCCACGGTGGCGGTTTTCGCCGCGGCGGTGGGCGGGGCGTGGCGGCGGCCACGAAGTGCGTATCAGCATGTTGCGTAGGCTGTGTTAGCTGATGCTGTGAATCAGCATCAGCCTCGGGATCCATGAGGTGGGCAGCAGCATCAGCCTCGAGGTCCGCGACGGCCGCACCGACTCTCGCCCGCGTGTCCGAAGCCGCGAAGTACCTGTCCGCCTCGGCGGCCAATGCCCGGGGTTCCGTTAGCACGGTCCCGGCCAATGCGAGGCGTACCTGTGCTGGAAGTTGGCGACGGAAAAGCGCCCGGAATAGAGAACCAGGGGCTTCGTCGCCCAACAGCGACAGCATATGGTCCATTCGGACCGACGGGCGCGTGTCGCCGAGCTCGGGGAGATCCAGGAGGCGGTCGGCCCGTACGTCCTCTGTGAGGCCGAACGTGGCTAGGAGCAGCCGCTTGAGTGCCTCGTACTTGTGGCCGTCCGGTGGGTGGCGAAGGACGGACACAACTCGAGCGGCCGTGCCGGGCCCGAGGGAGGCGACTACGTGGCAGTAGCGCGTGTCGTCGCCGGTGAGGCGCCGAAGCTGAAACTGGGCTTCGGCTTGGACGAACCAAACTTCGGCCTGGGCCTCCCAAAATTTCGGGAAGTTTAACCGACATCGCGTTGTTGGCCATGGCAATGGCGTCGTGTTTGGAAGGATCGCTACGGCAGATCCAACGTCGAGGTCACCAGTAAAGCGCGGTGTTACGCGCGCTGCTTGTAAGCAAGGAGGAAGCGGCCAACGCGGTAATTTGTAAGAGTCTTTATTCAAGAGCTCACTGTAACACTGAGCTGCTCAGGGCTGCGCGCCCCGTGTATATCGTGAGGCCACGCCTCTCTCCCGGGCGTGGCCCACCCCCACTTGGTGTGCGGGGTGATGTCACCACGTCAGTGCTTTCGTGTCCGCCACAGTGATCTGTTTCTGCTGATGCCATCTGCAATAATCTCCGATTCCTGCGACATTCCAGCCCTACATCAGAAGGTGTTGCGTTGGAAAAACCACATGGAACATCCCGCAGGACTGATAAATGAGCTTAGAGACTGGCAGGTGTTTTGGAGAAGGAAGCCCAACAACTGGCTTCCAAGCACATTCATGGATTGTTTCTGCGCAGAAGATGGAGACGAATTTCCATCCATCAAAGTCCTACTCCATATTGGATGCACCTGTGGGCTCCTGGGAGCTGTGGGCTCCTGTGAGGCCGAACACTCATTTTCTTGCCTGCGTCGTCTGAAGACCTACCTAGGAAATTCCATGGGAGAAAGTCGGATGGCATCTCTGGCCCTCATGAACATACACCATGACGTCACCATATCCCCACATTATGTGTGTGACATTTTCATTCAGAAACACAAGCGCCGTCTATTCCAAAATAGCATAATTTACCATTAATAAAATAATTCACATTCCGCTGTCCGATCTGATCTCTTTTGTGGGGAGAACCCCCTGCCTTGAGCTTCACGACCTCGGCGCATGGCGGTGCCGGGCTTTGTGGGGAGAACCCCCTGCCTTGAGCTTCACAACCTCGGCGCATGGCGGTCCCGGGCTTTGTGGGGAGAACCCCCTGCCTTGAGTTTCACAACCTCGGCGCATGGCGGTGCCGGGCTTTGTGGGGAGAACCCCCTGCCTTGAGTTTCACAACCTCGGCGCATGGCGGTGCCGGGCTTTGTGGGGAGAACCCCCTGCCTTGAGCTTCACAACCTCGGCGCATGGCGGTGCCCGGCTTTGTGGGGAGAACCCCCTGCCTTGAGCTTCACAATCTCGGCGCATGGCGGTGCCGGGCTTTGTGGGGAGAACCCCCTGCCTTGAGCTTCACAACCTCGGCGCATGGCGGTGCCGGGCTTTGTGGGGAGAACCCCCTGCCTTGAGCTTCACAACCTCGGCGCATGGCGGTGCCGGGCTTTGTGGGGAGAACCCCCTGCCTTGAGCCTCACAACCTCGGCGCATGGCGGTGCCGGGCTTTGTGGGGAGAACCCCCTGCCTTGAGCTTCACAACCTCGGCGCATGGCGGTGCCGGGCTTTGTGGGGAGAACCCCCTGCCTTGAGTTTCACAACCTCGGCGCATGGCGGTGCCGGGCTTTGTGGGGAGAACCCCCTGCCTTGAGTTTCACAACCTCGGCGCATGGCGGTGCTGGGCTTTGTGGGGAGAACCCCCTGCCTTGAGTTTCACAACCTCGACGCATGGCGGTGCCGGGCTTTGTGGGGAGAACCCCCTGCCTTGAGTTTCACAACCTCGGCGCATGGCGGTGCCGGGCTTTGTGGGGAGAACCCCCTGCCTTGAGTTTCACAACCTCTGTGCATGGCGGTGCCGGGCTTTGTGGGGAGAACCCCCTGCCTTGAGTTTCACAACCTCGGCGCATGGCGGTGCCGGGCTTTGTGGGGAGAACCCCCTGCCTTGAGTTTCACAACCTCGACGCATGGCGGTGCCGGGCTTTGCCAATCACACAGTTTGTTATCGCCATCATTTCACACTATGGGAGTGCACAGGTCTTTTATAACGACTAGTGAGCCCGTTGGTCCAAATGGACCAAATTTTCATCGCCTTTTATGGCCTTGCAGCATACCTGCCTGCTATAGTGCTTGAGTTGGAATAAATGGTTTGTAAAATATAATCATTGTTGTTGTGTTTGTTGTTCGTAATGAGAATGGCATGCCATGGAAGGACCTATTAAGCTGCTTTATACACCTTAACATGGCGTGCATTTACAAACATGGGAATTCTTCTGGATTCTTTGTGGTTAATTAGCCGAATTAACTCAGATCATAACAATCATTTCGCGAGAACTACACAAATCAGAAATTCCATATCAGAAAGTTCCAGTAGAACTACACAAAAAACATGCCGCACGCACGCACACCATGCACACACACACACACACACACACCCACACCCACAGACACACACACACGCACACACACACGCAAACACACACACATCCAAAATTCATAAATTTATAGCAGAAGGAACAGCTGGACAAGTCGTTTCCCCAGTTCCTCTATCTGACTATCAGTCATCGCGAATCTGCTGAACTGTTGGACCAGGGAAGAACACAAGGAACTGCAGAAACTTCCAAGAACGCACGAAATGCCGTTTCTGACGATCAAATTTTAAAAATTTCCTGGGGGGAACCCCCAGACCCCCTTCATAAGCGCTATAGTTTCATCGTTTCATGCACCCCCCCCCCCCCCCGTTTTGAAATTCCTGCATCCACCCCTGTGCTGGATTTTAAGATTATTTGAGATTGGTCTGAAGTTGTCTTGTGGTGCTATACAGTCTCCTCATTTATATCTATGTACTGTAATTATTGTCCTCGGCAATGGCTAAACAGCGTTGACGTTCCACTGAGTTCCACTGACTCCACTGAGTTGTTAATATCAATTGATAAATCCTCTTGCTGTCTAGTAATCATCATCTTTTATTTTACCCATTGTATTTACTGGTATTGACGGCCGAAGTTTGCAGCAAATCATCGTAAGGGGAAGCAATGTTATCTCCATATGGGGGTTTTAGGAGCTGGGAGGAAGTTCTCCCAGAACTCAAAATCTCCACTTCTTTTTTCGGTAAAGGATCATTATTCATGAACCAGATTGTGAAACTTCATTCTCATCGACCTTGGCTGCCAGCTTTGTTTGCTTAAACTGGTTTATGAATCTTTCTCCTTTACCGTTAATCCCCCATGCTTAGTGCGTAGCGTACGATTTGCACTGGAGGATGATTTCTTTCTCCTCTAAGCTCTGGGTCTGTTCATTTAATCTTCTCCGATTTGGCTGGAACCTAGTAGTAGTTGGTTCTGCAACAGGCTACACCTTTTCAGCTTTGGTGCACAGCTCTGTCCTATCGTGAGGCAGGGGTCCCCTTCCTCATTGGAGAAGGTGCAGGCATTATCCTTTTCAGCACACATTCCGGCTGCTCGGTGTGGCCGCACAGATTTAAGCCTCAGCGTATGAGGGGTCTGTGCCCTTTAGTCATTTTATGTGACTGGTTGTCATTGTTTGGCATATTATGGTTGCAGACAGCCATTTTGCTTTCCCCAAGAGGCTGTAGGGCCTCGGCTGCTTGACAGAGGTCACCGATGACACTCCCTTGAGATCATGGAGTTGTGCTAAGAAGGTATATGTGCGTCTGCCTGCTCGTTTTCTCCTCACTGATTTGCTTAATATCCTGTCGTCGCTCGGAATCGCTCACAGGGGAGGTATTCACAACCAAACCCAATATCCATATAGTGGAGCTTGTCATATACAGGTACGCAGATCCTCAAAGTTTTCAGCTTGATTTATCGTTGCATCAATAATCAAGTTAAAGAGGGTGAAGATTACCTCTTTAAGTTGGTTCCATTGAGTGTCCATCGGGATTACTTTCCTTGATAGCTGTGAGTGTTTTGCACCAAATTGTCTTCTAACTTGACGCAGTTATATGCTGCTTCTCGTCCATTACATGACTGTGGGGGTAGAGACCCTTCTAGTTGCACCGATGCGTAATCGCCCAACATGTTGGGTGATATGGGTGTAAGTACCCCAGACATGGTGAATAATTGCAGTTTTTTGTACATATTAAGGATGGGATGCAATTTCCAAAATTAATCGCAGATAGACAACACCGTTCACTGAGGACATCCTGTACCCATCTGGCGAAACTGTGTACACCCGATGAGCCGTTTAATTATTAGCAGCATGGAAACAATATTTCACCGGCATTCGGATTTCCCTAAAGAGTGAAAAACATGTAACTTGCACTTAAAAAACAACCTGATATGTCTGGTATCTTACAACACCAACATCTCAAGGGACCTCTCCGATCCTTTGTGCAGGCTTTAAAAAGTGATCCCTAATCTAAGGAGAATGATGTGGACAGCTTTTGGAACCTGGCTTCTTGCAGGCTGGATTTGAGAGATTGCTAAAGATGTAATCTTGAGGTGTGAGTTAATAACACTACTCCAAAGGGCATCTTGGAGTGTAACCACATTAAGACTTTTCAAAAGGTCTTGTATTGTTAGGTAATAATGCTCAAATAGCGTGCTGTAAAACAAGTATTGCACATGTGGTAACTCAATTGGATTATATTTTGGGTACAGGGCTGGTAGGACATCCTAGGCCCTAGACCTGGAGGTATGCATGCTCGCCTATGTGCTGTCTAGCATGGGTTCGAATCTCAGCACACCTATAAATGGTCGTCCTGGAGGTTCGCAGACAAGTAATGCAGAAGGACATTAAACTCGGAATCCCATTGGTCCCTTTGGTTGGCGGGCATTAAAGATCCCACGTTTAAGGTCTTTTGTAAATAGTAGGCTCGTTACCTCTGGCACCATAAACGAATTACAATATCCTGTCACCTTCAGTCAAACGCAAGGCCTGACCAGTCTGTTTGTAAAAGGCGAGTCAAAAACGTTACCTGGCCAACACAACAAAAAGTGGGAGGAATAATTGTGGCTGCAGGATGTAGGATTATATATTGCATAATACTGGCATTTAGGGTACTGTGGGTCCAAGTCCGTCTGAACGCAGGAGTAACTAGAACGGCAATCGGTAGAGAGCATACCTCCGCCAGGCTGAACATTTAACGTTTTATATCCACTGATAGGTCAGTTCTGGATTTGGACCTGAACCAAAATCTAATCAGCTTGTTCTTGTCACCAAACCAACTCATCGACCTAGTTTTTGACAATCTGCACACAACTTTTTCAGATACCATGCAATACATCGATTTTGGTCCCATCTCTTAATGGTGAAGAATCAATTTAAACAATATGTTTCCTGTTTGTAATGATTTTCATACTTGTCTGACACGAAATGGAACCTGCGCATCGTAAGATTCCTGCGTAAATTGGAACCTGCGCATCGTAAGAGGCGACCAAGGGTTGGCGTCAAGAGCATCCGGCCATAAAAACATTGCCTCAAACAGGGAACCATGAGGTCATGGGACCCGCAAGACTAACCCCTGCTCTAGTGGGGATAAAATGGCCTTAAAACGATCATTCATTCATTTTATTCTGACAGACAGACAGACAGGGTAAAAAAAATTCTCACTCTAATATATTCCTGTGCGGTCGGGACAAATTCAGAGCCTAGGTGCAGTGAAATGGCAAACATGTATTTTTTGTATACCAAGTCAAGGCTCGTATAAGAGCTAACACATTGAACATATATTAAAGGGAGCAGGAGACAAGAGGGAGAGAGAGAGGGAAGCACAACAACAGTAGGGAACATGGACATCAGGAGATCTGTGGAAGGGAGAAGGCTGGGGTGCGGTACACGGGATAAACCAATCTTCCTATTCATGTTCCGATTCGTGTTCAAAATGTAACATTCAATTTCAATAAGCTGTTCCACGATCATAAACTGATAAGACGGACAGACATGAATCCATTGTTAACCCCACCTTTTGCTTTGTGTGCGTGGGGTAATCCTTCCACGGCTCCACCTTACACTCTTAGTGTAGCAGCATAGCAAACCTGTTGTGCATTTTGTGATACAAGCACCAAATTTGGCACAAATGTACATTAATATGTTGCGAACATTTTCAGATATTGGGCCACTTGAAATTCCGTAATTTGTTTTTCAAATTTTTTCAAATTTCGTAATTTCAAATTTTTCGGGTGACACCGTCACAATTTCGGTCTTCGAGGCCGGCCGATATAGTGGGGCGGCTTAGCCCAAATATTCAAAAGAATTGTGCATTTTGTGATACAAGCACCAAATTTGGCACAAATGTACATTAATATGTTGCGAACATTGTGTGGTCAGCAATGAAGACGAGAGTCTGAATTACATGTATGCAAAAGACCTTGTGAACCAGTGAAGCAAATACACGGGTAAGCATGAATTAAATCTAGGGCATGATATAATTTCCATGATGTTTACCTCTACACTCAATGGTGGAAGGAGGTAATGTTTTGATCCCAGCTTGTCTGTATGTCTGTTTGTCTGTTAGTCCACAAAATTCCAGACAAAGCTTGTAGTAGTGGTAGTTGTAGTGGTAGTGGTGATAACAGAAATTGTTATATAGAACTGAACTTATATTATTATTATATGCAGAAAATAACTTCATTTCTATATGCCCTGCAGTGGACAGGTTAATTGGTTTATGCACTGAAGGGGTCACCCTGGTGTGCACTGCTGTGTTCTGCCTCACTGAGTTGTTCAGGTATGATGTACTCAGCACAAGCTTCCGGTCGGCCCGGAGGTGGGGGTGCGGGGCCTGTCACGGAACGTCAAAACAAACGGCCTGCCGGGGCCGCCCAAAAGTCGGGCGTGAGGGGCGCGTCCACTAATGGAACGCCTCTCGCTTCCCAGATCGAGGGCCACGTGGTCAGGAGAACCTCGTCCCTTCCGGTCACACTTTGCCTATCGGCCGGCCTCGAAGACCGAAATTGTGACGGTGTCACCCGAAAAATTTGAAATTACGAAATTTGAAAAAATTTGAAAAAAAAAATTACGGAATTTCAAGTGGCCCAATATCTGAAAATGTTCGCAACATATTAATGTACATTTGTGCCAAATTTGGTGCTTGTATCACAAAATGCACAATTCTTTTGAATATTTGGGCTAAGCCGCCCCACTATCTTCAAAGATGTCCAAATGCATCATTTATACGAAATATATGCGATTTGACAAACTAGGCCTCGTTTGTTTTCTGCTTTGCTCTTATCTGGGGAGAAATCATAGTTGGATCTGCATCCTGACCTCCAATTTGTGGTTGTGCAGGTTGGGGAATAATTTTGGTGAGACAGGGAATAATATATAAATTACTATGTTAAGAAAAGGATTACAAACAAGAAAAGAAAAGAAAAGGAAGAGCACGTGCTAATAAAGGGAAGAGTGGACAGGAGGAGTGGGAGGGCATACAAAAGGGAAGTTTTGGGTTAAGTGGACAGGGAAGAAGAGTATGTGGGATGTAATGAGGGAAAGGGTGGATGCAAAAGCAAGAAATATAAAGTATCCCAAAATGGAAAGCCCTCAAACTAAAAACTAAAATTTTGACAACTAGAACGGCACTCGGAGAGAAACTAGAACTAGAACGGAGAGCATACCTCCGCCTCTTTGGCCATATCACTCAATGGTGAAGAATCACTTAAAAAATTATACTAGCTGGATCCGGATCCGGGTCTTCACCAAAATTGAATCGATTCTTCCTTTTTGGTAAAGCACATCATCTCTATGTTTACAGAAAACAAAATGAAGCCTTCAAAGAAAAAACGTCTTCCCTACAATCAAACATGGAGGAGGTTCAGTAATGTTTTGGGGTTGCTGTGCTGCCTCTGGCACTGGGTGGCTTGAATGTGTGCATGGCATCATGAAATCAGGAGATGACCAAGGCATTTTGGAGCGCAATGTTCAATCCAGTGTCAGAAAGCTGGTCTCCATCGAAGGTCATGGGTCTTGCAGCAGGACAATGACCCCAAACACACTTCAAAAAGCACCCAGGAATGGTTCAACACAAAACGCTGGACTGTTCTGAAGTGGCCAGGAATGAGTCCAGATCTAAATCCCATTGAACACCTGTGGGGAGATCTGAAAACAGCAGTTGGGAGAAGGCACCCTTCAAATCTGGGAGAACTGGAGCAGTTTGCACAAGAAGAGTGGGCCGAACTGCCAGTAGAAAGGTTTAGGAAGCTCATTCATGGCTATAGAAAGCGCTTGACTGCAGTTTTTTTGTCCAAAGGCTGCAATACCAAATATTAAGTTGAGGGTGTCAATAATTCTGTCAATGCCATTTCTTTTTATTTTCTGATTTAAAAGGATATATTAAGTTCTGAATCAAAAATAAAGGTTCTGTAATCTTAACAGTGAAATAACTCAGTAGAGAGCACACCTCCGCCAGGTGAACAGTTTACGTTTTGTATCCGAGAGTAGACAGAAAATCACAATACACAATCACATTTAATCAAAATCATCCACCCACAACGTTTTGAGATATCCTGCTTTGTATCGTTTTTGGCCCGATGTCCCAATGGTGAAGAATCACAATGATCGTAGCCGGATCCGGATCTTCACCAAATTCTAATCATTTCGTCCTCGTCACATACGCCAAATTTCGTCTGAATCAATCCACAACTTTTTGAGACATCTTGTTCACAAACAAACGGACAAACGGACAGAGACAGACAGACAGGGATGAAAACATAACCTCCATGCACCTTTGGTGGCGGAGGTAACTAGCAACAGCGAAGTAAAAGTAAAACATTAATTTTTCCCCATATTCTCATAATGAAGGTTTGTTTAAGATTTGATGACAAAAGCTCAATCCTACTTTATTAAATGAATTAGCCCGAGTGGGCTGACAGTCATCGCTTGAGGTTGTAGTTCAGACCTGTGCTGAATGCAAAATCTGGGAAATGTCACGGACGTTAGACTCTGAGATTTGGGGGAACCCCCCTGGAAGCCCCACTGATCCAAAATCGAAAAATCCAAGACTGAACAATCCTGCAGAGCATGCATGTATGTACGTATGTATGTATGATTGTATGTATGTACGCATATATGCATATACATTTGAAAATCATAGGTAAAAAAGAGTGTTGTTCGAATAACCGAATTTTCCAAACGTGTTGGTTGGTAATACCTAGTATAAATAGAGAGGAGGGCGGGGGGGAGGGGGGAGAGAGTGGAAGAGAGAGAGACGACTTAGAGAGCAGGTGTTTATAGTAATGGTAAAAACAACTTATAGCTTGGACACACACACACACACACACACACACACACACACACACACACACACACACACACACACACACACACACACACACACACACACACACACACACACACACACACACACACACACACACACACACACACACACACACACACACACACACACACACACACACACACACACACACCTACCTCCCGTTGTGTGGACGGTGCACGGCCTAATGCAAGGGAAAAGGAAACATAGGGGCAATACACCTGGCGCTCACCTGGTAGAATAAACAGTATACTGCAATGACTAAAGGTATTTTAACCCAATTTCAATGCTTGCTAGAAGACAGGGCAGCATGTATAATCATACTAACATAATCATAAGACTTTAAACAAACAAACAAAAAATTACCTATTTTGGGGGCAACCCCACCCCCCCCCCCCCCTCCCTCAAACCCCATATACCACCTCAGACCTCAATTTTTCTAATGCCTTGAACAAACTTTGGTACATCATGGGTGATGAAGGTTGTGGTGAAGTTTCATCAAAATAGTGTGTGTAGTTTCTGGGAAGAAAGCAAATCCCTATTTTGGGGGGTCAAACCTGAATCCACTTTGACCCTGGCAAACCCCCAAGTAGACCCCGATTTTTTAAAATTCCGTGAACAAACTTTAGTCACAACACAACAAATATCATTTGTGCCAAATTTAGTCACAATTTCTTCAGCGGTTTCGGAGAAGAAGTTACAAGTGTTTACGGACGGACGGATAAGCTCCCCTGAAGTTCGTTCCAGGTGAGCTAAAAATGGAGGGAAGTGCAGGATACAATGAGACCGGGGGCGGGGGGGCGGGGGAAGCGGAATTGCAAGATGGTAACGAAGGGTAACTAACGTAACATAATACTTGATGAGTCATGACGCCTTAAAGAAATGACAATGAAAATACAAAGTAAAGTAAAAAAAAACAGAACCCATGATAAGAGAGAGGAGAAATGACGATACATAGAGTATATGTTAGAGGAGGAAAGACAAGATGTAGATGTAGATGTAGATGTAGATGTAGATGTAGATGTGCTGGGCGAAGGATAAAATATATATAGACATCGTATAGTTTATAAAGTTGGTTCATATCGCTTAGAGAAAAGGTAGTGCGAGGAGGAAGAGGCGAGGTAAGGGTGGGGTGGGGAGGGAGGGATGGTGAGGGGAGAGGAGATCGAGAGGGAGAAAGGAGGCAGAGAGCGGAACAGAGGAAGAGAAAGAGAGAGAGGTACAGGAGAGTCGTGCTGAAGGGGAGACGAAGTGTCCGTAGCTAATTAAGAGAATATATCGATTAATTATACATGAGATAAAGAGAGGCGGAGAGACGCCGCAAGAAGAAGAAGAGAGTGGGCGATTGGAGTGGGTGAAAGAGAGAGAGAGCGAGAGAGAGAGAAGAGAGTGTGTGTGTGTGAGAGAGAGTGTGCCGCGGCTTCCTGAGGTGGGACATGCGCGGAAGACAGTCGCCCCTTGGGGCGCGAAGAGGGCCGAAGTCGAGACCCTGAGGGTGAGGAGTCCCCCCTCCCCTCCCTTCCTTCCTCCCACAACGCAGGTACGGAACGTGACGTGAGGCGGAAAACCGATCAGTGAATGAATGTTATTTATTTATTTTAAAATCCTCCCTCATCTTCTTCCTCCGGTACATCCTCTTCCTCTTCATAGCATGTCTCCGCTCTCGGTGTGGGAGTGTGTGGATTGGGAACGGACAGCAAGCGAGCGATTCGTGATAATTAATGACAGCAGGTCAAGGGTTTAATCGATATTGGAATTTATTGTATATATTATAACAACAAAAGCCGTTTTGTCGTTACGCACGTATAGGAACGTGCAGCGATTGCGTGCTTGAAACGTATAGCCTACTGTACATCGGTCTAATATGGTACTGTACCTCATGGGCCTGGTATAACGGCGTTGCACGGTTGTTTACAATATACGTTGTAACCACAGCTTGGAATAACAATTGGTGCGGTGTAAGATCAGAGCCGTTGCAGGAAGCATGACGTCGTGCGTGTGAGAACAATTTTAATCCATCGGCCGTTGCGTTATCGACTCTATGACGTCATCAACACGAAAATCGGTCACGTCTTTTTCATAAGCACTGTGACCATAACACATATGGGTCTTCATTATGGTCACAAAACCAACTCTTCTTGGTCACATCGAGCGGTCACGTGACATTTGGGGTGATAAGTTGCATGGTATGTTAATTATGTGGACCCCTCGGGTCTTCAACCGGTTGTCAAGGACCACTGAAGACCTTCTGAGGAGCCTCAGGCGATCTGAACGAAATCTTGAAAAATATAATTTCAGGAGCACATTGTATTTAGTTTGACGAGTACGGACCACAAGTGGAAGGTTGAAAGTTTCCGCTTTGTCTTGTTGAGCGGTGGAGATACAAGAGGCCTTTGGTGGTTAAAGAGTCATGCAATTGTTTGAAGTGATGTGACTAAACATTTCCAAAGGTCACCACCTTCAATGGTCCAGACTTACTAGCAACCCAGTGTAAGGCTCTCGTTATTTAGGCTTATTTGCCATTTGAAATGCCATTTGTGTTTTTAAGGCTGCTTTGTTTTAATTGCCAAGTAGCAGAAAGGTCTGGAACATGGAGTATTGAATTCTAACCGGATTTATCAACACACTTGTCTGAATTGCATTATTCATTCCATTTCCTGGGTTGGTGAGGGATTGGAGGGGGTGCACTGGCAGGCGACCACAGTGGCAGCACACTCATTCTGAGCACTCTCTCTTCTGCGTTTGATTACTGGTCTGACTGTAAATTGTCACCTTGGTGCTTTGCAGGCAGGTTGTTACTTCAGTGAGTGTGCACCTTCCTTCAGAGGGAGATGTTAAGCTGGGTGTCTTGCCTGCTAGCACTTCATTGATGTTAAAGATCTCAAGGTGCCTCTCGCAAGAGTAGGCCATTTTTTGCTGGCACCCTTGCCGAGCTTCCGAATTCCTGTATAACCTGTCATGTGTGTCATTGGTGCATGGTCATGGGAGTCATACACACACACGAATGTGGATACATTGAGATATTGGAAGGGCTCTGTTCCACCTTCTGAAACCCACATTTGCATATGCATACAACCAACGACATACATATGCATACATGGAAGAATCAAACTTGGATGGTGACAATATGTAAAACTCGGTGACATAATGAGAGGTAGTTTACCAATATGTCTGAAAAGGAAAGGTTTGGATCAGTATATAATTCCAACTATCATTTATGGGGCAGAGACCTCGACGTTAACAACAAAAATGGAGATAAAGTTAACAGCAACACAACACAATATGGAACGAAATATATTAGGTATTACATACAAATATAGAAAGATAAATAAATGGGTCAGAGAACAAACCACAACTCAGGGTGTATTCAAAAAAATCTAACTCAGGAAATGGAAATGGGCAGGACACATTAGCAGAAGGTCAGATAACAGGTGGAAAACAACAGCAACAACATGGAGACCTATGAATAGCAACAGGGACAAGGAAGGCCACGCCTAAGATGGAGGGATGAAATAGACAAATATTGGGGAAGAGTCAATGGGACCAACAAAGCAAGAGACAGTGAAACATGGTGTCAACATGCTGAGGCTCTCGTCCAGCAGTGGAATAAAAGTAGCTGATGATGATGATGCTGGTTCCATTCTAAGGTCGTTAGAGGGTTCGATTTATAGAAATATTAATCAGTTTAGTATGGTCAGACGTTATTTAGGCTTACAAAAAACAGAGGACAAACAGACGATTTTGAAGTATTTTGTCTTGACGAGCCCATGACAATGGCAAAATCTGTATTGGTGACTCTGCTCTAATTTAATCGTGACCATAAATCTTCAAAGACCCGAGTGCCACACGTACGCCATCCAAGTTTGAAGGTGATGCATCGGAATAATTTATTTGCATGACATCAGTGTCGTGTCACATCTAGGGTCAGTGTTGCTCCTTTCGTTATATATAAATGCAAGTTGCCAGATTGTGTCTGAACGGGGTACATGTCCTAACCACAGCTTGTACAATGCTGAATGATACCTCATTTAAGAGCCCTTTGGTCCTGACAGTGCATGTGGAGGCTGACGAGTATTGATATTCATGCAATTTCGAGTTATATTCACTTTTTTTGCGCACGTTGTGTATTTGCTCAGTCGTTGGGTTACACATCCACCGGAAGTAATAAAATAATGATAATAAAAAAATTGATATATACCCACAATTACTATTCAGTCAATTCTATTAAAGTATAAATACCTTTGCATTGATTTACTTTCCTGATAAACCTCATCAGTCTTAACACTTATTCACAATTATGCTGTCAAAGGAAAATCATAGGAGATATCCCAAAAAAATTCGAATTCCCTTACCAACTTACAGAACCTTCCCTTACCAAAACGGAACCTGGGACTCCTTACCAATGCTTCCCCTTTATTTTCAAGCACATGCGAGGTGTACAAAAGAACGCTCTGATAATGATTTGTGCGAATGGAAGCATGAACTTTCACGGGCGGTGTATAATCTCAGTTTGGCTGGTTTGCACACATACCAGAAGTATATTGTTATGGTCCGCGGATAAGGATGTTGTTTGCCGAGCGGATGGCACCGCGGCCGAACAGTTTTCCCCGACTAAACCCGATTCCCGAACGTTGGCCGGATCGTGCCACAGATATTCAATTTGGAAACCTCTAAAGCGACCGAATGTAAAGAGGAAGAAGAAGAAGACGTACAGAAGAGTAACGGGATTTATTATTTACACACACAAGCAAAAGGAGCAGTCAAGGTTATATACAGGGAACATGGAAAAAGCAGGTGACACAGTGAAAATACTAGCTTATCTAAACTGGCTTAATTAATACCCCAAGACAGAACAAACGAAGACGACTCACACGGGGAATGATGATAGGAATGGCGGAGGTGGATGGCTTGGAGGGGGGAGGCCGGTCCACGGATACCGCAGCACGATCGGCGCGTTTGGCAGCCGCCGTTCCTTTTCGGTCCTGCTCAAAACGTCCGTCCAGGCCCCAAGCTGCTGTGGCTGCAGTTTCGGTGGCTCAAGCTGCTGTTGATGCAGCCGCGGTGGCTCAAGCTGCTCTCTTCAGGGATCCCTTACTCAACTCTCTTCTCGGTGATCTCTTTGCCGCAACTCTTGTCATGGACCTCCTTACGCAACCACTGACCACTCTTGCGCCCGCGCTTTTATAACGCCTCCGGCGATCAAGCCGCCGGCCTTCAGGACACGCCCATCGGTGTGCTCACCTCGGCCCTGGTTGGTCGCGCGACCCTCTGGCTCCGCCCTTGATGACGACGGGCGGGCACGCCTTTCTTCCCCAACCTTGCCTCGTGGCCAATGGTGGTTGAAGAAAACCGCCCAAAATGCAGTTGGCCATTGAAATGAAATGAAAGGGGATCTATTCTTATTTCACTTGGTGCAATGGAGTATTTAAATTAATGGGAGACACAGCCTTACCCTAACACACATAATAAGGATATAAGCTACTGAACAAGGGTATTATAGTGTCCTTCAATGTATGCTTTATGGAATTAACTACCGGAACGCCCTTTGACCTTTTTACAACAGACTGGAGGCAGGAAGGCGATATTTTACAACAATTTACGATACAATAAAAACGCAATAAAAAAAACACAATCCTCATATCCACAACACTGCACCCTCCTCCTCTTAGGCACGTCCTGGGCCTATGAACTTTAACTTAGTGTGACACGTAGGTGTAATTCCCTCTACATTTAACCTGACCCTGAGTGTGACAGTTTTAAAACATAAATAAATATGTCCCGCTGCTCCATTGCACCCTACCTAACAGACTCACGCCCACAGCTAACCAAATTGCGGAATGGTCTTCAAACTATACATTGACGGTGGGGAGCATTATTTACAATTGACGCTACTTTTATTTACAAAACACAACCCAGGACCTGTGATTGTTCTTTCTGGGGGGGAGACAGTCTGCTCTGCATCAATGCACCCTGAAAGCACCCAAAAACGCACCAATACACCCTCAAGCACCAATCGGTGCACAGTCATCACTGTCCATCAAAATAAAACCAACAACCCCTAACCCTGCAGGTGGTCTCTTGCTCTTCGGCTCCCTCTGATGGCTATTGCTCTCTTCCAGATGTTGTCATTTTCTTTGCTGGCGGCCTATTTGCAATAAAACTTGCCCCCAATGTGTCCATGTTTATTTATTTTATTTATGGCCCACAGGGCCGACTAGTGTGGTTCACCTGTGGGGCATCGGTGCCCTGTGATCAAGGTCCGCCAGCAAGATTTCGGGCCTTCATGGCCGGTTCCAGCAGAGGGGCCATGCCCCAACCCATGGGGTCCATAAGTGGTGCTCGGCCACAGATGTGTGGTCCATAATGTGGTGCATCGATGCAGACAGCTGGTTCTGGGAGTTCCGGGCGCACAATGGCGGACTCACGCATGCTCCCCTCGGCGTCCAGTGGCACACAGGTCCTCATGTGGGAGACAAAGGGGGGGAAGACAGATGAGCGAGGGGTAAGGTCACAAGGGTACACATCAAACAAGGCAATGCAAGGCGAAGTGTGTACGGAGAGCGAAGTGAGAAAGCTCGTCCCTACCGTACGTCACCCCCCCTTGTCACCTACTCTACCCTTGCCCTTACCCCCTATGTACAAAAATCTACACATTTACAAATTCGTCACTACTGTCACGTCTTCCCCATATTTCCCCAAAACCAAATTCGTCTCCACAATCCCTCTAACCAAAATTTGCCATCACCCAATTCATCATCAATCCTCATAAGGAGGAAGAGATGGAACATCAAGCACAATGTCACACCCACGTCATGATGCGTCTCACATTCCAAACATTTGCATCAAAAATAATAAAAACATGGCATGGTGTGGAGTTACGTCACCTCAGGTGAGTGGATGTAGATGGTGCGAGGAGATCTTCATCCTAACTATCCTCTAAATGACATTAACACACTTTACACTACCCGGGGTCTTTCCCTGCCAATCCATTGGCCATTTACACTATGGGTTCTAAAAACCAATTCCCATTGACCAAACTGTGGTGCTTCTCAATTTGGGGTCTCACTCCCCCGATTCAACACCCGGTGCCGTTGCACAATTTCCGGGCTGGGTCGTGTAGCTCTCCCAGCAGGTCTACCCACCTGCACACCTCCACCACTGCAGTTGCCTCCGAGCTTACCTAGCTCCTCACCCTAACCTATCTAACTGGGGAAGGCCCCTCCTGGCTCTGTCACCCCTCGGTGCCCTCTGGCACTGGGCTACCCGGGTCCGTCCTCCGGATCCTCGGGCCCCATCCACAACAACTCTACCGGCTCCCAGAGCCCACCTGCGGCCTCACCTGGCCGACATCCTCAAAGTGGTGGAGTGCCCAAACCAACTACACACACTAACAGGCTAAACGCCCAGCCATTTCCACGTCACTAATGCACCCATCCAAACACCACTCTTCCACCACGCACCACAGATGCCAATATCCAACCACAATTTACCTATACCCTCTACCTAACACTTACACTACCCTCCCCGGGTATTCGTGATGGGGGTCCATCCTTCCCCCATTCACACCTCCGCACCATCCACTCCACTCCATAGTTTCCACCATACTCACTCCACGACCATCCATTCCAATACTCCATACCATTTATTCCACACAACCATTCTCCATTCACCTGTTGTTGCACACCTGTGCAATCACACCTGGTGCCACCTGCACCCTCCTTCCTTCCTGGACCATTTGGTCAGCACCACTCGACTCACATCACTATCACTCACTCAAACACTGCTCCATACACCTGTTCAGTTGCACACCTGTGCAATCACACCTGTTCCTCACACACTTTTCACAATACACTTCTGAATACACCTCCAACACTCACACGGCATCATCTAAACTACCTGTTGCCCTGCTAACTTAGTGCTCCCCGTCCTCCCCTTAAACTAAGCACATACCACGTCATTATCATCCACTCTAATCTACCTGCGTCCCCACTACAGGTATCATTGTCACTACCTAATCTTAACGTTACCTAAGGTCATCTTCTAGGTCTCTACACATTATCCAAACCCTCCCTCGGCGAACTTACACTGCCATAAACCCCATAAGTCTAGTGCTCCTTTGCCCCCGCTGTGAGAGATGGCAGAGTTGCCATCCCATCACATCGGGTATTTCTCACTATAAATTTTGCTCGTCCAAATTCAGCCAATCAAAAATTTTGCCAATCACTACCAATCATCTGCCAATCATCACTCTGCCAATCCTTTGCCAATCATTAAATTTTCCTTTGCAATTTCGGGTCCAAACCACTATCCTCGTCATCAGTCTTCTCACTAGTGCCTCTCGGTGCGCCAATTCACTTCTAAAGCTCGGCTTCGTACAGCCGAGCAATGACTGCGGGTTGTTTGGTGCCGGCGGCTGGATACGTCCGGCACTCGGTGCAGGGAAGGACGTTTACCCGGGCCGAGATCCCACGCACCATCTCGGCACAAAGCCGTCCAATGGCCCGATCTCGACCTGCCGGAACGCCTCAACAAAAAGGGGTCGCCATGACGACCCTTCCTATTGGGCTGCCCGCTCCGCCGAGTGGAGCACGGACGCGGCCGTTCAAAGCGAGGCCCAGCGTGGATCGCGTATGGCGGTTCTTTCGAAACCGCCGTGGTTCGGATCCCCGCTGGTCCTCGCGGCACGCGAAGCTGCTCGGCGCGCACCGAGGGCCCGATTCGGCTAAATGTCGTTCTAACCGCTAACCCGGTTACCGTCGATGCTTCACCTGCATGCTCACACGCATACGCTACCCCTTTCACCCTCACCGAGCTCGTTGCTCCAACGCCGCCCGTACACCCCGCATACTTCGTTATTGCACTCGTTCTTTCGCTCACAGACTTGGTCACACACCTGACCACCACACACCTTTGCACACACTCGTCGTTCGCACACCTCACCAACACACCTCTTCGCGCCCCCTTCTCGGTCACCTCCTCTGTGACAATCACAGGTGTGCTCTCACTCGCACACCCAACCACGTGCCTCACTACCAATTCCAGTGTGCACTCCCACACACGCTCTACCATTCCAGGTGTGCATCCTTCCATTCCAGGTGTACATCCTCTCTCACCTGCCACAACCAACTCACGCTCCGTGTCACTCTTACCACTTTCACCACCACTCTTGACAGCGCACTCACCCTTTCTCTCGACAGCGCACTCTTTCCTCATGCACCCGTCCGTTACACACCTTTCTCGCGCATCCTCTTGCGCATACTCTCCCGTTACTTCTTCCGTAACACTCACCACAGGTGTACATTCTTCCTTACTTTTGACAGCGCACTCTTCCCTCATGCACCCGTCCGTTACACACCTTTCTTGCGCATCCTCTTGCGCACACTCTCCCGTTACTTCCTCCGTAACACTCACCACAGGTGTACACTTTCTTGTGACATCCTCTGTAACACTCCTCACTACGCGCTTCCATGTGCCACCTCACACACGCGCTACGACCGACTCACTCTCGACAGCACACACACTCCTCGGCGCGCACTTTTTCCTCACACACCCCAGAGTTGGACATTCTCGCACACCTCCTCCTTCGCACACCGTACCTGTCGCATACTTCACCAACGGCCTCTCACGGACACCCGGATCCAAATCAACCCCCAAGCCGTCTGAAGCTCCCCTCACATCATATGCATTTCCACGTATATCGCCACTCACCTTGGCACCTCGTCTCCTCACCTCCTTCACCACCTGCAAACTCTTTATTTGGTTAGCAAGCACATCATCACGATTTGAGCACCGACCTTGTACATATTCCATCACCTCCTCCTGTATTTCTCTCTTAGTTTCTGTCCGTCTCTTCTTAATTTCACTCACCCCCTCTTCCACCTCCTTTAACTTTTGCTTCACCTCTTTTATCTCCCGGTGCGTCTCCTCAATCTCGTCCTCTAAGGCTACCTTGACCGTCTCTATGTGCGTCCTCACCTCCCGGTCCTTCGTCTCCATTACTTCTGTCACCTCGTCCAACCTCGTTGTCAGTCCCTCACGTACCATCTGACATTGCCTCTGTGTCGCTATTAAGTCATTTTTAATGTCGTTTTGTGTCGCTTTTAACCCTCCTAGTACCACAGTGTTCCTTTGAACCTGCTCCACTAACTCCGTCTGTCCCACCGTCAGCTGTTCCACCTCCTCCGTCAGGTCCTCTATGCCCCCTTGTAACTTTGCCGTCCCATTTCTCACCTCTTTTTCCATACGCTTCTCGCCTCGCTTTACCTCCTCGCGTACCCCCGAGACCTCCTCACTTACACCTCGTCGTATCTCCTCCTTCATTTCCTCCATCTCTTTTGTAGATGCCACCCTCATCTGTCCCAATTCATCCCCCTGAGCATCCAATTTACCTTCTAACCCGATTTTCACCTCCTCTATCTGGTTCCCCATCCGTTTGATTTCCCGGGCGGATTGCTCCCCTACTTCCCGCAATTTGTCGTCCATTGTGTTTTCTAACCCCCTTAACCCATTTTTCACCCCTTCTATCCCATTGTCTAACCCCTCAAATTTCTTGTCTAACCCCTCAAATTTCTTGTCTAACCCCTCAAATTTCTTGTCTAACCCCTTTAAATTGTTGTCTAACCCTTCAAATTTCTTGTCTAACCCCTCAAATTTAGCTTCTAGCCGCTCCCCCATTTCTCCCATTTTGCCCCCCATTCGCTCACTATTAGCCCTTGCTTCTTCCCTCATTTGCTCACCCATTTTGTCCATAAGGGCCCCCATTTGCAGCATAAAAAGGTTCAAATCCACCGGTGGCGCTGCTACGGTCGCGGGCGCGGTCGCCGTAGCCATGTGCGAAGCGCCATTTTGCGCGCCCGTAACCTCGTGCGTGAGCGCGCCATTTTGCGCGCCTAAAACCTCCTCAACCACATTACCAATGTTCTCCTCCTCTCTTTCCTCCACATACATTTCCCCGAGGTCCTGGGTCGATTCTACCCCGTCTATCTCTCCCACCGACATACCGTCGCCTTGACCAGCCATGGCGTGATTTCAAAATTCGGGTTTTGTAAAACAAAACAAATTTCGGCCGCTCCAGATTTTGACCAAATTTTGTCTAGATGTTTTTAAAATTTGGTTCGGGCCTCGTATCTCACTCCCAGACACCAATTGTTACGGTCCGCGGATAAGGATGTTGTTTGCCGAGCAGATGGCACCGCGGCCGAACAGTTTTCCCCGACTAAACCCGATTCCCGAACGTTGGCCGGATCGCGCCACAGATATTCAATTTGGAAACCTCTAAAGCGACCGAATGTAAAGAGGAAGAAGAAGAAGACGTACAGAAGAGTAACGGGTTTATTATTTACACACACAAGCAAAAGGAGCAGTCAAGGTTATATACAGGGAACATGGAAAAAGCAGGTGACACAGTGAAAATACTAGCTTATCTAAACTGGCTTAATTAATACCCCAAGACAGAACAAACGAAGACGACTCACACGGGGAATGACGATAGGAATGGCGGAGGTGGATGGCTTGGAGGGGGGAGGCCGGTCCACGGATACCGCAGCACGATCGGCGCATTTGGCAGCCGCCGTTCCTTTTCGGTCCTGCTCAAAACGTCCGTCCAGGCCCCAAGCTGCTGTGGCTGCAGTTTCGGTGGCTCAAGCTGCTGTTGATGCAGCCGCGGTGGCTCAAGCTGCTCTCTTCAGGGATCCCTTACTCAACTCTCTTCTCGGTGATCTCTTTGCCGCAACTCTTGTCATGGACCTCCTTACGCAACCACTGACCACTCTTGCGCCCGCGCTTTTATAACGCCTCCGGCGATCAAGCCGCCGGCCTTCAGGACACGCCCATCGGTGTGCTCACCTCGGCCCTGGTTGGTCGCGCGACCCTCTGGCTCCGCCCTTGATGACGACGGGCGGGCACGCCTTTCTTCCCCAACCTTGCCTCGTGGCCAATGGTGGTTGAAGAAAACCGCCCAAAATGCAGTTGGCCATTGAAATGAAATGAAAGGGGATCTATTCTTATTTCACTTGGTGCAATGGAGTATTTAAATTAATGGGAGACACAGCCTTACCCTAACACACATAATAAGGATATAAGCTACTGAACAAGGGTATTATAGTGGTCAATGTATGCTTTATGGAATTAACTACCGGAACGCCCTTTGACCTTTTTACAACAGACTGGAGGCAGGAAGGCGATATTTTACAACAATTTACGATACAATAAAAACACAATAAAAAAAACACAATCCTCATATCCACAACAATATATATCTATATATATAAAACACAGTTTGTGTGTGTGTGTGTAATGTTACCGGTAGACTCCTAAACGGAGAGGCTCATGTACTTGATATTTGGCACAGACATGGCCATTGAGCCTGGGAAGAACATGGCCGACCTAAAAATTTATTTCATAATATTTTTTTTCCATATTTTTACCTCAGCGCATTTCAGCGAGGAATATTATGCACCGAATCTGAGGCGGTGGCAGAGCAGCGCGCTGATTTGCTCAGAGCGATCACGTGATGTTCCTTGCCGCCATTAACTCAGTTACGCATTCGCACGTATTTCAGAGCGAAAAGCGATTGCGTTTTTTCACATTTCAGCGAGGAACATTGCCATTCACACCACATAGGTTTTTTTTTCTTTCATCTTTAGATCCATATTTTTTTTCAGCGAATCTGAATCGGTGGAATAGCAGCGCGCTGATTCGCTGATTCGCGCTCATTGATAACGATCACGATCACGTGATGACGTGATCACGAATGATGTTCGTGACGCGATCACGTGATGTTCCTTGCCGCCAGCAAGTAGCATAGATTTTATTTTAGCATGATTAGCATTTAGCATGATTTAGCACGATTTAGCATAGATAGTTGCATGTTTCACATAGATTTTTTTTCAGCGAGGAATATTAGACATGGATTCTGACCGGTGGCAGAGCAGCGCGCTGATTCGCTCAGAGCGATCACGTGATGTTCCGAATAAGCACAATCAATTGAGTGTGCCGCATGAGTCTCCGATAAGTGTTTAAAGTAAAGTAAAAAAAAAAAAAAATGTTAACGTGCCGTTGTTAGCCTATTCATGTATAGTTTGTGTTGTATTTAGCTGTGGCTGAGCTAAGATGTAGCTGAACGTCAGAGTCGTTGACTCTGGTATCCTTTCACCTCTTAATCACCTTGCTCCATTGGGACAAATCCAAGTAATAAGCGCATCGGCAGGTAAATCCACCGGAGCGAGGTGAAACACCTCTCAGGTTGAAATAATGTGAGTTATTCCATCCCCGCCGCCAGTTGGCTTCACTTTTCACGGAGTATGAGCGTTCTATATATTTTCAATTCAGTGCGCCCGACTCGCTCACGTACTTGATTTGTGGCATAGACATGGCCATTGGGCCTTCACGGTGTAATTTGTGCGAGGCTTTTGTCCGAGTGAGCTTGAGTCGAGAGGGCGAATGTACGTGTCTCCCTTCCCCCACCCGGCAACGCCGGTACTGGAGGGCGTCACAGGATCGGTGAGTCTCCAAAATCCGCCTCGTGCTGTTGCGAAGATTCAGGACGATGTCGCAATTGTTGTGCTGCTCTCCGACCATGAGAACTGCAACGTCATTGTTGACTGGCCCTCCCCTTCCCTCCCCCTTCCTCCCCTCCCCTCCCCCTTCCTCCCCTCCCCCTCCCTTCCCCCTCCACCCTACCCCCCTCCCCCTCCATTTTCCCCTCCCACCTGCCCCTTCCCCTCCCCCCTCCCACCCCTCCCCTCTCCCATCCCTCCCCCTTCCCCTCCCCCCTCTCCTCCCCCTCCCCCGCCCCCCCTCTTCTCCCTCACGTTTATACACGGAATGCCGGGTACTTCCCCCCCCCTCTTCTTTTTTTTCCTATTATTATTTTTGGGGGGGGGGGGGCTAAAATACTTCCCTCCACCCACGGAAGAAAGGGGTCGGCGATCATTTAATATTGTCGCGTCACCAGGGTTAACATCCTCACGCATAGCGAAACGTTGTTACTCCCGAGGCGTACAACGGTACAAGCCAAATTATTGGCGGCTCCTTTTTTGGCGCACGCGGGACCGAAAGTCACGAGGTCCTTACCTCGGACGAGCCACAAATGGGGGTTATCCGATCCCCACAAACAGAGACGACAAGACGAAGGAAATGCAACAAATATAATGAATTTATTAAGAATAATTGCAAACCAAACGAGATGGTATTCATAGAATACTTAGGCCTACCCTGTGCAGTCAACTTGTTGCGAGCCAACTCTTCTGTTTTTGAACATTTTTTTCCTGTTATCCAATATGGCTGCCAGACCATGTGAGCGATGACATCATAAATTTATATTCTCTAATATAATTGTTGCATAGATCAGGCTCAATACATTTCAAACTGATCAGACTAAGTGTTGTCCCAGTCGAATTATGACGTCATAATTATGGCACCAATGACGTCATTGTTAACAACACCTATTCCCCATATGGAGTTCTTTACAATGAGCCATTTTTCAATTTTTTCCCATGCAGCGGTTTTGGAGATGTAGAGGTGCAACATTTTTCGTTTTTTCCAAGATGGCGCCTGTGCCACATGACCAATGACCTCATGATTATCATTAAAATATTCTGCATGAGGAGGCGCTCACAATCTGAAAATGTCGTGTCCATTGGATTAACAGTTGCAGAGGAATTTTTTTTTATTCATTCTGATCAGATCAAGCGTTGCACTTGTCAAATTATGACGTCATAAGTAAGGCACTGATGACATCACCATCAACATATCTTATTCCACATGATGACTACTTGACAATGAGCCATGTTTCATTTTTTTCCATTGAGCGGTTTGGGAGATGTAGAGGCATGACTTTTTTCCAAGATGGCGTCCGTACCACGTGGCATATGACGTCATAATTATGAATCAAAAAATTATACAGGCGAGGCGCTTCGATGGTAAAATTTCGTGTCAATCGGACCAACGGTTGCCGAGAAAATGAATTTTTTAAATGCAGACACGTACGGCACACGTGCGGAACATGGAACCCGGCACACGTATGGAACACGGAACCCGGCACACGTACGGCGTACGGAACATGGCACACGTACGCAACTGAATGCTTAACCCCGAATATTAACTTCGCGAGCACAGCGTAATAAATAAACAACGGCGGGGGCGGGGGGGGGGGGGGGGGGGGGGGGGGAGGGATTCCATCCAACTGTCTGTCATTGACGCTATCTTCTCCGAAACAGTTGTGCAGATATTCATCAAACTTGGTAGTTATGATCGCCACATGGCAAGAAGGGACGAGAGTAGAATCATTTTGGCCCCGCCCCCTCGGGCGGGATCAAAAGGAGAAATACTGCCGAGAACCAGTCAATGTGGGGTTCATGGTGCTGAGAACCAGTCAGTGTGGGGTTCATGGTGCTGAGAACCAGTCAATGTGGGGTTCATGGTGCCGAGAACAACGTCAATGTGGGGATCATGGTGCCGAGAATCACGTCAATGTGGGGATCATGGTGCCGAGAACCACGTCAATGTGGGGTTCATAGTGCCGAGAACCTCGTCAATGTGGGGTTCATGGTGCCGAGAACCTCGTCAATGTGGGGTTCATGGTGCCGAGAACCACGTCAATGTGGGGTTCATGGTGCCGAGAACCACCTCAATGTGGGGGTTCATGGTGCCGAGAACCATGTCAATATGGGGTTCATGGTGCTTAGAACCACGTCAATGTGGGGTTCATGGTGACGAGAACCACGTCAATGTGGGGATCATGGTGCCGAGAACCACATCAATGTGGGGATCATGGTGACGAGAACCACGTCAATATGGGGTTCAATGTGACGAGAACCACGTCAATATGGGGTTCAATGTGACGAGAACCAGGTCAATGTGGGATTCATGGTGCCGAGAACAACGTCAATGTGGGGATCATGGTGCTGAGAACCACGTCAATGTGGGGATCATGGTGCCGAGAACCACGTCAATGTGGGGTGCATAGTGCCGAGAACCTCGTCAATGTGGGATTCATGGTGCGGAGAACCTCGTCAATGTGGGGTTCATGGTGCCGAGAACCTCGTCAATGTGGGGTTCATGGTGCTTAGAACCACGTCAATGTGCGGTTCATGGTGCCGAGAACCTCGTCAATGTGGGGTTCGTAGTGCCGAGAACCACGTCAATGTGGGGTTCATAGTGCCGAGAACCTCGTCAATGTGGGGTTCATGGTGCCGAGAACCATGTCAATATGGGGTTCATGGTGCTTAGAACCACGTCAATGTGGGGTTCATGGTGCCGAGAACCTCGTCAATGTGGGGATCATGGTGCCGAGAACCACGTCAATGTGGGGTGCATAGTGCCGAGAACCTCGTCAATGTGGGGTTCATGGTGCCGAGAACCATGTCAATATGGGGTTCATGGTGCTTAGAACCACGTCAATGTGGGGTTCATGGTGCCGAGAACCACATCAATGTGGGGTTCATGGTGCCGAGAACCTCGTCAATGTGGGGTTCATGGTGCTGAGAACCACGTCAATGTGGGGTTCATGGTGCTGAGAACCACGTCAATGTGGGGTTCATGGTGACCAGAACCACGTCAATGTAGGGTTCATGGTGCCGAGAACCACATCAATGTGGGGGTCATTGGTGACGAGAACCACGTCAATGTGGGGTTCATGGTGCCGAGAACCACATCAATATGGGGTTCATGGTGACGAGAACCACGTCAATGTGGGGTTCATGGTGCCAAGAACCACATCAATGTGGGGTTCATGGTGCCGAGAACCACATCAATGTGGGGTTCATGGTGCCAAGAACCACATCAATGTGGGGTTCATGGTGCCGAGAACCACGTCAATGTGGGGTTCATGGTGCCGAGAACCACGTCAATGTGGGGTTCATGGTGCCGAGAAACACGTCAATGTGGGGTTCATGGTGCCGAGAACCACATCAATGTGGGGTTCATGGTGCTGAGAACCTCGTCAATGTGGGGTTAATGGTGACGAGATTCTGAGCACCTCCATGAGGTTTCATTTTTCTGTTTTCATTTTCATGAATGTTTGGGGGGTGGGGGGGCAAGAGGTGTGGAGGGGGGAGGGGTAAGGCCCATGGGAAGGATGAGGGAAATCCTGTCTATACTCCCAGGTCTCTACTACTACACGAGCCTGGGAGGGGCGGACCGTTCACAACCTCACATGGAAAACAAACAGGACAACAAGCGACAACGAGGTCGTGACCGTTCACTACCCGAATCAAGTGATTGAAATGCCCGCTTTATATACCGGAGAGGCGGACCTCGTAGAGGACATGCCCATTTGATCCATCCCAACCTTTGTGCTTTCTTTCCCTCTCTGTACCGTCTCCATCCCTCCGTTCAGCGTCACATCGAGCTCACTCGAGTTTCTCTCATTGCGGATTTATCTGAGTAATTCTCCAAAAGGAAATATTCGAATAACTTTCCTTTAATCATCTTCAAACAGCCTCAAAAGTTGTTAAAATCACAACTCAAATCGGCCATTTAACACTTGGAAGGTATTCTGACCGCGTTCCATCCTCTTGATCAACGTACCTCTGTTTACATGTAATATTTGCTTCTTTTAAAGGACGACATAACTCACAGTTAAGGAATTAATTTAATTGGAAGTTTATAACTTTCACTATTTCATCGATTTCGACTCATAACTAACACAACTGAGCGAGGGGCGTGGCTTAACGATTTCAACGCAGTTAGCGAGGGGCGTGGCTTAACGATTTCAACGCAGTCAGCGAGGGGCGTGGCGTTTGCCGTTTCCAGGCAGTCTCCGCGTCCTTAACAACAACCAAGCTTTGGAACATCATGTATTTGCCATTGGCAATTCGCTTGGTATCGCTTGCCAAGCCAGCCGTTCCTTATTTAAACCGTTTCTTTGGAGTGCTTGCTTGAGTTTAAAATCAGGGGAGCCACTTGGCGAGCGCTTTACAAGCTTATTGAGTCATGGAACACTTCTGCAGACCTATGGGAGGGTCGCAGCTCGCAGAGCGTTTCCAAATCATTAATCTATAAACTACTTTCGATTATGATGGAAGCTGCAGAAACTAGAACGGCACTCAGGAGAGAGCGTACCTCCACCTGGTTGGCCATATCACTCGATGGTGAAGAATCACTTAAAATATTCTACTAGCTGGATCCGGATCTTCACCAAAATCGAATCGATTCTTCCTTGTCGCACACACAACCTGTCCAACAAGTTTCGTCCAAATCCATACATAACTGTTTGAGATATCCTACTATGCATCGTTTTTGGCCCTATCTCCCAATGGTGAAGAATCACTTTAAAATTCGAGTAGCCGAATCCGGATCTTCACCAATATCTAATCATTTCGTCCTTGTCACATCCGCTACATCTCCGCCAAATTTCGTCCGAATCCGTCCATAACTTTTTTTTGAGATATTTTGTTCACAGCCAAACGGACAGAGAAACAGATCGGGTTGAAAACATAACCTCCGTCCACCTTTGTTGGCGAAGGTAAAAATGTTCTCATCTCTCAAACGAATGCACACTGAAAGGAAATGGCATGATTCACATCTGTAAACTGCCATTTACGAGGGCAGGTGGTGGCACCTGTCATGGCCACAGTTGTGCTGTCCAGTTTTAAAAAACATGAATGCGTGGAATCACCTGCTGCATGGCACCCCCTCCCTCCCCTATTAATATCCCATATTTTTATTGAGGTTAATGTCGTGCGCAAAAGGACACTCGGCCATGACTGAAATCATTAATCTTTATTGCGGTTTATATCTGCAGAGAAAACTATTACATTTATACATTTGGTGGAAAATGGTAATACTTCGATTAAGGCCGAATACGCCATGTGTGTTCATGTAGGTGGGGAACTCTTACCTGTTTTAAGGTGTGTTGAGGGAAAGGTGACTTCAGCACTGCAGCTAGCCAGGCTTGGAAGAGGAAGTGGGGTTTGTCTGATTTAGAGAGAGCTTCAACAGGTAAATGCATCCTGTCTATTTTCCCCTCTGTGGAACCAAACTGCTGAATCGTGCAGTATAGGCTGACATGGAGCACACCTTCTCACACCTGGGAGATTAACTCCTCTTCTGCTGTCCACAACTGAAACACTCATGGACCCTCAGGGCAGGAATTCCTAAGGCCTGATTGCTGGATCACTCGGGGCGGAAACTTGTGGGGACCCGAAGGGTGGGGTTTCCAGAGGGCCTTGGACTGTGATTGGTGGAATCACTGGGGTTTCATTGGTGCAACTCCTGGTGGCAGAGACCATTGTGCTCTGTGATTGGTGAGCTTCAGAAGGCTGAGACTTGTGACACAATGGGGTTGGGTGTAAAACCCTGGCCCCAACAGTAAACATGCTGAGTCTCTATCTCAATTAGTATGTATAATGTAATCTTTGCATCATTATACAAGTATGTATAATGATGCAAAGATGACGTGATTAGATTATGTAGTCAAGAGGTCAAAAGTCTGAGGTGATGTCAGGTAAAATGCGATACTTGAGAACAGCTGAAAGGATTTAAATCAAACTTGGTACAAGTATGTATAATGATATGTAATAATGTGTGTGTAGGCATATCTGTTGATGTCGTGACGTCAAGGAGTGCCGGTCTAGTTTTGGCCCAAAACACTCACTGGCACACACTGATGAACCTCTGAAAATTTGATATTTGCCCAACTGAGAAAAATGCCCACACACACGTGAGGACATGGGACTGCAATCCACTTTTGAAGGCATCCCAGATGGACTCCTCCTTATTAGTCCTCTACCGGGGTACACCGGAGGGGACTATAGGTTTGCACGCCGTCCCTCCGTCTGTCTGTCAGTCCGTCAGTCTGTCAGTTCGTCAGTCCGTCAGTCCATCACGCAAAGAACAGTTTTCCGGACTTTTTTTCTAAACTCTTAACGCTAATCTTTTCAAACTTGGCACATGGTTTCCTCATGATAAGTTACAGATCAAGTTCGAACTTCACGACTTTCGATCATTTTTGACAAAGTTATGGCACTTTGAACTTTGGGAATTCTGATAATTCTGATGATCCTTAACTCAGTGCCATTTTAAGTTTTAATTTCCTTTAAAAAAGATTTTCTCTGCAATAATAGGACCGATTGAGATCAAATTTTCACCGTAGGGGGGACTCGGTCTGTAGAATATTTTAATGGTAATTATGACGTCACGGGTCACGTGGTTCGGCCGCCATATTGTTTTTCGTGAAAACACGAAAACCCCTTTTTCTCTGCAACGGCTGAACAGATCGAGGCCAAACTTTGCAGGCAGAATCGCATACCCATGACGAACAAAAAACGTCAGCGAGCATGACGTCATGCGTCACATGGTTTCAGAGTTATGACGTTTTTAAGCATGACCCTTTAAAACCGAGCCCCTCCCTCATTTTTGATCCAATCGAGGGGAAACTTCACAGATCTGTTCAGCATGTCAGTCTACTAAAATGTCCTTTTGGAATTTGCGATAGGTCACGTGGTTTGGCAGGTATCGTTACTTAAACGAAAATATTTTTTTAAAATGGATATCTCTTGAATCGCTAGTACCTCAGACCGTGAGTTGGTAATTATATAATTCACACAGTGCAATACGTGCAGGCTACTCCACGGAGCGACCTTGCGGGCTTCTCAACGAGGCGAGGCGTGACACACATGTGTCTCAGCATATCTCAGATCAAGTTTGAAAGCCATCATCAACCGTGCATGAATTTGCATATTCGATCATTTTTGACAAAGTTATGGCACTTTGAACTTTGGTAGGGGACATGTATTGCAGCGCAATACTCAGAATGCTTGTATTTCTCAGCAGTGACAGCCATGTAATTACAGTCTCCACTCAAATGCTTCAATGACTGCAGGTATTCATCAATAGTTTCTCCTGGTTGTTGTCGATGACTCGCCAATAGGTGCCGTGCATAGACTTCATTCTTTGGTCTTACGTACATGTTTTGGAAGGTCTGTATGGCAGTGTTATTGTCTTCAGTCACCGATAAACTCGTACACACTTGGAGCAACATAGTTTATGAGCATATTTCGTTTCTCTGGTCCATGATACTCAATTGCTCTCAATAAGTTGTCGAACGTCTTGTACCAGTGGCCCCATTTCTTTGCAGCACTGCTCGAGTTTGGGTTTGCTTCAAACCGTTCAGGACGTAAGAATTTGTCCATCATGAAATTCTTACTGAGTAAATTGTAATAAGCCATAGTGAGTATAGAAGAGGCTTGACTCGTTTGAGATTATTCAAGAAGACTTTACTCAGCAAGAACTGAACAACCTGTAACAACAGGTGTAAAGATAGGCCCGTCTCATTTGACAAGCATAATAATGCACCAAGCATAACCATACAAACACCCATAATAATTAATAGGCCTACCGTATTCATCATACACGTCTCCAGTGGCCATCTTAGCCGGCGAAGCCAGTGTTGTCAATGAACGCGTACGTATTATGTTGAAAACCAGATTTTGCCTTGGCTTGAGAATTCCGAAGCGCAGTGGAGGCCGCCATCTTGCGGATGCGGAAGTATGCATAACAAATTTAAAACGTTCATTAGGAGTTTCTTTCACCCGTCATTGTTTGATTCACAATCTTATGCACCTCCAATGTATTATTAAAATACTTTAAGACCAACATCGGCCCGGACGGGCCTGGTTATCTTCAGCGAAACGCGTCACCAAACACCGGACCCAATGAGAGTCGAGCATTTGCAAAAATATTTCTAAAATGAAATCACTCAATGGTGGGCGCCATCGACCGGATGCGGAAGTTTGCATAAAACAATTGCGAAAAAGTTCAATAGGAGTTTGTTTCACCCGTCGTTCTTTGATTCACAATCTAATGAACCTCTAATTTGTAATTAAAATACGTTAAGACCAACCTCGTTATCTTCAACGAAAATCGTCATCAAACACCAGAACCAATGAGATTCGAGCATTTGAAAAAATATTTTAAAAAAGCTTATTACGCGTTTCGGACGGTGAAAACGGCGTCAAATATTCTAAAATTGACGAAGAATTATTTTTTAGAAATCTCGCGGCCGTCGGGGATTATTTTTCATGGCCAGAAATACGGTATAAGCGGTTTACATATTTAGTTTAGAAATACGGATAGTTTTTCACGGCCGGAAATATCCGAAGTTGAGACGGAATTCACCGAATTAATCACTGCAAGCTAACTTCTTCTGGTGGAGGAAGCCGCAGTGCCCGGAGAGAACCAGTCCTGACAGCGACTGAAGTTAGAGGACTACACACATACTGTGAAAACGTATGTTAAGCCCAGTTAAAATTTCTTAAAATAGGCCTTAAGCTAGCACATCGTATAGTGACTTCCTTAAGCTTCTTGTGACATTTATTGTATGTAGGTATTGCCATTGGGGAGGACTGTCTGCTCTTCTCTTTTACCAAGTCTTACCAGGTACGGCACCTACACCGACCTACTATCAACTACCTAACCTACTGATGCCATCGTGATGGGTAAAATAGTGGCAAGAGGCTTTGGCTTCGCCGGCTCATTGCGGCTTTGCAGTCGGGTACTAGTAATTAATAGGCCTACCGTATTCATCATACACGTCTCCAGTGGCCATCTTGAAAATCGTAATGATTAATGGGGGGGAACCCGGAAATATATAGCCCGTGAAGCTGTTGTTGTTATTGTTGTTAAAAGGGGAGGGTCGAGGGCTTACAGAACACGGGATTTGAACGACAATCTATGACACCTGGTGGAGCCTAGCTCCAAGTATCAGCAAGCTTGCAGCAGCAGGTGTCTACCTTTAGGACTTCCTCCATACGCTCTTGAAAGTATTTTCTGTACGAAATGTGGAAACCACTGAACTCTCTGAATTATTTATTGTGATGTGTAGTGCAGAATCATTCTTCTGCCTGGATTATAATTTCAGCCATTTGATTACAAACGACCAGCCCTAGCTGTTTGACAAGTCGGCATGCAATTAAACGCACCACAGATTGTAACTATTGTGTAACACTGATGGTGTGTAACTTTTTTAAAAGGTTCTAAACAATGGTGGAGTGAAGTTCTGATGCAAGGCCATTTCATTGTGCCACATGTTTGGAATTGATTAGACTAGCTCCCATCAACATTGTTTATTTTGGACATATTGATGCTCTTCTTGTTTGTTTGTTTGTTTTTGTCTGGTGGTCACTCCTGAATGAAAGAAAATGAATGAAATATGTCCTTCATGCCGTCAAGCCTCGGTTGGAATCCCGACACAGCTATAAACTGTCACCCTGGTGTTTCTGATGCAGGGTAACGCATCGTTATGTGCCCGGTCCGTCGGAAGGACCTTAAGTCGCAGGACCCGTCTCCCAGCACTGCTCGTTGGTGGACCTTAAACATCCTATGGTGTATTTCACAAAGAGTCATCCAGCTATCTCTGGCACCTTAAATAAACTCAAATATCCATTCGGCAGTTGAACATCAGTCCTGGTACACCCGTTCCATACAACACTTGAGCCAGAATCAAGTTCCCCCAACTTGTCCCATAAGAAGGGCATGACTCAAGCATGTATAGGGATGAGGAAGAAGAAGTCCCATCATCTACTTTCCTTAATAAATCAACACATTTCATCACAGATTGTCAACTTTGAACAATAATAGTGAGGGTATATGGCTTGAACTGCCTGGAATTGCACTCGAGAGAGGTTCCTGTCATCAGATCACTTTTCTGCTCTCCTATTCAAAGAAGAGGTTTGCATACACGTGACCCCAATGGCATCTGGCGCAGCATCTGATTTTCAATCTGCATGTTTAAATTGGTATTGGTATCCGAATCCCTTATTAACATGCAGCAAAAACTGCTGAACTTTCCGTATTTCTTGAATAGCAGGCACTTTTTTGTTTTCATTGCTTGTTTATTTTCCACACCAATGCCCAGAGCTTGCCTCTGTGTATTTGTTCAACCAACTTTCCACTAGGTGGCAGGCCATGTTGTCCCAGACGGTTTGGCTGAGTTTGTCGATCTCTAAGCCCAGAGATCATTTTGTGATGAACCATCATCGTTCACTTGTATACTCACATGGTGTAATGAAAATGCAACCTTTGCAAGCCAATTGTGCCCATTTTGGTACTTTTTTTTCTTCTTTTTTAACACTTGAGCTAAGGCTCGTAATAGAGCTGACACACACCTACACACCTACACACCAACACACCAACACACACCACACACCTACACACCCACACACACACACACCCACACACACACACACACACACACACACACACACACACACACACACACATAAACACACACACACACACGCACACACCCACACATACACACACCCACACATGCACACACACCCACACGCATACACACACACACACACACACACACACACACACATACGCACACCCACACACACCCACACGCATACACACACACACACACGCACACACATACGCACACCCACACATGCACACACACATACGCACACCCACACACACCCACACGCATACACACACACACACACACACACACACACACGCACACACCCACACATACACACACACACACATACGCACACCCACACACACCCACACACACACACATATACACACACACACACATACACACACACACACACACACACACACACACACACACACACACACACACATATACACACACATATATACATACACACACATACACATACATATACACACACACACACACACACACACATACAAAGACATACATACACAAAGACATACAAAGACAAACTGAACACAACCACTGAGCTTGGGGGAAGTGCCATCACTTCCCTGGATACTCTGGGTTCCAGCGACGTCATAGTAATGGTCCCGCTTTTCTCACGCGGGGAATTTCCTCCCCCCCCCCCCCCCCATGGATGCCCACCGATGGGGATTTTCCGTGGTTTTTTTTTTTTTTTTTTGTATACTGAATCGAGGCTCGTGAAAGAGCTAACATTTATTTCACAAACAAATCAACCAGACAAAGAAAATATACAAAAAGAGGGAGCGGAAGACAAGTTGGGGAGAGAAGGGGAAGCACACAACCACAACATTTGAGAGCAGGGAGAAGTGTGGGAGGGAGAGGGCTTGGGGGCAGGAGGCGTGGGAAGAGGGGTGGGAGAAGTATAAAACACAAGGGGACCGAAATTAGCGGGGGTGGTTTATCCTTTTCATGATTTATCATGGTTTATCCTTTTCAAGCAAGGAAGCAGCACGTACCATTTTAAATTATTTGGTGTGACTTGAACCGGTCCAAACCGGGTTGTTGTTTTTTAGGAAACACCATCTCCTTACTGGATGGCCATTGGCTCCCTACGGGGGCCGGTGAGGTGTGTCGGTTTCGTCGCCGCCAACCCGACCATGCGGCAGGTAGCATTGGGTTGCATGTTACCAGTGGCAGTCCCATAAGTCCACGAGAAACTGCATTCCGAACTGGATTCCCCCATTTTGAGATGCCCTCCAGCGCATTGAAGAGTTATTAAGAGACAATAGTCTATGTTGCTTGATTATGTTGTGCAAATCATTGAATCGCTGCCTTATCCAGTGAATGCTAAATGGAATCCACACTCCCTGCCTGTTCTATAATCCCAGGGCTGTTTCGGCAAGCTTTCGGAGGGATTGCTTTTTTCTTTTTTTTCTTAAACATGCTGCACAAAACCCTTAGTGCACATGCACGTGTCCTGCAGAGTAGGGCCAGCATTCCATTGATTTTCAAGTGATGCTGGACCATGTCCAAATGCCGGGTGCAGCAAGTGCCTTGCAGCAGCCCTCCACAATTTACAAAAATCCAGTGACTCGTCAATTTTAAGGGCCCTGAATCAGGTATACACACATTATTTGCACACATTCAGCTTATGTATTTCGAGGCTGCTCTGTTACTCCAACATTAATGTCATAACAAATTTGTCATCCCTTTTCCCAAGAATGTCGAGCAATGCTTTATTGGCGGCATAGCTTGAGTACCATTTGGCATGCAAGGTGCTCTTGTCATTACTAAAAAGATGTCGCAGTTAGTCTGGAGTCATGGTGGAAGTTCAGACATCAAAACATTCAAACCATGATAGACAAGTTAGTCTGGAGTCATGGTGGAAGTTCAGACATCAAAACATTCGAACCACGATAGACCAGTTAGTCTGGAGTCATGGTGGAAGTTCAGACATCAAAACATTCAAACCACGATAGACAAGTTAGTCTGGAGTCATGGTGGCAGTTCAGACATCAAAACATTCAAACCACGATAGACAAGTTAGTCTGGAGTCATGGTGGAAGTTCAGACATCAAAACATTCAAACCACGATAGACAAGTTAGTCTGGAGTCATGGTGGAAGTTCAGACATCAAAACATTCAAACCACGATAGACAAGTTAGTCTGGAGTCATGGTGGAAGTTCAGACATCAAAATATTCGAACCATGATAGACAAGTTAGTCTGGAGTCATGGTGGAAGTTCAGACATCAAAACATTCGAACCATGATAGACCAGTTAGCCTGGAGTCATGGTGGAAGTTCAGACATAAAAACATTCAAACCACGATAGACCAGTTAGTCTGGAGTCATGGTGGAAGTTCAGACATCAAAACATTCAAACCATGATAGACAAGTTAGTCTGGAGTCATGGTGGAAGTTCAGACATAAAAACATTCAAACCACGATAGACAAGTTAGTCTGGAGTCATGGTGGAAGTTCAGACATAAAAACATTCAAACCACGATAGACCAGTTAGTCTGGAGTCATGGTGGAAGTTCAGACATCAAAACATTCAAACCACGATAGACAAGTTAGTCTGGAGTCATGGTGGAAGTTCAGACATCAAAACATTCGAACCACGATAGACCAGTTAGTCTGGAGTCATGGTGGAAGTTCAGACATAAAAACATTCAAACCACGATAGATTAGTTAGTCTGGAGTCATGGTGGAAGTTCAGACATCAAAACATTCAAACCATGATAGACAAGTTAGTCTGGAGTCATGGTGGAAGTTCAGACATCAAAACATTCAAACCATGATAGACAAGTTAGTCTGGAGTCATGGTGGAAGTTCAGACATAAAAACATTCAAACCACGATAGACAAGTTAGTCTGGAGTCATGGTGGAAGTTCAGACATCAAAACATTCAAACCACGATAGACAAGTTAGTCTGGAGTCATGGTGGAAGTTCAGACATCAAAACATTCAAACCATGATAGACCAGTTAGTCTGGAGTCATGGTGGAAGTTCAGACATAAAAACATTCAAACCACGATAGATTAGTTAGTCTGGAGTCATGGTGGAAGTTCAGACATCAAAACATTCAAACCATGATAGACAAGTTAGTCTGGAGTCATGGTGGAAGTTCAGACATCAAAACATTCAAACCATGATAGACAAGTTAGTCTGGAGTCATGGTGGAAGTTCAGACATAAAAACATTCAAACCACGATAGACAAGTTAGTCTGGAGTCATGGTGGAAGTTCAGACATAAAAACATTCAAACCACGATAGACCAGTTAGTCTGGAGTCATGGTGGAAGTTCAGACATCAAAACATTCAAACCACGATAGACAAGTTAGTCTGGAGTCATGGTGAAAGTTCAGACATAAAAACATTCGAACCACGATAGACCAGTTAGTCTGGAGTCATGGAGGAAGTTCAGGCATCAAAACATTCAAACCACGATAGACAAGTTAGTCTGGAGTCATGGTGAAAGTTCAGACATCAAAATATTCGAACCACGATAGACCAGTTAGTCTGGAGTCATGGTGGAAGTTCAGACATCAAAACTTTCAAACCACGATAGACAAGTTCGTCTGGAGTCATGGTGGATGTTCAGACATCAACACATTCGAACCACGATAGACCACCTGCTTACATGTTGTGCGTCCTGGCCACCAACACCACTGTGTGTCCTCCACAACTGCGCCATATAAGGCAGGTGATAGTTGTGGTGCCAGTTTCCAGTATGCTATAAGTGGCCTGACCATGGCATGTCAGCAGCCCACGCCCATGTGTCGCCCACCGGCCTTGCGTGAGCACACCGTATGTATCGGCTGTGCAGTGCCAGGAATGTGAGGGCTCAAAACAATTATTAACCAGCCTTGCTGAGTAGTGGCGGGAGTTCGTGAAACCACTCTGCTGTCCATTGGCAAACGTTTATCCAGATCTGTCGATTGTCCTGCAGAGTTCACACGGCTTCTCCATGGTGCAGAGCGTAAGGTACACTGTGTTTTTATTTATTTATTGGTGGTGCAATGTGAGTTTTTAATCGATATTTTTTAGGTTGGCCTAACACGTGGCCCAAGATGTTAGGTTTCCAGGGCTCAAATCCCAAATGTCTGTTGATTTGTATTAATGTCCATGTCGCCCTTGTAAAGTGAAACTGATGTTTACTAATCTTGTTGTCCAATAGCAAGTTCCACCAAGGACTTAGACACTGTGAAAATCAGTAAGCGCTTGGTGTTGCTTTGGATATAGCTATAGGTATACCTTGGGATATACCTTGGCAAACAGTAACATTGAAAGCTGTTATAGGTTTTAATGAACTAATCAATTTATGATAAGTTTACTTTCACTCCAGGTGATTCATACCTGCAATGCAGAACATCTTTCGGAGTCTTTGTGACCAAAGTGTAAAGACATACTTGGTGTTCCACAAAAGAGCTAACACATTGAAACAATCATGGTTTTACTTATTTATTTATTTATTTATTTTACCACCTGCGCTCTCTCTTTCTCTCCCTCCTCTTCCATTCTTTCCTCACCCAGGATGATAGATGATCGCGCGCAGGCGCAGAACAGCATGGCTGATCGAAGGCAGCTCTTTATGGAGATGAGTGAGTTTGGGAACCTTTTTATTTCTGCATCGTGCTTGGGGTAGTGGCCTCGCCATCAGCGGATGTCAACTCACCTTGATATAGTTTTGAGTTATATCTGTTGAGATTTGCTCTGATAAGAGTACTGAATGGATTATTGACACTGGGATATTACCAGTAGTGTGGTTGCCATGGGATTCATCTTCATCATTGGAACCTGAGTTGGAAAGGCAATTTTTGTATAATTGTTTTTCACTAGGGCGTGCCCGTACGTGGGTGCAAAAAAACATGCGTGCAAACAACAACAACAAAAAAAAACTTTGAAACCACGTGGCAGTAACGACCACAGAACCCCCCCCCCTCTATTTACATGAAATGGTTTGGTCCATTCGCAAAGCCAAAGCGAACGGCTTGCGAGTACGGTAGAACCCCCCCCCCCTCTATTTACATGAAATGGTTTGGTCCATTCGCAAAGCCAAAGCGAACGGCTTGCGAGTACGGTGACAATCCCCCCCCTCTATTTACATGAAATGGTTTGGTCCAATTCGCAAAGCCAAAGCGAACGGCTTGCGGAGTTTGGTAAATAAATCGCCATAGCTCGGTAACTACTTCTCCTATTAATATGAAACCTTGAAAAGGCACATCCTCAGGTCCCCAGCAATATACCTGGCAAGTTTCAAGTATATCGGACCGGTAGTTGTCGAGAAACAGCGGTCACAGACAAACACACACACACACACACACACACACAGAGATTACTGGAATTATAGATAGATGCCTGGTGTTGGCTTAGCGGTTAGGGTGCCGGCTTGGGATTCTAGGATCCTGGGTTCGAATCCTGGTCGATCGATGAATTAACACCAAGTGGGTTGACTCAGCCTGTCATGCTTCAGAGGTTGGCAAATTGAGTACCAGCTCACTGGTAATTCCCTGCGTGTCAGAAGAGGCAACTAACAGGGTTGGTGGCAGAAAGGGCATCCGGCCATAAAACATTGCTTCAAAAATGGGGACCACGGTGCCCAAAAAAGGCCAACTCCAGCTCTGTGGGGAAAAATGGCCTCTAAAGTTGATATATATATATATATATATATATATATATATATATATATATTACCAGTGGTGTGGTATATATATATATATATACATATATATATAAAACTGTGAGAAATAGAAACTCCACAGTACGAGCAGGGCGTCTCATTTGCATTAAATAAATAATCGGGAGATTAAATCAGACACGGACGTAGCTTCAGGATGGTCGATCTTTAATTCTTGCACAAGCTTTGGACCAACAAAGGTCTTCTTCTTAGTCGTCCCCAAGTTCAGCGGAAGTTGAAAAAAAAAACGAAGTTTTTCACAGTACCGCTTGGGGACGACTATGAAGAAGACCTTTGTTGGTCGAAAGCTTGTCGAAAATTAAAGATCGACCGTCCTGAAGCTCCGTCCGCGTCTGATTTAATCTCGCGATTGTATGTATCTATATATATAAAACACAGTTTGTGTGTGTGTGTGTGTAATGTTACCGGTAGACTCCAAAACGGAGAGGCTCACGTACTTGATATTTGGCACAGACATGGCCATTGAGCCTGGGAAGAACATGGCCGACCTAAAAATTTATTTCATAATATTTTTTTTCCATATTTTTACCTCAGCGCATTTCAGCGAGGAATATTATGCACCGAATCTGACCGGTGGCAGAGCAGCGCGCTGATTCGCTCAGAGCGATCACGTGATGTTCCTTGCCGCCATTAACTCAGTTACGCGTTCGCACGTATTTCAGAGCGAAAAGCGATTGCGTTTTTTCACATTTCAGCGAGGAACATTGCCATTCACACCACATAGGTTTTTTTTTCTTTCATCTTTAGATCCATATTTTTTATCAGCGAATCTGAATCGGTGGCAGAGCAGCGCGCTGATTCGCTCATTCGCGCTCATTGATAACGATCACGATCACGTGATGACGTGATCACGAATGATGTTCGTGACGCGATCACGTGATGTTCCTTGCCGCCAGCAAGTAGCATAGATTTTATTTTAGCATGATTAGCATTTAGCATGATTTAGCATGATTTAGCAGAGATAGTAGCATGTTTCACATAGATTTTTTTTCAGCGAGGAATATTATACACGGATTCTGACCGGTGGCAGAGCAGCGCGCTGATTCGCTCAGAGCGATCACGTGATGTTCCGAATAAGCACAATGAATTGAGTGTGCCACATGAGTCTGTGATAAGTGTTTAAAGTAAAGTAAAAAAAAAAAAAAATGTTAACGTGCCGTTGTTAGCCTATTCATGTATAGTTTGTGTTGTATTTAGCTGTGGCTGAGCTAAGATGTAGCTGAACTTCAGAGTCGTTGACTCTGGTATCCTTTGACCTCTTAATCACCTTGCTCCATTGGGACAAATCCAAGTAATAAGCGCATCGGCAGGTAAATCCACCGGAGCGAGGTGAAACACCTTTCAGGTTGAAATAATGTGAGTTATTCCATCCCCGCCGCCAGTTGGCTTCACTTTTCACGGAGTATGAGCGTTCTATATATTTTCAATTCAGTGCGCCCGACTCGCTCACGTACTTGATTTGTGGCATAGACATGGCCATTGGGCCTTCACGGTGTAATTTGTGCGAGGCTTTTGTCCGAGTGAGTTTGAGTCGAGAGGGCGAATGTACGGGTTGGGAATGTAAGGGTCTCCCTTCCCCCACCCGGCAACGCCGGTACTGGAGGGCGTCACAGGATCGGTGAGTCTCCAAAATCCGCTTCGTGCTGTTGCGAAGATTCAGGACGATGTCGCGATTGTTGTGCTGTTCTCCGACCATGAGAACTGTAACGTCATTGTTGACTGGCCCTCCCCTTCCCTCCCCCTTCCCCCTCCCCCCTCCGTCCTCCCCTCCCCCTCCCTTCCCCCTCCACCCTACTCCTCCCCTTCTCCCCTCCCCCTCCCTTTTCCCCCTCCCCCTCCCTTTTCCCCCTCCCCCTCCCTTTTGCCCCCTCCCTTTTCCCCCTCCCCCTTCCCCTCCCCCTCCCCCCTCCCCCTCCCCTCCCCCCTACCCTCCCCCCTCCCCCACCCCCTCCTCCCTCTTCTCCCTCACGTTTATACACGGAATGCCGGGTACGTCCCCCCCCCTCTTCTCCCCTCCCCCCCTCTCCTCCCCTCCCCCCTCTCCTCCCCTCCCCCCCGTTCCCCTTCCCTCCTCTTCCCCCTCCCCTCCCCCGCCCGGCAATGCCGGGTACTTCTGCTCGTATATATATATGTGTATATATATATATATATCCCAGTTATAAGCATGTTATGTGCCTTGTCTGACAGGATGCTGCAGACTTAGCACACTTACCTTTGAGCTGTCTAATCTGGGTTTTATTCCCATCCGCACTATCATGAAACTGCTGGAATCGTATTACGTACTCGGGGTGTAAAATCACAATGTAGCACGTCTCTTGGATGGATGTTAACCTGGGTGTCCCCGTCTGCTAGCATTAGTTGGTGGACATTAAGGATCCCACGTTGTTGTTCTCAGAGATGCGAGTTGTATCCGGTTCCCTGAACTCGTTGCAAATTCATGCCCGAATCAACTTCAGTCAAAGACTTGGGCCAAAAACGTTTCCTGGCTGAGGTGGCACAAGGAAGTGGGAACAATCAGCACCTTAAAAAAGGTAGTTTGTTGTTGTTGTTTTTGTTGTTGTGTATAGCCACGGACAGTTCTCTTGAACAAACCCACGGCACAGAGACAGCCGATCGATCTCGCAGGAGCGATCCAGAGATCCCCCGCATCCAGGACGGTGTACCCCCGCCTTCACTAAGTCAGGGCCACGACAAAGCTAGAGAGGGGGAGAGTGAGAGAGAGAGAGAGAGAAATACAGAGAGAAAGAGACAGGGACAAGAGGGAAAGGGCCGGTCCATGGGGCGGTGACCTTGCTGCCCTGACAAATCCGGGCAGCAGGGTAGAATGGGGGAAGATTTGGCCCCTGACTTGCATTGGGGGTACAACCACCACGAAGAGGCATCCCCGATAGTTGTAGAGGTAAGCTGTATATAAACGTGTCTTATTGTGACACCATTGGTGACATCTGTCACTCACAGTGTTGGACTTGGTTACTTATGCAATATTCCGGAAGTGGGGAAAAAATGGCATTGCTGTTCAATGGGTTAATTTTTTTCCCATGAAGAATGACACCATTTATGTACTTTATTGGGCATTGTCATAATGTGTATGGAATATCCCCTGTATGTTCTCCCAAGAAGGACAAGATAGTCCAAATATTTGATCCTCTTGTGCCTCTATTTGGCCTTCATGTTAAAAAATGCAAAGTGTTCTGCTTTCTTTAACATCAACAAGGAAAATACAATTAGGAAGAAACAGACATACATTTATTTCTAACTTCATTTTTGAAAAACACCAGCCTACCAAGATGTAACCTCATCACGCTCCATGATATTTTCAATGTTGTCATTACAATGTTGTCTCACTATCTGCCATGATCTTTCCTGGGAAAACCACATTTCCAAGCTGGCCTCCAAAGCCAGTCGCCGACTGGGCATCCTCCGTCGTGCGAAGTCCTTCCTTGGCACACCTGAGGTCCTCACCACATACAAGGCTTTCATCCGCAGCTCAATGGAATACTGTTCCCCCCTATGGGCTGGTGCTCCTGCCTCTCACCTAGCTCGGCTTCACGCTGTTGAAACCAAAGCGTTCAGAATCATTGGAATCTCCCGCGATGAAGGTAACTCTGAGGGCCTTTCACTCATTCACCGCAGGCAGGTTGGTGGTCTTTCTGTCTTCTACCGACTCCTCTCCGGCCTTGCTCCGCAGCCCTGTCTGTGTTCCCCCAGATCTCTCTGTATTCTGTCCCCCAAATATTCCTACAGGTCGCACAAGACAAGATCTGCCAGCAACCCTCTTATGGTTGAACTGCCAAAATATAGGCGCTCTGCTCACCTTCAGTCCTTCATTCCTCTTTTCTCCCGCCTCTGGAACAAACTCCCCCACTCCCTTCGATCCCACTCCTCCCTCCAGGTCTTTAAAACAGCTGTTCACCACCATCTCTTATCTTCCCCCATCCAAAACCTTGATCTTTTCTACCCCTGCTAATTTTCACCCCATATCCACTTTTTTGAAATACTAACTTCTTTCCTGGAAGTCCTTGCAGTGTCCATATGTTTTATACTTCTCCAACCCCCCCCCCCCCCACCCCTTTCCCACGCCTCCTCCCCCCAAGCCCTCTCCCTCCCACAGATCTCCCGATGTACCTGCTCTCAAATTTTGTGTTTGTGTGCTTCCCCCTCTCTCCCCATCTTGTCTACCGCTCCCCTTATTATATGTTTTATGTGTCTGTTTGATTTTTTGTGTGATTAATGTTGGCTCTTTCACTTCACGAGCCTCGATCTTGTATACAAAAAAAAATAAAAAAAATAAAAATAAAAATTACAAAGTCATGCACGTAGGGGAAGAATCGTATGCAGATATGTGGCAAAGAGAGAAGAGGAGGAGCGTGTGTGCACTCCCAGGATCATTTGTTAATGTCGATATGGATCACAAGTTTTGGCCTTCCTTGTTCTTGCAATCAATCACAACCTGTCAATCAAATTGGCCATTGTAATACTTTATGACCATATGACAAAATTGGCCATTGGAATACCGCATGACAGAGCCAAATCCTTCTGGGAGCTTCTCACGTCGGTCGTTGAGGAAAGCGGAACAATCGCTAATGCTTTCCTTGTGGGCGTCTGCACATGTCATCACATGGTGAATCAGTCGGGTCAAAAAACGCCATTCCTTTTTGTTTCTGGTCATACTAATGTTATAATGACAACGATGGAGGTGAGTGTAGCTGATTGCATCGTCATCGTGAATGGCTGTGTCTGACATAACAAGTATTTCCATTTGATGTGTTTTCACAAATTGAAATGGATGAAGATTTATTGATATTCTCGAGGAAATTGCGTCATTATTTTTGTCATTTTGACTGACGAATAATGTGGTAAAATCGGCATATAAGCAACTCCGACTGGGTTGTCTTACAAATATAGTCATTAACATGCAATGTGGTGAAATGATCATCTTAAATGTTGATGTGTGAATCTCTAGCAATATGTTTCCCATAACAAACTGTCAAGCTCTTGGATGTTTCAGGGGCTATCTACATATTTTGTATGTAATCATGGTGGAATTTTTGATCCCCTTCTCCCTCATTGTACGTTCCGTACACTGTCTGATTTAAGGCTCATTGAGGATCCTGTACTGATATTACAGGACACGTTGGGCAAAGGTATCAGGAGATGTCATTGTACTTTAACATCAATGATGACATGAGGATACAGTGGAAGGAAGTGGAACCTGGGATCCCAATATTGTGAGCTTGGAGCTCAGATTGGAACGCCAAATAAAACAACCTTCTTCCCAACTCACCGATATCCTCCCAGCTTTTCCTACATATCCTCCCTTCCTTTTTCTCAATTGTATTCTTCTCAGTGTACTCATTCCCTCCCTCCTCGCCTTTTCCTCCACCGACTCACGATGTATTAAATGGCTCCTTACGTTTCAAATCCTCATTGCCAATTGTAAAGTTCCTTCTAAGTCATTTGCGACACAACATGCAAAGACAGACTTCTTAAAAAAAAAAATAATAGAGGTTTTTCTGATTGGCACAAAATTCGCTTGTTGTACATTTATTTGTGGAGGAATTATTTGTGGAGGAATTTGTGGAGGAATCGAGGAACCCAGGACCGGAAGTTGCAAACCGATATATAACAGACTTAGAGCGGAACAACCAGAGACAAAGAGCAGCGCTGATGTGAAGCTAGAGACAAGTAACATTGCATTGAGTAAATGGTTCAACCTGAATTACTCTTGTGGAACTATTTGAAGGTCTGGCAGGGACTAGATTGGAAGAAATTGAAGTGGTTCCTACAGAAAGGAGAGAGGAATGAATGAATGAATGAATGAATGTGAGCAGACAGCTCAGATTTAAAGTGTGTACACAAGGTCAATGAACTCGTGTGACCTTATTGAGCTGAAGAGGACTCGGAACGTAATGAGCAGGCAATGCGAAACAAGATTATAGCCTAGAAGAAAGACTTAAAGCCATAAACTTGTCCATGGAGAGGGAGGCATTGGTCAAGCTTATGCCTTGGCTTCCTGTCACAAGAGACAAATGATGTTCAGTGTCACAAGAGACCTTAACGACTCCATCATGCCCAGGAGAGTGTGAGCCAATACCTCGGTCCACTGTGCAGCTACCCTACTCACCTTGGCGCTTTGCTCAATGAAAGTTGAGGATCTCCAATAATTTGGCTTCACAGGGGTTGGTCAACAGTGAACTCCAATGATCCAGTATTCCAATTGTCCAGCTTGGATATTTAGTTTGTACTTGATCCTTTGTGACTGATTCCATAAGCGAGGAATGCCAAAGACTGTATTCGGGCAAGATAAAGTAATGACGTTCGACTTTAGAGGGATTTATCCAAATACATTTACCCTCGCCACCGAATGTGGACGCAGGTTATGTTTTCATCCATGTCTGTCTGTTTGTAAGCAGGATGTCTCAAAATATCATGGCCGGATTCAGACGAAATTTTGTGGACAGGTTGGGTACGTAACAAGGACAAATTGATTCCGTTTTGGTAAAGATCCGGATCCGGATATGATCATTTTTTAAAAAGGGATTCTTCACCATTGGGAGGTCAGGCCAAAAACGATATATCGTACGATATCTCAATAAGTTATGGACGGATTTGGACGAAACTTGGTGGATGAGTTGGTTCGGTGACAAGATTAAGCCAATTTCCATTTTGGTTAAGGTCCGGATGCAGACCCGGCCTATCGTTGGGATACAAAACGTAAACTGTTCAGCCCGGAAGAGGTATGTGCTTTATCGAGTGCCATTCTAGTTTTAATAGAGATAACCATCATCATCATCGTCATTATGATCATCATCAGAAGCCCCAGGTGTTTTCACTGGAAGCCCACGGCCCCAAGGAAGCCGGCTGTCCACACCGACTGGATTCCCACAGAGATTAGGTAGAAGAAAAAGGTAGAAATTTTTTCTCCAGTTGGAGTGGAAGAGAGGAGAACAGACTGGCAGAGGAGTGGACCACAGGCAGACAACGTATAGATGCACAGAATTGTATAAGTGAATGGCAGACACGAATGGAGGTGGTGTGTCAGTGTGTCTTTAAAGGCTAAGCGCCAAGTATGGGATTGACCTTGAGGTAGCGATGACTTGAAGGGCATCTTACAAATATGGAAGATCAAATTCTGTTGTTCTCCATATTGATGGATGGCCATTAGACTTTGACATTCTTACAAAGAAAATTGTTCCATGAGGATACAAATTGGTCCATTTGTACAAACTAGATGGAGGGTTTTCCCCAAAACGCTGCTCCAAGGGACTTCGAGGGTAATGGAGATACCATTGACGGAGTGTTTGTCGAGCAGTCCTGGATGTTAAATCATCTAAACCCCCAAATCTACAACTGTCCTGATGCACACACGAAGGCATTTAGTACGAAAAACACCAGTTTTGCTCTTCTCTTGCCATTCCGATAATCATCTCTTCTTCCTTGAATCTTCACTGCACCTGCAGGTCACCGGCATACTTAAGCCTTCATCACAAACGCTATATATCATGTCGCATGTTCTTATCTGTATCATGTGTGTTCCTTGCATTCTGTTCTGACTGTAATTTAATTATTTTTTTTAAACCAAACTGAGACCTCTGCGCTTCCAAACGTACACCTGCCTAATCATTATGCTTGAAATGTACGCAACGCCCCTGGAAGTGCTCAAGCCATGAGTTCTACATCTCTGCACCAGTTTAGCGCAGAAACATCACGCAGGTTGTTTCCCTTCTCGATACAGAGCAAGAAGCTGTTTGGTGAGATGCTGTGTGTTTTGTCTTACCTTGAGGCTGAATACACTGACGTAGCAGCAAATAAATGGAAAGAAAGACAAAGATGTTCGGCTCATTTCCTGTTTCCATTTGTATTCCACTCGCCTTGCTAAAGACGCTTGCAGAGGAGATTGTGCTTTTGATACCTGCGTTTGCTGTAACCTGTGACAGGTCTGAGCGAGTGGATGCCTGACTTACTACGTATATCAGCAGCCATTGCCATTACCTTCAAGACGCGTTCATAAAGTTTTACGAACAAGATACTCACATTAGTGAAAGACATGTGTAGGTGTAAGGCGTCCTTTATTTGAAATTTATTTCAAAAATTTTATTCTAAAATATTTTATTTTCAAAAATTTCATGTCCTTTATTTATTTTATTTTATTTATTTATTTGTCCTTTATTTATTTATTTATTTATATTTTCTTTATGTCAAAGGTCCTTTATTTTTCAATATATATTGGAATATAATTCGCAGGAAAATGTGTGTGTGTGTGTCAGGGGCGGATCCAGGGCGGGGGGGGGGGTGCAGGGGGTGCGAATCTGCTGAACTGTTGGACCAGGGAAGAACACAAGGAACTCCAGAAACTGCCAAGAACGCACGAAATGCCGTTTCTGACGATCAATTAAAAAAAATTCCTAGGGGAGGACCCCCAAACCCCCCATAATCCCCCCCCCAGCCCTATAGTTTCATGCACCCCCCCCCCCCCTGTCTTGAAATTCCTGGATCCACCCCTGGGTGTGTGTGTGCGTGTGTACCCAGTGTAAATATACAGTATACATGTAAAACAATATGGGCTCTTCTGACTGAATACGACATGACACTGTTGTCATGTTTATAGGTAAACCACCGCATCACCTGCAAACTCGGATGGCTTCCGCACGGCTACTCAGGTCTTCTAAGACGGAGATTAAATGGCCACTAGTAAATTAATGCCGAGGTGCTGACCGGTTTGCCCTAATTATGTTCTCATCAGGACAGCATACTGCACTGCAAATCCGTTGACTGATGACCAAGCTAAGGCCCATTAAATAACTAGAACTGCATTCGGTAGGGCACATACCTCTGCCAGGCTGAACAGTTTACGTTTTGCATACCACTGATAGGCCGGATCTTCACCAACATCGAATCGATTCGTCCTTGTCACACACCCAACCTGTCCACCAGGTTTCGTCTGAATCCGCCCACAACGTTTTGAGTTATCCTGGTATATATCGTTTCTGGCCCTCCCACGTTGTCGTCTCCCACACCAATGCGTTTTCTCTGCTCTGTTGAACAGCTTTTAGGAGGTGTGGGTGCATTTGTATTATAGTATTTGGAGGTATTTCAGACTATTGTATCACATTCCGAGAACTTCTTGAACTCCCAACATATTTGCAGACGGTATCGGTGTATGCTTGCTGCTGCTATTCTGTGCACACTTCACTCGCTTTCTCAACGAGTACGGTCATAATTCAGAAAAGTCGTTTTGCAGAGGTTATGAAATCTCATTTTTATGCATTTTATTTGCCTTTTCTGCATACTTTCTTTATTAATAATAATAATAATAATTCATTTATTTTGTATAGCGCTTTTCATGAAGCCCAAAGGCGCTTTGACAGAGTGCAAAACATAATGCATAACAAAACATGGAAACAACAATTGCAAAAAGACAAGAATCAATAGGGAAATATTTAAAGCAAAAGGAGGGAGAAGGAGAAGTGATAGTCAGGGGTTAAATGCTGTGGGTTGAATGTTGAATGCAGTGCTGAACAGGTGGGTCTTGAGTGATGTTTTGAATGTGGTGAGTGAGGAGGAGTCTCTGATGGTGTGAGGTAGTGAGTTCCAGAGGGTGGGAGCAGCGATGGAGAAGGCCCTGTCCCCCCAGGATCTGAATTTGGTCCGGATGGGGGGGGGGGGGGGGGGGGTCAGGAGGTTGGTACCAGCAGAGTGGAGGTTGCGGGTGGGAGTGTGTCTGGAGAGGTCAGCCAGGTAGGATGGGGCCAGGTTATGGAGGGCTTTGTAGGTCAAGAGGAGGATTTTGTACTGGATTCTCTGGGAGATGGGGAGCCAGTGAAGCTTGTAAAGGACGGGGGTGATGTGGTCATGGGTCCGGGAATGAGTGAGTAGACGGGCAGCGGAGTTCTGAATGTATTGGAGTTTATTGGTGATGTTCTGAATGTATTTATTCCCTTGTCTTTTATGGTCGTTGCTATTCGGAGTGTCCTGGTATAAACCACCTACGTTTGTGACTTGTATAGTTTACGTCTTTCAAAAAGGTCATGATAGGCCTTAAAATACAAATGGTGAAAGGTATTTGTAGCTGGGGAGTTCTCTTGTTTGGTTCCCTCGATGAAGGTAACCAAATCCAGTCATGCAACAGAGGGGGCAAGAGGAGGAGGGGTTATTATAGTCCTGACTATTATCACGACCTCCATTGGTACCCAGCAGCTTGGTGTTAAATCGTTGTTGCATTGCCCACTTTGTTGTGGGTTCCATTCCCTGGCTGGTTCATTGAGATTTCATGAGTTAAGCGAGTAGTAGTCTGCCAGGCCGGGTGGCTGGGGCCCACCTAGGCCTCTGGAAGCTCTGGGGGTCTAGATGCTCTGAGAGGCCATGTGAGCATATTTAGGCCTTAAATTCAATTATCCTGAGGTATCCAATGAAGAAAACTTTTTGTCTGATTTCTTACATACGTACTGTTGTCTTACTGCTGTGCAGCAGTTGTTGATTTAATAACAGAGGAATAAATAGGCAAGATTGGAGCCCATAAACTTTACTTAGTAGACACACAATATGGTTTCTACACTGAGTATTCCTGAGAAACCGAAACAATTTTCTATCAGTTTGAATCGTAGTTTTCATCACATGTTTTGAATCATGAGATGAAACTATGATTCAAACTGATAGAAAATTATCATCATACTAAAATACGCAATCTGGTGCCTGTCTGTCTGTCTGATGATTTTTCACTGCGATATATTCGGTTGTTACTCATCCAATCTCAACCAAACTTGACAGGAGGACTAAGGGTCACACAATGAAGGTTGTAGCGAATGCATTTGCCACCTTCCCCAAGTGGGGTTTCCTCGGCAATTGGGTTGCGTGTTGAGGTGTATATCGGTGTTAAGATAGCTTTATCGTGGCGTTTTTCCAAGGAGGCTTCGAAAAAACAAAAGCATAATATTAATGTTATTACAAAACAAAATTAATAGTAATTTCCCACCTCCCCAAGGGTGTTTCCTCATTGAACAAATGCCGTGTTAATGTTTATAAATAACTTATCGTGCCGTTTTTGTAGGTGGGAGCACCTTTAATAGAAGTAAAAAACCACAAACCACAAACACGTTTGATTATCTTTTTAAACGGTCACTTATGCTGTTTAACACTAAACTGAAAGGAATCCCGACATCCATGAGGCAAATTTCACTTATAGAACTGAGCGAAGATCTACTGTAATCTATATACCCCACAAGGTATAACATCACCCTTCCTGTCACGCCAGTATTGAGCGGGTGTACCAGTATATTAAATAAGGCAATTATATGTACATGTATGTATGTTCCATTGTATGTATATTGTACATCTGAACATCATAGAAAAAAACAGGGCTGGCCCAATCTCCACCAAATTTTGCCTCCGTTTTAGTAGTACCCAGCATTCGGACATGGGCACAAAACAAATAATGTGGAGGGGGGAGGGGCGGGAAGAGACGACTTCCGACTTTCTCCTGTACATGTGCCACAGTGAAATTTGGAGAATGGGGGGCGGTGAGGGGGGAGGGTTAGCCACGTCACAAAATATTTTTTGCCCAACCTCCCACACTACCCACTCCCCCAAATCCTCAGGATGCTCCCGGGGAGAGCATGTGTTTTTAGTTAATAAAGTTCACATTTTTCTGCCGTTTTCTTGCTTAGATCCTGCCCCGATGCTTGCGTGTACCTCCATTTGCTCACAGACAGCGTAGCCCTGTCTTCATTCTGTCTCTCTTTGTGTTTTTGGAACACTGTCCCTGGCACTGTCACAATCATTTGTATTATGCAGTCAGGATATAGTCACTGAAAAAAAAAAAAAAAGAAAGGTGATACATGTCCCCACAGTTTCGGCAACACGGACAGATTTACTTCTACCTTTCTTTTGGCTTTAGGAGCTATCTATATATATATATATACATGCACATAGCAATAAATGTGGGGAAACTAACCATTAAATCTGATTTCGTAATATAAGTCACTCAAAGGTCTCACCTCATTACTTTGTCTTTTGTTTTTGTGCAATCGGTCACAACCTGTGAAGAATAAACATCTACTCGCCCAAGTGCAAGTGTAACGTGACTCACATGGCTGAGTCATCGAGACCAATACGAACGATGATTAGACTATGAGAAAGTGGGCGTGAAGGGACAGAGCTGAATTGGACAAACATGATGTGTGAAGGCCTCTACACATTTGGCATCTCTTGCAATCACAAATTTGGAATGGTGAAACTCACAGCATGGCTTTACTTGCACTTTAAACATTTGTGTAACGATGTTCATCCGAAGATAGTTTGTTTTCCCAATTAATACTGGGCTCGCATAACTTAATTGATTGGTCTATCACAGTATCTTAGAGATGTTACCTGTAACTAGATATTGATCATTGGTTCAATCCTGACACCTCTTTATATCAAATTCTCACGCACATCTCAAGCCAATCCACTACGGACATTCTGCTTCTGATTTATTTTTTTCATCACAATTACGTTTAGTCATTTATCATTAATACCATAAATTCAACAATAATAGGATAACAAAATATATAAGATCATTTTTTTTACATTTTCTGAACATTTGTTTTGATAATACCTAAAGTATTGTTATGGTCCTGCGGTCTTCAACAACCGTCACGCCACCCGATGAGTACGAAATGAAAAGATCTCCGCGTCCGCCAGGTTGATTTGGTGTGAATCCGTTTGACAGTTAGGCTTTCTTGCAAAACAAAGTTTTCTTTCCGTGACTCATCTCGCGAGATGACTCTCCTCGCGAGATCTTGGAGACGGTGGCAGGGGTTTTCGACGGTCCACACGGTCTCCACGTTTTTCAAAGTTAAGTCTGTTCACAATTGTATTTTGTCGAAACTGTATTTATCGTTCGGTGTGTGAACTTATAGTGTCCCCCTTGGAAGTTTCTCGGTGTTTATCTTTCATAAATAAATCGTTTGTTTGCCGCGTCGCGAGCAAGGCCTTGCAGCCTCAGGCTTCCCCCGTCGAAGGTTGTTCCTTCCTTCGCTGTTTTGCTAGCTTTTTTGATTTCCCCTTCTCCACCAAGCTTCACCAAACATCTACTATTTATCGAACGTTGTAACCCCCACACCCCCCCCCCCAAAAAAAACCAAAAAAACAAACCCCAAAAAAACTTTTATTTCCCTTTCTCCTCGTGTGCTTTTGCCTCTGCCCACGTGCGCTGTCTCGCCCCGCCCCCATTTTCCCCTTGCCTTCCACCTTTTGCCCTGTTCAAGTGACTCGTGGTCGTCGCTCTAGGCTTCCTCTCCCCATTGGTATTTTTGTGAATATAAGATTGTTCTTCACAGTTCTGTTTAAATATGTTTCAACTATCCCCTTCAGTGTTTTATTCAGTGGTTTATTACAACACGCTGTTTTTCTTATTTAAAAGGCTCCTTTCAATTTCCTCTTCAACTCATTCCATTTCAAAAAAATATTCAATCTCTTATGATTCCAAATCACTCCATGCTCTAAATTCTCATTCATTCCATCCCTCCTCCATCGTTCTTAAACGAATCGCTAACTTGAAAATCACAACAAACCCAATTTGTTATATATGTTCATCTTTCATTTATCATCCACCTTCTAAACTCCCCCCTTGCCCCTCCCCTTCAAATCTCCCCCCCCAACCATCCCTCCCAAATTCTCCCTCCTCCCACCTCCTTCTCAAACCTGCCTCCTCCCCACTTCCTCTCCCTCCTATGTCATACCTCCACCTCCCCCAACCTTCTACTTTCCTCTGCCCCCCCTCAAACAAACTCTCACTGTGCCTCATTCCATCACCATCAAACCTTTCGTCCTCCTCATCCTTCCCTTTCTTGTAACTCTTCTGTAATCAATCTCTGACACACTATCAACTGCTCTTCCTACATCCCCCTCTCACCCTTCATCTGACCCTACCCCTCCCCTCCCTTGTCCTGCACCCGATGCTCCCCCTCTCTCCTCACTAACGGTATGGACCTCAAACATCCGGGGCCTTCGCTCAAACCTGATTGATCTCTCCATTCAGGTTGCTTCTGAAAATCCAGACTTGATCTGCTTAACAGAAACTTTCCTCCTTCAAGATGTCTCTGATTCCTTAATATCTCTTCCTGGTTACTCCCTCCTCCGGTACGATAGACCTGATCCTCGTCCTGGTGGTGGGGTGGCTATCTTTATCAAAAACTCTCTTCCTCACTCTCCCTGCACTGCCCTCTCTCCACCCCACCCACAGGAGTACCTCTGGCTACGGCTTCCTCTCCGCTCCCACCTTTTGTTCATATGTGTTCTGTACCATCCTCCAAACAGTGATGACTCCATTTACATTTCTCTGTCGGACAACATGGACCAACTTCTATCAACTCATCCAAACTCTCTCTTCCTCATATGTGGCGACTTCAACTGTCATCATGCCAGCTGGCTGGGTGTGGGTTCATCTCTCACCAGCCATGGCACCTCAGCAAAGGACTTCTGCGACTCATTGGGACTGACACAATCTGTCAATTTCCCGACCCGGATCTCAGTCAATGGAGTATCTTCTCTTCTGGACTTGGTTATGACTAACTTCCCTGCAAATGTCTGCTGCTCTTCTTCTGCTCCAATCGGTTCTTCTGATCATGTGCTTGTTTAAGTGGACATCTCACTGGCCATTCTCAGAGAGCCTCCTCAGCGCCGACGAGTCTGGCATTTCACTCAGGCCGACTGGCACGGTCTGCAAGCAGCCATCAATCAACTGGACTGGTCTCCCATCTCTAATGCCTCTGACATCAATTCTTCCTGGGAATTCTTCCAAAGCAAACTGCTCTCTCTCATGCACAGATTTATCCCATCTCGTCTTTAGTTGTCTTACCCTTCCTCCCGTCCATGGTACACTGAATCTTGTGGTGAGGCAGTTGCCCTGAAACAGCTTGCCTTTGCGTCTTGGAAGGCAAATCCAACTGAAGGCAATCTCAGTTCCGTCCACCAAGCTCGAAACAAGTGTGTTTCTACCCTCAGGAATGCCAGGAAGCACTATCTCTCCACACTCAAGATTGAACTCTCAAACCTGTCTCCTTCCTCCAAATCCTGGTGGCATCTGGTCAAATCCGTTTCTGGTGTTTGTTCCCCCTCCATCCCCTCCCTTACCTCAAATGGCTACACAGTTGACACCGCACGTGACAAAGCCGAATACCTCAACTCTGTGTTTGCCTCAAAATCTTGTGTCCCAAACCCATCTCTCTCTGTTCCCACCTTTCCCAGTCGAACCAACTGCTCCTGGACTCTGTGTCCTTCTCTCCTGACAAGGTGGAGAAGTTTTTATCAAACCTCGACTCTGATTCTGCAACTGGCCAGATGGCATCAGCCCTCGGGTCCTAAAATCCTGCTCTGCCGCTCTATCTCACCCTCTCTCTGTTCTTTTCACCCTCTCTTTTGCTCAAGGTCATCTGCCAGCATCTTGGAAATCAGCAAACATTACCGCCTTACACAAAAAAGGTGCAAAAACAGATCCTTGCAATTACAGACCAATCAGCCTGCTCCCAATTATCAGCAAAGTCATGGAATCCATCATTGCTTCAGATATCAAATCCTTCCTCTTCTCCAATGGCTTGATCTCTGATCATCAATTTGGATTCAGACCAGGTCATTCTACTCTGGATATGTTGCTTCTGCTGTCTCAGCAATGGATGGAGGTCCTCAATGCCAAACAGGAAATCAGAGCTGTCTCACTTGACATATCACGTGCCTTCGATACGGTCTGGCACCCAGCTCTGCTCACCAAACTCACCTCCTATGGTATTCAGGGAAATCTCCACTCATGGCTTGTGGATTTCCTCTCTGGTCGTAGGCAACGTGTGGCCCTGAATGGATTTCTCTCATCTTCCCTTCCTGTTCTGGCTGGAGTTCCCCAAGGTAGTGTTCTGGGCCCTGTGCTATTTCTGGTCTTCATCAATGACCTCTCCGACTCTCTGGAAAATCCTCTCTATCTCTTTGCTGATGACTCCACTATCTGCCGCTCCATTCCTCATCCCTCAGATCGGCAGTCTGCAGCCTCCTCACTCTCTGCAGACCTGGACAAAATCACAGACTGGTCAAACAAGTGGAACATGTCTTTCAATCCTGACAAATCTCACACTCTTACAATGTCTCTCCAAAAGGACCGACTGGACAACCCTCCCATCTACTTTCTCAACAATCCTCTCCAAGAAGTTCTGTCGCTCAAGCTTTTGGGTCTCACTATCTGCCATGATCTTTCTTGGGAAAACCACATTTCCAAGCTGGCCTCCAAAGCCAGTCGCCGACTGGGCATCCTCCGTTGTGCGAGGTCCTTCCTTGGCACACCTGAGCTCCTCACCACATACAAGGCTTTCATCCGCAGCTCAATGGAATACTGTTCCCCCCTCTGGGCTGGTGCTCCTGCCTCACACCTTGCTCGGCTTCACGCTGTTGAGGCCAAAGCTTTCAGAATCATTGGAATCTCCTGCGATGTAGTCAACTCCGAGGGCCTTTCACTCACTCACCGCAGGCAGGTTGGTGGTCTTTCTGTCTTCTACCGACTCCTCTCCGGCCTTGCTCCCCCAGCTCTCTCTCTGTGCTCTGTCCCCCCAATATTCCTTCAGGTCGCACAAGATCTGCCTGCAACCCTCTTATGGTTAAACTGCCAAAGTCTAGGCTCTCTGCTCACCTTCACTCTTTCATTTCCCTTTTCTCCCGCCTCTGGAACAAACTCCCCCACTCCCTTCAATCCCACTCCTCCCTCCAGGTCTTTAAAACAGCTGTTCACCACCATCTCTTATCTTCCCCCATCGAAAACCTTGATCTTTTCTACCCCCGGTAATTCACCCCAGAGTCCTTGCAGTGTTCATATGTTTTATTCCTCTCCCACCTCCCCTCAAGTCCTCCCGATGTCCCTGCTCTCAAATGTTATGTTTGTGTCCCTCCCCCTCTCTCCCCATATTGTCTGCCGCTCCCCTTGTTTTTTGTGTTTTGTGTGTCGGTTTGTCTTTTTGTGTGATTATGTTAGCTCTTTCACGAGCCTCGATCTTGTATACAAAAAAAAAAAAAAAAAAAAAAAATCTGACTCATCTTCGGACCGCTTAGGACAAATTACGTCCAGGTTTCTTAATACAGTAGTGTATCGTTTCAGGAGTATCGTTTTCCTAATAATAATAATCATAATAAATATAACCATAACACTTTAATCCCAATGTCGTGAGTGGAAAGTTAGTGGATTGAAGCGGTGTATGGTTCATGATCAACGATGAGTGGTGTTCGGCACTAATATTAATAACCGCCAAAGTAGGGGAATTAGCTTCGATTTTTAAATGGTAATATCATTTTCGAAATAATGATAACGTAACGTTAATATTATAGTAAATCTAATCGTAACTCTAATCCTTTCGTAGTGACTGCAAACGTACTGGAAGTTAAAATTTATCAGTTTTGTGTCCGTTACGTCATTACGTTTATGATGTCATTATGACGGCTGAGTCTACCGACCAACATTTTAAATTACAAGTGCACCCGCTCACTACGGGAGAGGCAGGAAGGGTCATTCCTCTTTGGGGAATATAGATTACAGTCAATCTATGGTCGGGTCTCAAGAACATTGGGTGTGTGTTCCCAAGTTTCTTGTGGAGAGATCGCCAAGTGGTTAAACTTAAAGCATTCGAGCAAGCACTCCATTCAAAGTCCTTAAGGAACGGCTGGCTTGGAAAGCGCTAGCTAGCTGCTTAGTAAATCAGCGCACACCTCCAACCCTTGTGGGGTATATAGATTACAGTAGATCTTCACTCAGTTCTGTAAGTAAAGCTTACCTCACGGATGTCGGGATTCCTCAAAAATTATTTGTTTATTGTTATAAACAGCATTAGCGACTGTTTAAAAAGCTAATCATATGTGTTTCTGGTTTATAATAATTTACAAGCCCGGCTACGCCGCTGTTAGACCTTCGGCCCTGCTTTAATAGAGATCCTCATCATCGTCATCATCAGTAGCCCGAGGCGTTCTCACTGGATGACCACAGCCCCAAGGTAGAGGGCCACTCTGGCTGGATTTCTGCAGAGATCAAGTAGAATAAAAGGGTAAAAAAAAATCCAGGGCAGAGGGAGCCCCGGGAGTAAGGGAGAGGGGGAAGGGGGAGTCATTCGTGGCCATGTGATGGGGCCGTATTCCAAAGACTAGGGAAGTTGGAGGAGATTTGTAGTGAAGGGGTTTTCCTTATGAGGTTTTCACTGTCCACTGGTAGTCCCATGATGACCACGTCTCCTCCGCCAGGATCTTTAAAGAGAACTGTAGGTTTAAAGAAGAGCAGAACGACAGAGGGCAAAACAAGAACAGATGCACAGAGTGGGTGACCACTGGCAGACAACGTACAGATGCACAGAATTGTATAAAGAGGAATGGCAGGCAATAATGGAGGGGGTGTATCAGTGAGTCTCTGAATGCAATGACCATAGCGGATGCTGACAAAGATCCAAGCGGTGCTCGTCGACATTCTGCACTCAAGGTGCGTGTGCTTGCACCCAATCTGCCCATCTTATGGGTTGATCAGCCAATTCTCTAAGTGCTACGGAGTCCGCTCCCAATGACCACACAAGTTTTCATCAACATGGGATAATTTATTAAAGAGGAAATGAGGAAAAGCATGAATGCAGAGCAGTGATCATTGGCACATAAATAAATAAAATAACGTGCCCCTGGTATCACAATGGCTTAACAAATACACCTTATTCACTCTCTCGGGGGAACACAGGACTTAGGAGGAGATCGACGTGACGAAAGAAAACCCTTGTTGTGCTCGACCCGCTCGCACATGTGGCCCGGCTTTGTCCACACATGGACTCCTAAACCCGGTTGGCCGTTGGGGCCCTGGGTGAATGCGCAGTGGTTTAATGTGGTCCTCGCCTTGCTGTAAGAGGTGTTTCCCTCCTGGACTTCCTGTTCTAGACAGCAGCAGCCCACAGTATCAGCATGAACACACCAGCAAGATCCAACATCTCCCACTGCCACATTCACTGCATTTCTGGCACATGAAGTCCATCAAATGGCAACCAAGTGCCATGGGGCCCATCAAGTCATTTATTGGGGTGTACTCATTGGACAGTGCGCCAGTCTCCTGTCTATATACGGCAAGTTTGTGGCCTGTCTTGTCCATTGGGCGCATGGGCCACACATGGGCCATGCCCATTGGTGGGTATGCCTGGGAAATTCTACACAAAAACAGATAAATAATGGGAAGGTTCAATAATGTAGGGAGTGGGGAAAGGTGGGGTCTAGACACAGACACTTGGGCTTTGGGACTACATTTCTCTAAACATCTTTCTTTCTATTTACATCTTTCTGTAGTATGAAATAACTATTTTAATCTGTCCCACATTTTACCTCCTATAACACATCCACAACAGTATGTTTTATTTTATTTCCAACAGTAGTGGCCAACAGATCCCTTGGCCATTTCTTTATTTGTGAACCATTGTTTCTTTGTAATGTTGTAATACCTTTCTTATGTTAACCTTAATCATGGCAGGTATCAATAAATAATTGGTAATGATACATGCTGAAATGGACTAGACATTCATGAGACATGTATGCAAGAAAAGTGAGATACATATACCACAGATGGTGTTTTGTATCCAAATATACAGTACTGTACATGACAACACAAAACATTTTCACTATTGCTGGTTGTCTGATAAAATAGTAAGTTGGGAGTGGCTGGAGGGAGGTGGTGTTCAGTGGGAAGAGGAGGAGGAATGTGCTTTTTATGCCTCCCGGAGTGAGGTTTTCGGGTTGTACGTCCGGCTGGCTTCATGCGACTGTGCGTCTGTTATCGGTTTTTTTGTTACCACGACAGCTTGTGAATGACTGAAGAGATTTCAACAAAACTTGGCAAAAGTATGGACAGCAATACAACGCTAAAGTGACTCAATTTAGGGTTCAACAGGTCAAAGGTCAAATATCTTGTGCCCTTTGAAAATCATTTTGCAAACTATAACTTGAATAGGAAGCATCTGATGTTGCTTCTTCTACTTGTCTCTATTTTTTCCTCTCTCATGCTCTCTCTCAGGAGGCCTTTAATTTTTATTTGGACCTTTCTCTCTCTCTCTCTCTCTCTCTCTCTCTCTCTCTGATGTATTTTACTCTTCACAGAGCGTCAGTGCCACCAAAGCAGATTCCTGAGCAAGAGTTATACTGTGTAGTTTGCCATTGCCTTACTAGTGGTAGTTAGAGCAAGAATTTGGAATTTGTCTGTGGTGCTGCCGGATAGCTCGCCTACTCTTCCCAAAGGGCATTGCGGGCAGGGTCTTTAACATCCACCAACCAATGCTGGGAGATGGGACACGCGTTTAACGTCCATCCGACGGACGGCACACACATTGATGAATCACTCTTCCTGTGAAACATCAGGATGACAATTTCTAGCTGGGCCAGGATCCTAACCCAGGCTGGAGTCGAGTGTGCGTACAGGTTAGAGGCGAGTGTGTGTACCAGTAGGCCATCTCTGGAACCGACTCCCTGGGTCTATTATTTTGTGGCCCTCCCTCTCGTTCTTCAAGGGTGCTGCCTATCATCGCCTCATGTTTTCTCCCATATCCAACCCTCTGCACTCTTTTACTTTTGCTGCACCCCAACCCCCACCACCCTCACTCCACATTCCTATCTGCTGCTCATTCACTCACATGCAATGTCTTTGTCTCCCTGTTCCTATTTGAACCTCCATCAGTCTGTGAACCTGTTTCCCTCTGTTGTTGCTCTTTCATGAGCCTAGATTTCTGTATCACAAAAAAGTCTACCAAGGTTAGTAATCACAGTAGTTTATTAGCCTGTCCATCATGCAACAGGAGACGGGGTTTTTCAATCACTTCTGAGTGTCTGCGTGTGTGTCTGTGTGTTTGTATCTGTGTGTCTGTCCGGGCTGTAACTCTTATCATTTGAGCTTTTGCCATCAAGTTTTCAAGAAAGCTTTATTATGAGAACCAGCGTGGATGGGCACGCTACGCACGCCTCACCACACTCCGCTACAGATGCATAAGCATCTTTGACCAGACCATGCCTGCTTTCTCCGGGAGTGGAGGAGGGGGTGTGGGATGGTGGATGTGGGTTAGTGTGGGTGATGGTGGATCAGGGGTTGTGGGGAGATGTTGGAATGGTGGAGGGGGAATGGGATGGATGGTGAGGGAGGTTGGCCAAATATATTTTGTGCTCTGACTGAATATATATTGTAAATCAGAAATCAAAACCCAGCACGTATAAATAAAAAGGAACCGAGCACAAATTTATATTTTTAATAAATTATCAGTTAGAGCTGGAAAGGAAAGTCAATACAAATTTATCAAAAACTGGAATGGAAATTCGAACTGTCAGCCTTACAAGCAACGTACCCCTGATACACCGCTTACCTTGGTCTATTAATGAAGTCAAAGTAACAAAAAATTAGCGCTGGTGAATATAGGTACGTCACAAATGTGTTTCTTTGGTTAGCTTTACATATAAAACATGGCGGAATTTGATAGAAGAATGACCAGGTGAGTTGTTAAAAAGTGAAGTCGAGTTAGGAAAATTGTTGAATAAGGGCAGAGGTAAGTGCTAGGTTGCAAAGGTATGAGTCTACTATCAGGTTCATGGAGTAGCTCATATTTTTCTGTTTTTCCGATATTGGTAAATTGGGAAATTTTTGATAGCAGCAGAAGGATAGCACCACATAGTCAGGGCCCTTAGGGTTATTTTGGGGCCGTTTGGTTCAAATTCTTCCAAAAGCACCAAATTTGGCCCAGATGTTGCCCATGCCATACTCTTTCGATTTTTGACCGGCGCCAAGATGGGCGCCCCCCCCCCCCCCGGGGGGCCCATATTGGCGAAATACTAAATGGCCGCCACCCGGATTAGAGGAAAATCAGTTAAATAACCAAAAGGGTTGGAATCATGTATGATACCACTTTTCAGGGGTTCTCGAGGTCGAGGAATCCAATTATGATGTTATTTTGATTCGAGGTCAAGGTCAACCCTCAAGGTCATCTTAAAGGTCATTTTTGAGTCAAACATGTCGGTTTTTGAGTTTTTTGTCAAGATTTACACGAGGTTCACCATTTTATGTTTCTGGGTTGGGTAATCGAACTCTGACCTTATTTTTGACAATTAGAGGAAATATTTACATGTCTATTTCCTAATTTTCAGGCATATGCAGTTCATCAGTCTAATTACAAAGGTACGGATTTTGATGTTTTATGAACTGTATGCCATGTCCTTGTGTTTAATTTTTGTGCGATCATGATCCGGGTTCATGTATACATGATTGTATACATGTCATAAATATGACGTCATAGGTCATGTGACCTGGCGGCCATATTGGATTTTATGAAAACCTTAAAAATGGATCCCTGCCTTCATTTTTCGATCGATTCATTTTGAACTTTGACCACTTATAGTACGCCATGTGATTGGATGCATATCCTAATTATGACGTCATAGGTCAGGTGACATGGCGGGATGGACCGGTATGGTCCCCGGATCATACCGCCCTTGGCGCCCGTCAAAAATCGAAAGAGTATGGCATGGGCAACATCTGCGCCAAATTTGATGCTTTTGGAAGAATTTGAACCAAAATATCCCTAAGGGCCCTGACTAATAGAAGGATAGCACCCCAGATCCACTTTTTTGAAATACCGACTTCTTTCCTGGAAGTCCTAGCAGTGTCCATGTGTTTTATACCTCTCCCAACCCCCAACCCCCTTCCCATGCCTCCTCCCCCCAAGCCCTCTCCCTCCCACAGATCTCCTGTTGTCCCTGTTCTTTACTGTTGTACTTGTGTGCTTCCCTCTCTCTCCCCATCTTGTCTCCCGCTCCCTTTATTATATGTTTTATGTGTCCGTTTGTTTTTTTGTGATTAATGTTAGCTCTTACGTGAGCCTCAATCTTGTATACAAAAAAGGGGGAAAAAGGACCTTTCACTTTGTTTTAAAGTGAAACAAGTGGAATTTCAAAAATTTGGGATTATTCAATCTGAATTTTATCAGAGTTTTCACTTTACAGAGAATAATTACAACTAGCGGTAACCCGTGAAAATCACGGGCATAAATAGTGTTTATGTTCATACAAACTAACTTGCCCTTCCTCTTGCTTTCCGCTTCCTTTCAAAACAAGTGAATCCTCTTGGATTGCGCTGAGGTTCGGGCATGGAATTTCGAGCCTCGATCATGGTTCGAGCCTCGATCTTGTATACAAAAATAATAATAATAATAATAAGAACCTTGGGCCGAATCTCGCGCTTCACCAGTGCGCGTGCGCGAATTTACGTCACTTCGGCAGCGAGAAGGGGTTCCCCAACACGAACCAATCAGGAACTGTCACGTCACACTTATATGATCTCAGAATTCCTGTGACAGGAATTCGCGTTACACTGGCTGGAAGTCATTCGCTAGAGGCGCTTCCTCAGCGCTAATAATTGTCAGTTGGCACCAACATTCATTCTGGTGGATCTCCTGAATATCGCTTTGTATTCAACTGCCGTATTGTCTCTTATAGTGTGGTTACTGGTAAGTATACCCTTTACATTTCTGATCGCATTTATATTTGTATTAAAAGGCGTAGCATGCCTCTCGAGTCGCTGCGCGTCCAGCACACATCGGGATGTCTTCTTCTTCTCCTCGGTATCAAGTGCAGCGTCTCAATGTGCGTAAAACAAAATGGCGCGGGTTATTCAAAACTTTTCACTGATTTTCAGCTTTTATTTCACACTTATAGACATTTGGAGACTTAGGTATGCTTATATGGAAGGGTTAGTCATAACTACATAGTATCACACATATTTTAGGGCAACAGGAGCAATAGCTGGAGAGAAGTTCCGATTACAAACTTCAGAAATAAGCGTTTTAATGATATAGATGCCCACTCTTGGACACCATCCAATAGGAATGGATGGGAAACCTTCCAATAGGAATCAAATATACTCAGATCTAGTCATGAAACTTTTTTAAATTTGGGTTTCCATGGCTGAAGCAATTCAGCTTAATTTCATTGAAATAATTTCAAAGGTTCTGGTTGAGTTCGTTTCAGTAATCAGCTGCAATTACTACCTCCCACACTTGTAGAGAGCAATACATGTAAAGCAAAGGATAAACAGTTTGGAGATAGGAAGGGCCTTCATAGAGGGAAGTGTATATTTACCTCAATGATCTCATGAGCATTGGGGGGAGGGGAGCATGGGGAGCAAGAGAGAAGCCTCTTAATTACTGCAGTAATCTAGGCCTCGTCCAAATCTGCAGTAATCTAGGCCTCGTCCAAAGCTGCAGTAATCTAGGCCTCGTCCAAATCTGCAGTAATCTAGGCCTCGTCCAAATCTGCAGTAATCTAGGCCTCGTCCAAATCTGCAGTAATCTAGGCCTCGTCCAAATCTGCAGTAATCTAGGCCTTGTCCAAATCTGCAGTAATCTAGGCCTCGTCCAAATCTGCAGTAATCTAGGCCTCGTCCAAATCTGCAGTAATCTAGGCCTCGTCCAAATCTGCAGTAATCTAGGCCTCGTCCAAATCTGCAGTAATCTAGGCCTAGTCCAAATCTGCAGTAATCTAGGCCTCGTCCAAATCTTGACGCTGGCAAGGTCAGCATTTTCCCTCAGGCAATATACAATTAAATAGATTGACAAGAGAAGCCTCCAAAGGCCAGAATGGAGAGAGATGGATGAAGCCATTAGAATAGGAAGACCAAAGAAGATAACATGAAAATGAAACAGAATGTTATTGGTAACACCATGAGGCAGTTTCAGCATTCGGGTTCAAACTTGGTTTTACAAAATATCGGCTTGAAATAGGTCTAGAACCATAAAGGTCCTATGAATAATTCCATGTGTAAGGAGGAACTTAATTGAATAATTCCATGTTGCTTCTTCCGGTTCGGGGTTGATCTATGAGTAGGTTGAATCTGCAACTTCTCCTTTCCACCTCAATCAAAGCAAAGTTTTCTGAACCGGATTTGTCGTGGTTTTCTCTGTCTTCGTCCCCATGTTGCTGTTTGTGTTTTCATCCAATTTTCCATGTTAAATCGAACCTTGTGCTGTATTGTCGAATTTGTTTTCATGTTGCTCAAGGCCGACTACTCAGGTAGTTCGCGAGCAATGTCTGTCTGTTTTGACATGTTTCTCATTCCACTTCCTCTTTTCCTCCAAGCATTGTCCTTTCTGCCTCTTCAACGTTATCCTATTCCCTCTCCTCACTTCAAGAAAATAAAACCATGCAAAAAGGCTTCTTTTTGTTTTTTACTCCAAAAACGCAATCTCATTCTGCCCGAATTTCCTTCTGCTTGTACTTATTGGACTTCATTATTTATTCTTTTCTCAATATCTCCAAACTGAATCTTCATTGAAGGAAACACCTCTTCCTTCTTCCTTTACAAGCTTTTTACCTCATTTTTAAATGCTTCACTTTCCTTATTTCTCCATCATAAATACTTCACATGTTTTTCTTCATCTATATTCTATATAATAATAGCGTAAGGACTCGACTTTGTTATCCCTTTTACGCCGCACCCAGTGACCCGATGCCCACGGCACTAATGGATTTACGATCTACGAACCGCGCTCTTTGTTTATCACGTACAGACATACTCGAAAAATCTGAATTAGCCGACGTTGGGGCCCAAAAGCATCCGATTAACTGCCGATACGACGCCATCTTACGACGCCATCGTATTGGCATCTGCTGGGCGAAGGCGAAGCGAGCCGTCCGCTGATTGGACAGTCGAGTGGTGTGAACATCGGTGGTGTGAACCAAATGGTCTTTTTATTCCCTTGAACATTTTAAATTAGGATATATAAGGAAACGTCTTTATCGTCATTTTAATAAAGTTAAATGGAGTGACGTTGCGATACTCGGGGTGCGTTGCATAAATCCTCGTAACTCAGAGAGGTGTAGCAGGTGGCGAGACGTAAGGAAGCTTAAAGATAACGAGCTGAAACAGACGAACGATATGTCAATCCCTTTCTACACCGAACGGCAATAAAAGTATGAGAGCGGGAAGGCATGGCCTGAGCACTTCGAGCAGAGAGGACTGATTGGACTTAACTTAAAGAGAAAAAATTGGAGCTTAACGGAAGAAGAAGATCCCATGAGCACTCCCCTATGCCATCCATAATGGTACACTCTATCCATACACCACATCCTCCCTTCCGTGGATGTTCCACGGGTTTCGGCTAGTCACGATCTAATCCTCCTCCTCTTCTTTTTCACATGGAATATTTTAAATCTATCTCTCACCTAAGTGCTTTGTCCATCAACCCCCCACCCGCACATACAACAGGACCTTTCTCTGTTCCTTCAAAAATTCCTTCTACTCATCCCATGAACTTTATCTCCATATGTCCAATTTGGGAGGTTGAGAAGTCCAGTTTGCAGAGGTTGTCTGCTCACAACAATCAAATCCCCTTTACGTCCTTTGACGGTATCAAAACCCCTATATACCCTTCACTAAATCTCTTACTAGTCCACGTTCTTCCAACCCCACCCCTTTTATGTGTCCCACCTCTTCAGCATCTCTCAACTACATGTGACATGTCTGCGTTCGTGTAGAAAGAGGAGACATGTTACATGTTATGTGACATGTCTCCTCTTTCTGCATCCCCACCTCATCCAACCCTCTCAAAGTTTCACACTCACCCCCATCCCCTCAAAGTTTCCCCGCACCCACCCCACCCCCTCAATGCATTCCCCTCACCCCACCCCTCAAAGCTTCTCCCTCACTCCGCTCCCTCCAAGTTTCTGTCTCTCTTCTACTGCCTCCTTTCTGTTCTTGCGCCCTCTGCTCTTTCCGTCTTTCGTCCCCCACCCACACCTAGTTGTCTGCAGGGTGCATGCTGTCCACCAGCAACTCCTTTCTGGTGAAACTCCCAAAATCCAAAATCACTGCTCAGCTCCACTGCTTTGTTCTGCCTTTTTATCACATGTGGATCCAACTTCCACATTCTTTTCTATCTCATCCTTCCTTCCAAGCCTTCAAGACAGCTGTTCACCAACATTTCTGATCATCCCCTTTCCAAAACCATGATCTTTTCTACCCACATTAATCACCCCTTCCTCCCCTCCCAAGCCCACCTCTTTCCAAGTTTCCACTTTTTCCTTCCTGAGAGTTTGCTTCTCTCTCCATCTTCCACCCCTTACCTCTCATTACTCCCCACATCCCGTATTGGTCCATGTCGCCCTCTTTTTAAATCTTCAACCATGTTGTTGGTCTTGGCCCCCCTCTTTCTACTGTTCCTTTTGTTCTGATCAGTTCTGTTCTTGCTCTTACACAAGCCTTGACTTTGTATGCAAAATATATAAAAAACGGGGGAATGGGTGGGTGTGTTGGAGTTAATGGCCATACCATCAATCACATCACATTACTTTGTCTGCATTTTGTTATTCGATCAATTAGTCAGCAGATACCTCTGAATGTTAAGTAATCAAGGTTATCTGGAAATCCCTCAAAGCAGAATGTAATTGTGTCCCATATTACGCTGACCCAAGCAAACCCACTAGTTATCACCATCTGCTGCTCGACAGACAGTCTGCAATAGTGTGGGGCTGTTCTTGGACGAGACGCCAAGCCTCATTGACCTTGTTCAGTCTGCGGAACGTTCTTAGCTTCTTATTTTAAGCTTAAGAACCGAAGTACCAATTACAGTTTTACTGTCAGCTTTGGCATATTGTCCATAGAAGTACACCGTAACCTACCTTTTCAAGCGTCTAATGTACATGTGCTTTTAAAAATATGAATGAAGTGAGTTTTAAAGTCGTCTGCCCCAACTCCGACACTAAAGTTTGAATTTAAGTGATTGCATCATCAATGTTATTAACCAGGTTAGGCCAGGCTGGCCTGAAGGCGTTTCCATAGATTGAACACTTCGGTCATGACGTGAGAAACCTGGGTTCAAATCATACATAATGTGTTGGGTTTTTTTGCCCATCTTTAGTTAATGACCCTGTAATTCATGTAAAAGTACACTCATGATGTCTATTCAAATTCTTGTCCTACATGCGATATTTGAGCCAGCTTCTCCATGAGCCTAAGATGCTGTAGATAACAATGGAATGTAACAATAAGGCAGAACCATCAAAAAGGCAACCCTAACGGCTTGGAGAGCATCACACTGGAGGAAGAATCAGCATTTATGTAGAAGAGATTGTGGATGTGTATGAGGTAGTGATGGGCAGTGCATTTGAAAGTTAGAAGTGAGGATAACAGACACAGGGAGCACAATCCACAAACGGGAGAATAAGAGGACCAATGAATGCAGATGGGGGAAATAGTCTGGACATTGGGAGGGTGTGCTGGGGAGGATTTCTTGAGGGTTGAATATGACCTGGAGTGGTTAGGGAAGGTTAGATGTTGAAGTAGCAAGGCAGAGGCTTACTGCACACCTCGACACATTTCACTTGGCACATGAAGTGAAAAGCGGGGCTAAGCAATTGGGTCACGTCCGTCTGTCTGTCTATCTTATCAGTTTTATATTCATCAGTTTATGATCTAGGAACAGCTTATTTAAATTGAATGTTATATTTTGAACCCAATTAATATCAGTCAGTCGAGAGCCTGCTGTTGGCTTAGCGGTTAGGGTGCCGGCTTGGGATCCTGGGTTCCTGGGTTTGAATCCCGGTCGATCGCTGAACTAACACCAGGGGGGTTGACTCAGCCTGTCATCCTTCAGAGGTCGGCAAATTGAGTACCAGTTCACTGGTAATTCCCTGTGTGTCGCAGGAGGCGACTAATAGGGTTGGCGGCAGGAAGGGCATCCAGCCATAAAACATTGCTTCAAAAAGGGGACCAAGGTGCCCGAAAAAGGTCAACCCCTGCTCTGCAGGGAAAAATGGCCTCTCAAGGTGGTCATTAACATCAGTCAGTCAGTCATCGAGTTAGTCAGTGAGTGATTAAAATGAACGTTATAAATGTATACGAGATGTGATCAAAATATTCCTGCCACCGTCGGAAACATTGCTAGAAGTCCTCTATGTTAATGACCTTCAGAAGGTCTGTCGTGTTAGATTTGATGTCTTTGATCTTGTCAAATCGCTTCCCTTTCATAGTTTGTTTCAATTTGAGGAAGAGCCAGAAGTCGCATGGTGACAAGTGGGGTAAATAAGGCGGATGTGGAATGACAGAAATGTTTTTTGCCACCAAAGATTGTTGGACAGAAACTAACATGTGGCAGGACACATTTTCATGATGGAGGAGCCAACCATCTTTTGGTCAGTGAAGTCTTTTGGTCAGTATTGTAACAACCATCTTTTGGTCAGTATTGTAACAACCATCTTTTGGTCAGTATTGTAACAGTGAAGTCAAATTTGTTATGATTGCTATATAGTCAAGAAGTTTGAATTTGAGATTAAAAAATGAATATGAGGCAAGAGTACAGAAGGTCAGCTTTTATTTCTTGATATTTCTATGCATACATGGTGTTTCAAAAAGATTGATACAACTTTGACTTCCTGCCATTTCTTTGTTTTTTGACCGATACCGTTTTCCTTTTCAGGGTTTGGTGTTGTTATCGTGGTATTTGTTCCCTGGGATTTCTAGTTCCATAGCTCCACTATACCATTGACAGTGGAGCACAAGACAAAAGTGGTGGCTCTGTGGTATGAGACTAAATAATATGTAGGCACCTGCCGGAGGTTCCACCTGAGGAGATCACTGAGATGTACCTTAAAGGGCCTAAGGTCACATGCTTCTGCTCCTTCAATACCAGATGGGGAATGCTCGGGCCTTACTGGTTTGAGAATGACAACAGCAGGACGGTGACGATAAACGGTGAGTGCTACTGGTCTGTGCTCCAGAAGTTCCATAATGATCTAGCCCAAAAGGTCACCCCAAACCAGCTTAGCATGACCTGGTTTATGCAGGATGGTGCACCCCCGCATACAGCTGGTGACACCATCACTTTCCTGCAGCAGCTTTTCAGAAACCGCCTCATTGCCCTGGGTATTGCTCATGACTGGGCACCCCATAGCCCAGACTTGAACCATCTGGACTACTGGTTCTGGGGGGCTGCCTATGGCTCTGTCTACGTCAACCGCCCTGCCACACTTGATGATCTGAAGCAAGAGGTGTCAGACTACCTCCAGGTAGTTCCACATGAGACCTACAGGAAAGTTGGACAGAACTTTGGAGTCAGGATCAATGCCTGTCTCATCCGTGCAGCGGCACACATGGAGAACGTCAATTATAAGGATTTTGCGTAAATGCTAATTTCAGACCTAGGGCTCTCACTAACTCTCGCAGTGACACTGCAATAGCAATCAGTGATAGAAAATACCATGTCATAAGCTTTCAAGAAATGTTTGATTTACATTCCTGAGGTTTCTGTTTCTTTGTAAATAATCGTTTAAAGTTGTATCATTATTTTTGAAACACCCTGTATATGTTTTAACATTGTAGAACAATGGCACTTTTTATGTTCAGTCCCCCCATTTTAGATAAGAATCAGTATTGGAACAGATTAACTTAAAGTAAATATAAGTGATTTTCTGTCCAGGTGTGCTGTTCGCCCTACCCCCATTATCTCCTTGCCATCCACCGTTTGCCCTGTTCACGTGACTCGTGGTGGTCCCTCTCGGCTCTCCCCCCGTTGGTATTTTGTGCATAGAAGATTGTTCACAGTTCTGTTTAAATATTATTTAAATATGCTTAACCTTTCCCCGTCTGTGTTTATTTCAGTGGTATATTACAACACGCTGTTTTTCTTCCTATTTAAAAGGCTTTTCTCAATTTCCTCTCCAACTCATTCCACTTCAAAAAAAAGAATTTCAATATCTTATACGTCTCCCTCACTACATGGTCTAAATTTCACATTCATTCCATCCCTCCTCCATCATTCTGAATCGGATTGCTAACTTGAAAATCACAACAAACCCAATTTGTTATCAATGTTCGTCTTTCATTAATCATCCACTTTCTAAACTCCCCTCTTGCCCCTCCCATCCAAATCCCCCCCCTTGCACCTACACTCCTAAACTCCCCCCTTGCCCTTCCCCTTCTAAACTCCCCCCTTGCCCCTCCCCTCCAAATCCCCCCCCTTGCCCCTCCACTCCTGAACTCCCCCCTTGCCCTTCCCCTCCTAAACTCCCCCCTTGCCCCTCCCCTCCAAATCCCCCCCCTTGCCCCTACACTCCTAAACTCCCCCCTTGTCCCTCCACTTCTAAACTTGCCCCTTGCCCCTTCCCTCCAAAACTCCCCCCTTGCGCCTCCCCTTCAAAACTCCCCCCCAACCCCTCCCATTCAATTCTCCCCCCATACCATTCCTCTCCAATCCTCCCTCCTCCCCCCTCCTCCTCCAAGCTGCCTCCTCCCCACTTCGTCTCCCTACTATCTCATACCTCCACCCCCCCAAACCTTCTACTTTCCTCTGCCCCCTCCTCAAACAACCCCTCACTGTGCCTCATCCCTTCACCATCAAACCTTTCATCCTCCTCATCCTTCACTTTCTTGGAACTCTTCTGCAATATCTGACACACTATCAACTGCTCTCCCTACCTCCCCCTCTCATCCTTCATCTTACCCTACTCCTCCCCTCCCCTGTCCTGTACCTGATGCTCCCCCTCTCTCTTCATTAACGGTATGGACCTCAAACATCCGGGGCCTTCGCTCAAACCTGACTGATCTCTCCATACAGGTTGCTTCTGACAATCCAGACTTGATCTGCTTAACAGAGACTTTCCTCCTTCAAGATGTCTCTGATTCCTTAATATCTCTTCCTGGTTACTCCCTCCTCCGGTATGATAGACCTGAGCCTCGGCCTGGTGGTGGGGTGGCTATCTTTATCAAAAACTCTCTTCCTCACTCTCCTTGCACTGCCCTCTTTCCTCCTCACCCCCAGGAGTACCTCTGGCTACGGCTTCCTCTCCGCTCCCACCTTTTGTTCATATGTGTTCTGTACCGTCCCCCAAACAGTGATGACTCCATCTACATTTCACTGTCTGACAACATGGACCAACTTCTATCCACTCATCCCAACTCTCTCCTCCTCATATGTGGTGACTTCAACTGTCATCATGCCACCTGGTTGGGTGTGGGTTCCTCTCTCACCAGTCATGGCACCTCAGCAAAGGACTTCTGTGACTCACTGGGATTGACACAATCTGTCAATTTCCCGACCCAGATCTCAGCCAATGGAGTATCTTCTCTTCTAGACTTGGTTATGACAAACTTCCCTGCAAATGTCTGCTGCTCTTCTTCTGCTCCAATCGGTTCTTCTGATCATGTGCTTGTCAAAGTGGACATCTCTCTGGCCATTCTCAGAGAGCCTCCTCAGCGTCGACGAGTCTGGCATTTCACTCAGGCCGACTGGGACGGTCTTCAAGCAGCCATCAATCGTCTGGATTGGTCTCCCATCTCCACTGCCTCTGACATCAATTCTTCCTGGGAATTCTTCCAAAGCAAACTGATCTCTCTCATGCACAGATTTATCCCATCTCGCCTTCAGTTGTCTTACCCTTCCTCCCGTCCATGGTACACTGAATCTTGTGGTGAGGCAGTTGCCCTGAAACAACTTGCCTTTGCCTCTTGGAAGGCTAATCCAACTGAAGGCAATCTCAGTTCCTTCCACCAAGCTCGGAACAAGTGTGTGTCTACCCTCAGGAGTGCCAGGAAGCACTATCTCTCCTCACTCAAGAATGAACTCTCAAACCTGTCTCCTTCCTCCAAATCCTGGTGGCGTCTGGTCAAATCCGTTTCTGGTGTTTGTTCCCCCTCCATCCCCTCCCTTACCTCAAATGGCCACACAGTTGACATCGCACGTGACAAAGCCGAATGCCTCAACTCTGTGTTTGCCTCAAAATCCTTAGTCCCAAACCCAGCTCTCTCTGTTCCCACCTTTCCCAGTCGAACCCAACTGCTCCTGAACTCTGTGTCCTTCTCTCCTGACAAGGTGGAGGAGTTTTTATCAAACCTCGACTCTGATTCTGCAACTGGACCAGACGGCATCAGCCCACGGGTCCTAAAATCCTGCTCTGCCGCTCTATCTCACCCTCTCTCTGTTCTTTTCACCCTATCTTTTGCTCAAGGTCATCTGCCAGCATCTTGGAAATCAGCTAACATTACCGCTTTACACAAAAAAGGTGCAAAAACAGATCCTTGCAACTACAGACCAATCAGCCTGCTCCCAATTATCAGCAAAGTCATGGAATCCATCATTGCTTCGGATATGAAATCTTTCCTCTTCCCCAATGGCTTGATCTCTGATCATCAATTTGGTTTCAGACCAGGTCACTCTACTCTGGACATGCTGCTTCTGCTGTCTCAACAATGGATGGAGGTCCTCAATGCCAAACAGGAAATCAGAGCTGTCTCCCTTGACATATCACGTGCCTTCGATACGGTCTGGCACCCAGCTCTGCTCACCAAACTCTCCTCCTATGGTATCCATGGAAATCTCCATGCATGGCTTGCGGACTTCCTCTCTGGTCATAGTCAACGTGTGGCCCTGAATGGATTTCTCTCATCTCCCCTTCCTGTTCAGGCTGGAGTTCCCCAAGGCAGTGTGCTGGGCCCTGTGCTTTTTCTGGTCTTTATCAATGATCTCTCCGACTCTCTGGAAAATCCTCTCTATCTCTTTGCTGATGACTCCACTCTCTGCCGCTCCATGCCTCTTCCCTCAGATCGGAAGTCTGCAGCCTCCTCACTCTCTGAAGACCTGGACAAAATCACAGACTGGTCAAACAAGTGGAACATGTCTTTCAATCCTGACAAATCTCACTCTCTTACTATGTCTCTCCGAAAAGATCGACTGGACAACCCTCCCATCTACTTTCTCAACAATCCTCTCCAAGAAGTTCTGTCGCTCAAGCTTTTGGGTCTCACTATCTGCCATGATCTTTCTTGGGAAAACCACATTTCCAAGCTGGCCTCCAAAGCCAGTCGCCGACTGGGCATCCTCCGTCGTGCAAAGTCCTTCCTCGGCACACCTGAGCTCCTCACCACATACAAGGCTTTCATCCGCAGCTCAATGGAATACTGTTCTCCCCTATGGGCTGGTGCTCCTGCCTCACACCTGGCTCGGCTTCACGCTGTTGAATCCAAAGCTTTCAAAATCATTGGAATCTCCCGCGATGAAGCTACCTCTGAGGGCCTTTCACTCACTCACCGCAGGCAGGTAGGTGGTCTTTCTGTCTTCTACCGACTCCTCTCCGGCCTTGCTCCCCCAGCTCTCTCTGTGCTCTGTCCCCCAAATATTCCTACAGGTCGCACAAGATCTGCCAGCAACCCTCTGATGGTTAAACTGCCGAAATCTCGGCTTTCTGCTCACCTTCACTCTTTCATTCCTCTTTTCTCCCGCCTCTGGAACAAACTCCCACACTCCCTTCAATCCCACTCCTCCCTCCAGGTCTTTAAAACAGCTGTTCACCACCATCTCTTATCTTCCCCCATCCAAAACCTTGATCTTTTCTACCCCCACTAATTCACCCCAGATCCACCTTGTTTGAAATTCCAACTTCTTTCCTGGAAGTCCTGGCAGTGTCCATATGTTTATACCTCTCCCACCCCCCCCCCCTTCACATGCCTCCCCCCCAAAGCCCTCTCCCTCCCACAGATCTCTCGATGTCTCCATGTCTCTCGGTCCCTGCTCTCAAATGTTGTGTTTGTGTCCTTCCCCCTCTCTCCCCATCTTGTTTACCGCTCCCGATGTTATTTGTTTTATGTGTCTGTTTGTCTTTCTGTGTGATTCATGTTCGCTCTTTCACGAGCCTCGATCTTGTATACAAAAAAAAACAAAAAAAAAAAAAAAGTAGTATAATGGTTTGTATTTTTATTTTTTTTGTATACAAAGTCGAGGTTCGTGTATGAGCTAACACACAAAACACACATAAAACATATAATAAAGAGAGGGAGGGACAAGAGGGGGAGAGAGAGGGAAGCACAGCAACAGTAGAGAACAGGGACATCGGGAGATCTGTGGAAGTGAGAGGGCTGGGGTCGGGTACACGGTATAATACAAATGGGCACAACTTGGACTTTTAGGAAAGAAAATGCAATTTGTAAAAGGTGGATTTGGGGTGTATTAATGGCGGCAGAAAAGATCACGTTTTGAATGGGGGAAGGTAAGAGATGGTGGTGAACAGCTGTTTTGAAGACATGGAGAGAGGAGTGGGATTGAAGAGAATGTGGGAGTTTGTTCCAGATGCGGGGAAAAAGAGGAATGAAAGAGTGGTAAGAGAGTGAAAGGCCTTCAGAATCAGCTTCATCGTGGGAGATGCCAATGATTCCAGCTCAGAGGGGAGAGCAGTACTCCATCAAGCTGCAGATGAAAGCTTTGTATGTGGTGAGAAGCTCAGTAGTGCCAAGGAAGGACTTCGCAGGATGGAGGATGCCCAGTGGGGTATTTGGTTGCATATCCCTTGCATGTAATAACTGCATCGCACCTGTGACCCATCAACATCACCAAAGTCTTGTTATCTGCTTTTGAGATGCTTTGCAAAGACTTTACTGCAGCCATTTTCAGTTGTTGTTTGTTTTGGGGTTTTTTTGACTTTAGCTTCCTCTTCAGCAGGTGAAATGCATGCTCCTTTGGATTTAAATCAGAAGATTGACTTGGCCAGTCTAAAACCTTCCACTTTTTCCCCCTGATGAATTCATTGTGTTGGCAGTGTGGGGACTACATGTTTGCTCTCCGTCTGTCTGTCCATCCATCCATCCATCTATCCCACTTGTGGATTTCTGCACTTCTTTCCCTTACCCTTTAGCATATTCAACTGAAACTTGGTACATGGCTTTATTATAATAAGTTATAGAACACGTTTGAGTTTTTTGGCCGTTTCACCAATTTTTCATGGAGTTATGCCATTTTTGAACTTAGAAAATATCACATGCTGTATTATACATGGGTCAGTTTTCCATACTTTTCCCCGTTACCCTTTCACATATTGTAGTGAAACTTGATAGGGGACATGTATTGCAAATCAATTCTCTGTCTTGTTAATATTATTATTGGTTTTTTTATATTTACAGTTCTTTAAATTGGATGGCATGTGGGTAGTGCACCCTTTATCTTTGAGCTGCCTAATCCTTGTTTGATTCCTGGCACGACTATATACGGAGGGTGTTGCATTACAAAGTGTGCAATCCCTCGAATGGTGTGTTCAGCCAGGAACTCGTTTGCCAGCATTAGTTGCTGGTGGACATTAAAAGAAATCCCACGGTGGGTTTTAACAAAGTAGACAATTTATCACCAACACCCAGGCCAAATTCCCATTTCTGAAGTTGGAGAATGTGATTTCTAAAATAATTGTTTGACACCAACCTTCATTTTAAAATGGTCTTCCAATGTTTTGCAGGAGCTCAGAACTTTGATGCCATTCGCCTTTCCACCTACAGAACTGCTTGCAAGCTGCGATTTGTGCAGAAGAAATGTAACCGTAAGTGGTCTTTAATTATTATCTTGAGCTCGACATTAGCCAGACCTAGGGATCTCCTCATATGATTTCATTCGGATCTTTTATTCATACTGTTCTCATAAAGTATGGATATCCTACAATGCATATATACATGACATGCATTTCACAGCCAATCAAAATCTCAAAAAGCAAGACGTGACTGCTTCCACATAAATTCCTGGTATATTCACCAAAGTTGCGTCTATTGATTAAATATTGTTACGTGCTCCTCCCCGACCCCCTGGTCACGGTGTACCTCCGAGCCCCGAGAGGAGTCACGGCAGAAAAATGTGTTATTCTGTATGTCAAAGATCAATGGAGAAGCCACCCCAATTGTTACTCACAAACAAATATTGTATTAAGATCACACAAGAATAACAGTACAACAATAATAGTAATCAAAAGTACAATCCATATGTCCTATGATGGTACCATCAGTTTCGTAATATATAACTCACTGTGCTCCAAGTGAGTGAACTAAGAACATTCCCCAATGTCTCTTATTCCCGGCTTCAAGCCAAAGTTGATTCGCTCCAGCGATCGCCAGAACGATGTCCAATCGAGACCCAAATCCCGTGCATATGGCAAGAACAGTCACACAGCCAAAGCTGCACAAAGGCGCTCTCAAGGCGACTGGGAAATCCAAAGGCGCCCTCCAGGCGACTGGGAAATCACACCCTCGTGTATGGACTCTCACGGCTCACAGTCGGCGAACCACAAATTAATCTTCAAAGCCACGGTGCACACACACACACCAGATACGTCTGAAAGTGGTGAAAACGGCTGACAAGGGCAAAGAAACCTTGCTCGACGCGCGCGAGTCAAAATGGCCGACGACCCGTTCTTGAGACGCAAAGGCCCGGCGATGATTCTCCTCGGAATCCACCGCCAAAAACCCTTTCACGCAGGTTGATCGGTCACAGCGATGACAACTCTGTTGCAGGAATCCCTTTCCCGGGAAACCCCAAAGTTCACTAGTGACTTCCGTTCGACAACGTTAGCTTCAGAACTCGGAGCGGCTCGGCTTTCTTGTCCGACTCACTTGCTCCGCCTTCTTTTTTTCTTTTTTTTTTGTATACTGAATCGAGGCTCGTAAAAGAGCTAACATTTACTTCACAAACAAATCGACCAGACAAACAAAATATATAAAAAGAGGGAGCGGAAGACAAGATGGGGAGAGAAGGGGAAGCACACAAACACAACATTTGAGAGCAGGGAGATGTGTGGAAGGGAGAGGACTTGGGGGGAGGAGGCGTGGGAAGGGGGGGGGGGGTGGGGAGGGAGAAGTATAAAACACAAGGACACCAAGGACTTCCAGGACAGAAGTTGGTATTTCAAAAAAGTGGAATTGGGGTGAAATTAGCGGGGGTAGAAAAGATCAAGGTTTTGGATGGGGGAAGATAAGAGATGGTGGTGAACAGCTGTTTTAAAGACCTGGAGGGTGGAGTGGGATTGAAGAGAGTGAGGGAGTTTGTTCCAGAGGTGGGAGAAAAGAGGAATGAAGGAGTGAAGGTGAGCAGAGAGTCTTGATTTTGGCAGTTTAACCATAAGAGGGTTGCAGGCAGATCTTGTGCGACCTGTAGGAATATTTGCGGGACAGAGCCCAGAGAGAGCTGGGGGGGGGGGGGGCAAGGCCGGAGAGGAGTCGGTAGAAGACGGAAAGACCACCAACCTGCCTGCGATGAGTGAGTGAGAGGCCCTTGGAGTTAGCTTCATCGTGGGAGATTCCAATGATTCTGAATGCTTTGGTTTCAACAGCGTGAAGACGAGCTAGGTGTGAGGCAGGAGCACCAGCCCAGAGGGGAGATCAGTATTCCATTGAGCTGCGGATGAAAGCCTTGTATGTGGTGAGGAGCTCAGGTGTGCCAAGGAAGGACTTCGCACGATGGAGGATGCCCAGTCGGCGACTGGCTTTGGAGGCCAGATTTGAAATGTGGTTTTCCCAGGAAAGATCATGGCAGATAGTGAGACCCAAAAGCTTGAGTGACAGAACTTCTTGGAGAGGATTATTCAGAAAGTGGATGGGAGGGTTGTCCCGTCGGTCCGGTTCTCTCCTCTTCCTCTTCGTCGCCGTCCGGTTCCTGTTTCATTTAAAACATTAACCTTTTAGCCTTTTGACAATAATAATTGCTATTTCCCTCAAACAACAATAATAATAATACATGGAACCAGAAATGTTTCAAGTGGATGAAAACCACAACAACGGAAGTGACGAATCCGTAACAATATGCATTCTTTTATTTTGTATACAGTATGTAAGTACTAGTTTGCATCAGTACTGGGAGTGCAGCTGTGTCGCTGATCCATTGTATTTGTTTGAGCAGGAATTTATAATTTCTTCAGGATGCCGGCGATAACTTGCCTACTCTTCGTGAAAGACACCGTGGGATATTTAACGTCCACTAACTAATGCCGACAGACGGGTCGCTGAGTTTAACATCCATCCGAGGTACAGTGCACACGTTGATGCCTGGCCCTCCCTGCGAAACACCAGGATGACAGTTTATAGCTGGGTTAACATTTGAAACCAGGCTAGACAGCACAGAGGCAAGGGCACACACCTCTAGGCTATCCTGCCAGCCATCTATGCACGTATAACACGTGTATTTGGATGCGAAATGAAATATTGAGCCCTCATCAAATTTTGTAGGAATTATCAGGTGTTGCAATGGATATCATGAGTCCGCAGAGATTTCTGGCCATACAAGAGTTTGACTATCATTCATTTGGAGAAAAGCCATTCCTAGTTAAGCTCGATTATGGATGTGCCTTGTCATTTTGGAACACTGAATAGCACAATGATTGACTGAAGGACATCATCTGAATGGAATACATTCGTAACATGTTCTATGATGATTTTCAGCTGTTTTATGTTCCCATGCCCTTATCTTCAGTGACCTTCTATCATAGCAGTCATTTATTGGTTGTGTTTCTGGATCGTTCCACTTCCTGGGACATCCATTCCTGCCATCTATGAAGTTCAGGTAGAAAATGGACTTGTCAGGAATCTTTCTTGTGAAGTATCTTTCCAAGTTCCACCACAAGTAACATTGAAGCCATGTCATTCATCCTGCCGTATGAGTCTAGCATGTTGTGGGGTCTGTAACCCTGAATATTGGCAACAGGAAGTTGAATACCAGGTGTGCCAAAAAAATTAACCTTCTGTTTTATTCAACCATTAATTTATTATTTTTCATGTGTTTTTTTTCTCTCTTAACAGATAATGATAGCTGAGGTCCTGTAGCAAACAATGCCCTGGACAAATGAAGAAAAGGCTTGTTCAAGAGAAAATTTAACTGCAGATGCCCCATGTAAAGAGAGAATATTAAAATGGATGAATACATTGAGCAGGACACTGTACACAACTTACACTCAAAATCAACAGACAGACCAACTCATTCTGGATGCCCTTCACTGAAAACCCCTGAGGTCATTGAGGGGGCCCAACATTCAGTTCACAAAAATTGCTTAACCATTGCAGTCAAGAACTTGGACTGATATTGTCAAGTCTCAGGACTGATAGTGTCAAATGAGGCACAAACTCACTGACCCTCAACAAAAACAAGCATCTTGAAATGGGTCGGTGGTTTTACGGAGAAAATTGAGGAGGAGCCTGGTTTTGTCAATGACATATGGTTCTCTGACGAGGCTCACTCTGCTTAATAGCCAAGTCCACTCAATGAACGATGTCTACTGGACCACAATACCACCCGATGAGGTTCGCCAGAGACCCTTACGCTCAGTCAAGTGCACGGCCTGGTGTGAAATGAGTAAGCATGCCATCATTTGGACCGTTCTGGTTTGAGATGCAGATGGTAATGCCATGACCATCAACTCTGAGCACTACATTAAAGGGCTGAATGAGTTCTGGGCTACCCTTGGTCGCAGGAGAAGCTTTCAAGGAGAATAATAATGCTTTCCGAAGGATGGGGCCACCCCTCACACCGCAAATGAGTCCCATGAGTGGGTGAGAAGCCACTTTGGTGAGAGAGTGATTGGCCGATGCTTCAGCATCGAGTATTCTCATCGAGCTTCAGCATCGAGCACTGAAACCAGTGTTGATAATTTTGTCTGAATTTATCCATAACTTTTTAAGATATCCTGCTCACAAACAAATAAACAGGAGTAAATAGTCATGTCTGAGCACCCATTAAGACAGAACACTCAGCGCCGGGACCTATCGTTCCGAGCGATGGCCCAAACGGTCTTTTATGACACTGCGTTCAATAAAAGCTAGAACTTTACCGTTTCCCAAGGCTCATTTAATTGGGCCAAAATTGACGGCAGACACACATGGAAAACGGATGCTTCAAACACGCTTTCTTACCTTTTAAAGGATTTATTTTATAAAGTAAATTACAGGGAGGAGGGTAAACAAGAATCTATAAACAAAAACGGAACGAACCAGGTGAGTCAAAAAGGACACAAATAGTTAAATGGGGATATACAAACTTATGTACAATGATTGGAAAGAAAGCAATTCCTAACCCACCAAGTGCCACAATCGCACTTATACAATAAGACAATAATGCAGGCGAGACTTTCCTTTCTTTGATGCGCATGGTAGATGCCGGACTCAATGCAGTCCGCTTCGGAAACCAGGTGTGAGATGAGAGCCAGTGATGAGCAGCTCCCAAGATGAAGTAAAACCAAACAGAGTACGATGAAGATCAGTCATGAGGAAGGCAAGTGGCCATCAGCCTCCACCATGCCTCATGGACCCCTTTTGTCCTCCAAGCAAGGCCTCCTGGTCTGCTCTCTGTTCTCTTCCCCCAGGCCCTCCAAAAACACAGGGTGATCTCAGCTTGGGTCAATCCAAAAACTCCAGAGAGAACCACTTGTTTGTGCTCTTTTTACACAAGGCTTTTTTAATCTCTCCAAAGACGCATGCAAGCCCTCTTCTTCTTCCTCCTCATCTCCAGGTGTCTCTTGTTCTCCCCTTTCTCTTCCAAGTGAGGTCTCTCACGTTCTCCTCTTCTTCCTCCAGGGCAGAGCTCTTCCATAGCAGTCCCATCCATGGGGTGGCACCAATAAAAAAATTAATGCACTTTGGCTCTTCCGGCCGCAAAGCACATTGTGCCGCAATGGCTGACGCACACTGGCTAGACAGATTATGATGGCCTTTTGCACACGTGACATGTGTGCCTCTCTCATGGGAAAAAATCCTCACTTATTCCCGCCTACAAACACGAGGTGTTTACGTCCACAAAATTAATGTCTAACCTGTCTATAAATTACATATGCCGCCTCCTCAGCATCACGTGTAACAAACGAGTTCCTCTGAAAGATCTCTGTTGCATGGCAATCTAGCCTACCGACACACAGGCCATACTACACTTACCACGGTCTAGCTATGGATCCCCTCCATCCCCACTTCCACGTAACAATACATAACCTCCGTCCACCTTCAGTGGTGGAGGTAATGAATGTTTTCCTCCTCATCTCCAGGTGTCTCAGGATGTTTTGTAGATTTTTTTCATGGGTTTGGTTTTTTTTCTGGCACACCTAAAATACAGCATGTGTCACTTGGCATAGCTGTTGTTTGCTTTCAAACCAGTACCTGAAAGCAGTGTTGATAATTAATCTGTAATGAAAACCTCAGTTGGCTGGAGCTGTCCATAAATACTTAGATTTTTTTTTTCGTGCAGTCTGTTTGCTGATGATGTTTTGCATAAATAACCATCAACTCATTTGCTAGAAAAGATTGATGACTCACTTTGTATCTTGGAGCTTGCCTTTAACATATTGATACACACATTGGATTGTTATGGGAGATGGCTATTTCCTCAATGTAGTTCCTGTGCTGTTCCATCATCACATTAATGAAGCTGCTATTACTCTTGTGCCAAAGTAGTTTTTCAAAGAACATAGCGTGATTCACCACCATGACTCTTCATGACGGACTGTGTGCCACAAGCACAAAAATGGTGCAAGAGATCATCAAGTTGGCATTGTGTCACTATTTTGATTCATTTATCCATCACTAACTGTGATATCAAAGGGAGGTGCAAAGCGCCCCTCCCTTTATATAAGGGAACGTTTCTCTCTATGCAGCTTTAACATGGGGACTGAAAATTAGTTTCTCGGCTCCAACTGGACGAAATCAGCTGCAAATTTCAGAAGTAAATGCTTTGTATATTGAGGTAATATGTTCCAAATTTCAGCAACGTCTGTTTCCACATTCTTGAGTTTTATTTAGAAAACTCTAGAAATCACGTTGGTGTCTGTCTGTCCATCCGTCCGTCCGCCCAAAATGTGTTGGTGTTGATATCTAAAGGGCTATACATTGAAACTAGCTGAAACTTGGAATATACATCGGCCAATAGGTCCAGTTAATGGCTTTCAAAACAAATTCCACCTACGTGCTATAGTTTTTGCTTTAAAATTATATATATAAATATATATATATATATATATATATATATATATATATATATATATATATATATATATATATATATATATATATACATATATATATATATATATATATATATATATATATATATGTATAAAATATATACATACTTTATAACTCTTCAAAATGTTATTACCCAAATATAATGTGCTGGCTTAATGGCCTAATGGGTAAGGCTTCAGACTCCCAAGCTGGGGATTGTGGGTATGAGTCTCACCTGGGGTAAATAATCCTTTCTTCTTACTTTTTGAAGTACTTTATATCATCTTGAATAATCAAAGGGACGAAAGTACCCCTCCCTTTATATGTGATCGTTTCTCTGTATGCAACTTTAACATGGGGACTGAAAATTTGTTTGTCGGCTTCTACTGGTATCGACTATATAAGAAAGCCATTGGTCTGTGCGTGTGTGTGTCGCCATTTTTCTCAGAGATGGCTGAACGAATCTTCGTCAAACTTTTAGAGGTTCATCAGTGAGTGCCTGGGAGTGTTTTAGACAAACAAAAGTTCGTTTTTTTGGATTTAAAAAAAATCACTCTGTGGTGCCTAAATCTTTTTGATTAATGACAGTTACATACAAGTACACATTCGTATAAATAAATACAAAACAATTACGAGACATTTGAACACAATCAAACAAATCAGATTCAATCAAAAAATTCCGGAAGCGGTCGAAGTTAGTGGAAAGTATTCTTTTTCATATTTTAAATCAAAAATTTAAATCAGAAACGTGATCAACGGCACATTCACCAGCATCTATTCAACGTAGATCATTAAATTCCACTTCCAACGTGACAACAGTACAGTATTTACCACACAGAGAATGTAAAAATACCAGTACAGTATTTATAGTATTTATTATTTATTATTGTTATTTTCAGTCAAACCTAGTGTTGGCTTAGCGGTTAGGGTGCTGGCTTGGGATCCTAAGATCCTGAGTTCGTAATCCCGGTCAATCACTGAATTAACGCCAGGGGGGTTGACTCAGCCTGTCATCCCTCCGAGTTCGGCAAATTGAGTACCAGTTCACTGGTAATTCCCTGTGTGTCGCAAGAGGCGACTAACAGGGTTGGTGGCAGAAACTGCATCCGGCCATGAAACATTTGCTTCAAAATGTGGACCATGGTTCCCGAAAAAGGCCAACCCCTGCTCTGTGGGGAAAAATGGCCTCGAAAGGTGGTTCATTATTTTCAGTATTTATTATTTTTTACAGTATTGATTATTTATTGTTATTATTTTCAGTATTTATTATTTATTGTTATTATTTACAGTATTTAGTATTTATTATTATTTACAGCATTTATTATTTATTTATTATGATTTACAGTATTATTATTTACTAGCCGAAACCCGTGGAACATCCACGGAAGGGAGGATGTGGTGTATGGATAGAGTGTACCATTATGGATGGCATAGGGGAGCGCTCATGGGATCTTCTTCTTCCGTTAAGCTCCAATTTTTTCTCTTTAAGTTAAGTCCAATCAGTCCTCTCTGTTCGAAGTGCTCAGGTCATGCCTTCCCGCTCTCATACTTTTATTTCCGTTCGGTGTAGAAAGAGATTGACATATCGTTCATCTGTTTTCAGCTCGTTATCTTTAAGCTTCCTTACGTCTCGCCACCTGCTACACCTCTCTGAGTTACGAGGATTTATGCAACACACCCCGAGTATCGCAACGTCACTCCATTTAACTTTATTAAAATGACGATAAAGACGTGAAACCCGTGGAACATCCACGGAAGGGAGGATGTGGTGTATGGATAGAGTGTACCATTATGGATGGCATAGGGGAGTGCTCATGGGATCTTCTTCTTCCGTTAAGCTCCAATTTTTTCTCTTTAAGTTAAGTCCAATCAGTCCTCTCTGCTCGAAGTGCTCAGGCCATGCCTTCCCGCTGTCATACTTTTATTGCCGTTCGGTGTAGAAAGGGATTGACATATCGTTCGTCTGTTTCAGCTCGTTATCTTTAAGCTTCCTTACGTCTCGCCACCTGCTACACCTCTCTGAGTTACGAGGATTTATGCAACGCACCCCGAGTATCGCAACGTCACTCCATTTAACTTTATTAAAATGATGATAAAGACGTTTCCTTATATATCCTAATTTAAAATGTTCAAGGGAATAAAAAGACCATTTGGTTCACACCACCCATATTCACACCACTCGACTGTCCAATCAGCAGACGGCTCGCTTCGCCTTCACCCAGCAGATGCCAATACGATGGCGTCGTAAGATGGCGTCGTATCGGCAGTTAATCAGATGCTTTTGGGCCCCAACATCGGCTAATTCAGATTTTTCGAGTATGGCTGTACGTGATAAACAAAGAGCGCGGTTCGTAGATCGTACATCCATTAGTGCCGTGGGCATCGGGTCACTGGGTGCAACGTAAAAGGGATAACAAAGTCGAGTCCTTACGCTATTATTATATAGACTAGCCGAAACCCGTGGAACATCCACGGAAGGGAGGATGTGGTGTATGGATAGAGTGTACCATTATGGATGGCATAGGGGATTTGCTTGTCCGAGTAAGAGTTAGGAAGAAAGATGAGAATGAAGAGTGCGTATATGAACAACGATCGCCGACACCGGCACAAATGCATGCTCTGGATTGTCCACTCAGTGGACGGCTTGCTTTCGCCTTCACCTGTCCAATCAGCGGACGGCTTGCTTCGCCTTCGCCCAGCAGACGCCAATACGATGGCGTTGTAAGATGGCGTCGTATCGGCAGTTAATCAGATGCTTTTGGGCCCCAAAATTCGGCTAATTCAGATTTTTCGAGTATGTCTGTACGTGATAAACAAAGAGCGCGGTTCGTAGATTGTAAATCCATTAGTGCCGTGGGCATCGGGTCACTGGGTGCGGCGTAAAAGGGATAACAAATTCGAGTCCTTACGCTATTATTATATAGATTATTACAGTGCAGTATTTACCACACAGAAAAAGGTCGATATTTTGGGGGGATTAATAAAATCCCTTTATAGTGCCTAAAACTTTTTGATTAATGACATCAAACAAATCAGGTTCAATCAAACAATTCCGGAAGCAGTCGAAGTTGGTTGTAAGTCTTCTTCTTTCTCCTGAACGTCAACAAATATGTTAATGTTTCTTTTTCACTTGAGCAATGCTGGGTATTCCAGCTATAAACGCTTTTATACTTTACTCTGGGAACAAGTACAAACACAACTTTGTGTGGTGGGTAGCATAGGCCTTGTGGCTGCGGCCTCATGCAGGAGTGTGGGGGTCGGGGGAGGGGCGTAAATTCTCTATGTAAATGTGTACCGTGTAGCGCCACCTGTTGATGGTGGCTGAGGGTATTACAATTTCTTTTTTTACCCGGGCAACACTGAGGTTAAAGCACTCTTTGCACAGGTACATTTTTTCCTCCTTCCCTTTCGCCTCCTCTCCCAAAAACGGAGTGGCCTGTCAAAGTTCCTCCCCCCCACACCCCCCAAAATATGTATATGTAATTTATCTTTCCCCTCCCTATCCCCTCACCTAGCCCTCCCCCCCCCCCCCACCCCCCCCCCCCACCCCATTCCCACCGGCAATGCCGGGAACTTCAGCTAATACTGTATATACAGTAGATAACTAGCTGATTAGATTTTGATTCGGACCCGGATGCAGATCTGGCCCATTCATGGAATACAAAATGTAAACTGTTCAGCTGAGTGGAGGTATACGTTCTACCGAGTGTTGTTCTACTTTGTATTGTTTTATATGTAATCATCATGCATTTGGTTCAGCAATCTCATTTCCAGTTCAGCAATCTCAAATCTCATTCTCTCCCCCCCCCCACCCCCCCAAAGATGTATATGTAATATATCTTTCCCCTCCCTCTCCCCTCACCTAGCCCTCCCCTCTCCCTCCTACCTGCCACCCCACCCCTTCCCACCCTCCTTCAACACCACCCTTCTCCTAAGTCCTCTCACCCATACCCCCCCCCTCATCCCACATCTTTCTCTTCCTCCCCCCACCTCACCCCTCCCTCCAGACCCCCACTCCACCTTACCCTGCCTCCTCCCACCTCCTCCTTTCACAGAAGGTGCGGGTACCTTGGGTAGTTATGGTCTATGGGAGTACAACTCTCATATACTATAGTTCTAACTATGCCATTTTGCTTGCAATGACCAGGTGTGGCATGTACGATTTGTTGTGTCTTTCCTGTAAAACTTGGAATTATGTTCATCTGGGATCGACTTTCAAAAATCGACAATGGCAAACGGCTCTCCAGCAAGCGGTGTAAACAGGTTCAAACTGATTTCTGACAATTTTTTCCATCGTGAATTTTCAATGTTATGCAATTGAAGTGAGCCATCCAAGTAATTTTGAGCACGATCTGGTGTTAAGTCAACAGTAGATTTTTCTCACGAGGCGAAAGACGAATCAATAAGTTTCTCATTTGAATGGGGACTGCATTGTATGTATTGGTTACTTCGCATCATGTCATTTTAATCAGAATATCCCAAACCCTTGTGCACATTATATACAGTGTTACGTTCATTTGACAAAATTAATGAAGGGATTTAGACCTGTGCCTTTACCATCACACTCCCATTCATTTGGCTCTGCACCAATGTGGGTTTTACATTGTTCTTTAAACATAAATACTGTTTTCTGCCATTTTTGTATAAACACTTTTTCCATTGATTTGAAACTTCTTTTTTCCAATTGTCCATCGAAGCACTTTTCCCTAGACAATTGCTAGTCTCTTGTGTGATGCAGTCCACCTGGTTGACATCTGGAACATGATCGAGGCATTTCGCGAGAATGGCCTCAACACACTGGAGCCCAACACCGAGATCAGCGTGTCGCGCTTGGAAAGCCTCATTGCCTCCATCTACTACCAGCTGAACAAGCGGCTCCCAACCACGCACCAGATCCATGTGGAGCAGTCCATAAACCTCCTGCTAAACTTCATGCTGGCTGCGTATGATGGGTGAGCGGTGCTTGGAGTGGGCAAAGGTGTCCTGCGTATCATGTTTTGGGTGTTTGATATTGCCAAATGCCTGTAGATGTCAAATGGGGTCAACGCAAAGATTTCGCCACCCACTTGGGTAACGTTGCAAACGTATCCAGCATGTGATTGCTGGCTTCCACGTTACTAGGGAATAGAATTGTGCTGCCGATGCAGTGCCCTCGGTAGGTTTGCTCGAAATTTGGAATTTAGCCAGGTTTTTGGTGATAACCTGCCTACTCATCATTAAAACACAACTCGTGATCTTTAGTGTGCAAAACTATCAAAACTAGGAAAGGGGTTCCCAGCTTAAAGCCCCATCTGAGTCATTGATGCGATGCATTATTATCTATGAAACACCAATCCGACAGTTTTGAGTCGGGCCGCGAATCAAGCCCAGACTCGACATTTCAGAGGCACGATATTATGCAAATACAAAACTTGGGTGATCCGTCAACTATGACTGTCTTTTGGAGTCGCTGCTGCCTTTGGAATGACAGACCTAATCCTGCAAAAGCTTCATGATTGCCCCTAGAGTAATGGTTTTTCATGGCCATCCCATTGGGCAGGCTGTCCTGGTTTTCGCTCCCCAACTGAGTAAGACTTCACGCAAACTGCCATTCTGGAAGTGAGCCAGCAGGGCACGCTGTACCTAGAAGCAACCTTTGGATGGGGCTATCAGGCCAGCAGTCTGTTACCCATTTAGAAGATCGTGGACATTAAGTATTTCATAGTATCTTCGAAAACGAGGAGGCCATTGTGTATTGATACTTTGGCCAAATTTCCAGCTTGGAATCGACACCACTCAATGGCAGTGGTGGCACGTAAATGTGGCACAGATGTGTTTTGGGTCATAATGGTCGAGACTAATTTTCTATGAAGTTTCTTGCATTTCCTTTTATCCTCGTACAATTACACCTCACCTCTGGCCCTGATGTACTGTCCCCACGAAATGGTTCCCATGCTGATGCTGTTGGAACAGAATGCTTCTGCTGAATTATCACATTCCCTCTCTCCATAAACCGCATCGTTTTGTGATTTGAGTCGACAGCTGTAGGTACTGAACAACAAGCATGTGTTTAGTGTGCTGCGTGTAGCAATGGTGGATGCTGGTGTCATTATACGGTGGAGATTGCTCTCAGATGGCTTTTCCTGAATGGTTGAAACCATTTGCAGAAATGCCAAATCATTGGGCATGACCAGTTCTTCTCTCTACAGGCATTGGAAGAGAGCTGAATTTTAATTTGTAGGTAGGAAAAGACAATCCAATAAGCCACGAATCTCGGCGTTGAATGAGAAACGTGATTCCAACACCTTGTGTGAACTTTCATGAGCACGCGTGTGTACTGTAATGGAATGCAATCTGAACCATCATCTCAGCTTCCTGGATCCTCAACTCCAGCCATGAGCTCGGTGCGTTGGAACATTGAATGCGTTACAATCCCAACTGCATCATCTTCTGAATAAATTGTACTAAAACAGATTCCAGTCGCAAGATTCTCTCAGCTTTTATAGTAACCATTACAGTTAGAATGTCTCTCATGATAGAGTGTCTCATTTAAATGTTCCTTTTATAACGAATATCCTTTAGGTATATCGTATGCTTATGGATTTGGCCATAAAATACAGGTTTCATTGAATTATCATTCGGACTATCGCAACTTCCCCAAGTCCACAGTCGCTTTGAATGCTCTATTCTTATTCTGAATGCTGTATTTATTGGGACTTGGGGAAGTTCCCCACAAAATGCATGGAAGTCGCAGCTTTTGGATCTCTTGGCCACGCTTCTTTGTGGAGTGAAGTCTTGTATATGAGACAAAACCATTGTGTCCAGAACTTTTCTTTGGACCAAAGCTAGAATCCTGAAATGTCACTTTAGCGATCCTGGAAGTACAGGTAGTGGATAAAAATAATGGAAACACCAACAGGATGTCACTTAGTAGGGTGTTGGGAGACCATGCATATCCAGGACCACATGGATACAATGTGTGGCATGTCGACAACAAGGGTCTAGAACTGTTCTGCAGTATGTGCCACCATTCTTCCACACGGATGTCCTCATGCAGGCAGAAACCACTGTATTAGGTGCCTCTCCAGACAGTCCCACAAATGCTTTATAGGATTGAGGTCCGGCAATTGTGAGGGCCAAGGAAATGGGAAACTTCGTCCTCATGCTCCGCAAACCACCTGGTGACAACATGTGCTTATTGGACTGGAGCATTGTCGTCCTGAAAGACACAGCTCCAAGCAGGGAAGAATTACTGCATCATGGGATGCATATGATCGCTCAGGACAGTAACGCACCATACTGCATCAACCCTGCCTTCTAATGGAATGAGTAGACCCAGGCCATACCAGTAAAATGCGCCCCACACCATTATGGAACTGCCAGAACCTTTTATTGTTGGAACCAGGGACTTGGGGCTACAGAGCTCCTTGAGATGTCACCACACGTGCACACGTTCGTTCGTTGAGTACATGGTGAAGGATGACTCAACAGATCATATTACACCCCACACTGCTCGGCAGTCCATTTCCAATGCTCCTTGTGCTCCTGGACTCGCAAACGGGCATTGCAAGGTGTTATGACCGGATTGTGCAAAGCAAGCCGTTTACGGTATCTTTCCATGTGATGTTCCCTTCTGACGATACAGGATCTGCTAATGAACCATTTTGAACTCCACACACAGTTTGTCTGCCATTCCTCTCCTGTTTCACCTCGCAGTCTGGAGTAATGCTCGTACATCACGCTTGTCAAGTATTCACTTCCGCTCACTGATGGCCTTCGATGATGACATCTTTCCTTCTTTTTCCCAGGTTGACATCACTTTCGAGACAGTTCCTCAAGACATGTTAGCAATTTCTGCAGCTCCTGTCACTGAATCACCTGTCAAATGTGCACCAACAATTACACTGTGCAATGTCACTGTTGTCTCCTCTAGCCACGCTGGCTCTTAATACCGGACTCGAGCCACACCCTGTTTATCTATACATGATGAGAGGACTGCCTGGGCTGGCTCTTAATACCTGACTCGAGCCGCACCCTGTTTATCTATACATGATGAGAGGACTGCCTGGGCTGGCTCTTAATACCGGACTCGAGCCACACCCTGTTTATCTATACATGATGAGAGGACTGCCTGGGCTGGCTCTTAATACCGGACTCGAGCCACACCCTGTTTATCTATACATGATGAGAGGACTGCCTGGGCTGGCTCTTAATACCGGACTCGAGCCACACCCTGTTTATCTATACATGATGAGAGGACTGCCTGGGCTGGCTCTTAATACCGGACTCGAGCCACACCCTGTTTATCTATACATGATGAGAGGACTGCCTGGGCTGGCTCTTAATACCGGACTCGAGCCACACCCTGTTTATCTATACATGATGAGAGGACTGCCTGGGCTGGCTCTTAATACCGGACTCGAGCCGCACCCTGTTTATCTATACATGATGAGAGGACTGCCTGGGCTGGCTGTTAATACCTGGCTCGAGCCGCACCCTGTTTATCTATACATGATGAGAGGACTGCCTGGGCTGGCTGTTAATACCTGACTCGAGCCGCACCCTGTTTATCTATACATGATGAGAGGACTGCCTGGGCTGGCTGTTAATACCTGACTCGAGCCGCACCCTGTTTATCTATACATGATGAGAGGACTGCCTGGGCTGGCTGTTAATACCTGACTCGAGCCGCACTCTGTTTATCTATACATGATGAGAGGACTGCCTGGGCTGGCTGTTAATACCTGACTCGAGCCGCACCCTGTTTATCTATACATGATGAGAGGACTGCCTGGGCTGGCTCTTAATACTGGACTCGAGCCGCACCCTGTTTAGCTATACATGATGAGAGGACTGCCTAGGCTGGCTCTTAATACTGGACTCGAGCCACACCCTGTTTAGCTATACATGATGAGAGGACTGCCTGGGCTGGCTGTTAATACCTGACTCGAGCCGCACCCTGTTTATCTATACATGATGAGAGGACTGCCTGGGCTGGCTGTTAATACCTGACTCGAGCCGCACCCTGTTTAGCTATACATGATGAGAGGACTGCCTGGGCTGGCTCTTAATACTGGACTCGAGCCGCACCCTGTTTAGCTATACATGATGAGAGGACTGCCTGGGCTGGCTCTTAATACCAGACTCGAGCCACACCCTGTTTAGCTATACATGATGAGAGGACTGCCTGGGCTGGCTCTTAATACTGGACTCGAGCCACACCCTGTTTAGCTATACATGATGAGAGGACTGCCTGGGCTGGCTGTTAATACCTGACTCGAGCCGCACCCTGTTTATCTATACATGATGAGAGGACTGCCTGGGCTGGCTGTTAATACCTGACTCGAGCCGCACCCTGTTTATCTATACATGATGAGAGGACTGCCTGGGCTGGCTGTTAATACCTGACTCAAGCCGCACCCTGTTTAGCTATACATGATGAGAGGACTGCCTGGGCTGGCTCTTAATACCGGACTCGAGCCGCACCCTGTTTAGCTATACATGATGAGAGGACTGCCTGGGCTGGCTCTTAATACTGGACTCGAGCCACACCCTGTTTAGCTATACATGACGAGTGGACTGCCTGGGCTGGCTGTTAATACCTGACTCGAGCCGCACTCTGTTTATCTATACATGATGAGTGGACTGCCTGGGCTGGCTCTTAATACCTGACTCGAGCCGCACCCTGTTTATCTATACATGATGAGAGGACTGCCTGGGCTGGCTGTTAATACCTGACTCGAGCCGCACCCTGTTTATCTATACATGATGAGAGGACTGCCTGGGCTGGCTCTTAATACCTGACTCGAGCCGCACCCTGTTTATCTATACATGATGAGAGGACTGCCTGGGCTGGCTCTTAATACTGGACTCGAGCCGCACCCTGTTTATCTATACATGATGAGAGGACTGCCTGGGCTGGCTCTTAATACCTGACTCGAGCCGCACTCTGTTTATCTATACATGATGAGAGGACTGCCTGGGCTGGCTGTTAATACCTGACTCGAGCCACACCCTGTTTATCTATACATGATGAGTGGACTGCCTGGGCTGGCTCTTAATACCGGACTCGAGCCACACCCTGTTTAGCTATACATGATGAGAGGACTGCCTGGGCTGGCTGTTAATACCTGACTCGAGCCGCACCCTGTTTATCTATACATGATGAGAGGACTGCCTGGGCTGGCTGTTAATACCTGACTCGAGCCGCACCCTGTTTATCTATACATGATGAGAGGACTGCCTGGGCTGGCTCTTAATACCGGACTCGAGCCACACCCTGTTTATCTATACATGATGAGAGGACTGCCTGGGCTGGCTCTTAATACCGGACTCGAGCCGCACTCTGTTTATCTATACATGATGAGAGGACTGCCTGGGCTGGCTCTTAATACTGGACTCGAGCCGCACCCTGTTTATCTATACATGATGAGAGGACTGCCGAGCAGAGATTTCCATAATTAATGCACCGGTCACATACATGTGGTGGCCCCATCCTTTATGGTCTTGACTGTTGTATATTGCATGACTCGTGTACCCAGGTGGTGTTTCCATGTTTTTGTCCACTACCTGTATGCTCCCAGAAGCTTTGTATGCCATGGCACTTTACATATCCTTCCGTCCCTCTGTCCCTTTCTTTGTCTTATTCGGTCACTGGGAGTTTGGTGGCCATTTTTGTGTAGCATTTTTGTGTCCATCTAAAGTTGCCCTGTAACATTTAAGAGTCAACCACAAAGTGCGAATGGAATGGCCAGACAAGGCAGGGCACACCCGGAGGCCTCCCCCTGAAAGTTTTCACTGTTAGTTTTTTAAAAAATAAACAGTCTGACAGCGACATGGTTATTGGTTACTATCCTGAGACTAACTGTTACTGCCAATTGGATTAAAACATCGAAGACTGCTGTCCTCACATATTTTTTTCTCTGACCTTTGGACTCATCTTTTTATCCTATTGCCTTTCCTGTAAGTGTGATCAGCAGCTGACACACACTGTTTGTATCCCACAGTGAGAGTGGAAACAAGATGACGGCCTTTGGGATCAAGGTGGCCCTCGCAACGATGTGTGGAGGAAAGGTCGTGGACAAGCTGCGATGTAGGTCACGCACCGCACAGGATGATGATGATTTTCTCAAAGCAGACTTGACCCAGTTAGAGTGAATTGACTCCATCCTCCCCACCACCATTACTTGTAAGAATTGGACAGCTTTTGATTAACCTCTTCACCGTTATTGTGCTCACCCTTGTCATGAATGTTTCTACCTTCACCCGAAATCGATATTGCGCAAGTCAAATCGTCGAGTATCTTTCCCAGCAAAGAATGACTCAATTTGAAGTGAAGGCCTCTTCCGCTTTAGCAGCCACAGAGATGCTCTTTGCGCGATTTTGGTGGCACACACAGACCTTTGTCCCCAAGACCGTACAATGATGCAGGCGTGTAAATATAGGTTGGCAGAGAGGCCTCTGTACTCCAGCATCTCGCATTCCAGTTGGAGAGGAGGCTTTCAAACAGCCATTGTATAATCACATCTCAACAAGGCAATTATTTTGTTATTTGACTGAGCTGAGATCATAAAATTTAAGGGGGGACACTAACTTTTATTTAACAAATGTGTATGTGTGTATCTGACCCTGATCCATCAAAAATGAAGAAGAACCTTTCTAACCCACCCCGTTTAATTCTAAAGGGTTGTAAAGTGTAATTCTGGAAGGTTTAAAGGGTAATTCTAAAGGATTCTAAAGGGTACTTCTAGTTTGTTCTAAAGGGTAATTCTACAGGGCTCTAAAGGGTTCTGAAGGGTAATTCTACAGGGCCATAAAGGGTTCTGAAGGGTAATTCTAATGGGTCCTCAAGGGTTCCAAAGGGTAATTCTAAAGGGTAAGGTCCCCACCCCACCAGTTCTAAGGCGTTCTAAAGGGTAATTCAAGGGGGTTCTAAAGGGTAATTCAAGGGAGTTCTCAAGGGTAATTCTTATGGGTTTCGTTTGTTTCTAGGATTTTTTTTTTTTTTTTTTTTTTTGTATACAAGATCGAGGCTCGTGAAAGAGCGAACATTAATCACACAGAAAGACAAACCGACACAAAAAACATATAACATCGGGAGCGGTAGACAAGATGGGGAGAGAGGGGGAAGGACACAAACACAACATTTGAGAGCAGGGACCGAGAGACATGGAGACATCGAGAGATCTGAGAGAGGGCGAGGGCTTTGGGGGGGGGGGGGGGCATGGGAAGGGGGCGGTGGGAGAGGTATAAAACATATGGACACTGCCAGGACTTCCAGGAAAGAAGTTGGAATTTCAAACAAGGTGGATCTGGGGTGAATTAGCGGGGGTAGAAAAGATCAAGGTTTTGGATGGGGGAAGATAAGAGATGGTGGTGAACAGCTGTTTTAAAGACCTGGAGGGAGGGGTGGGATTGAAGGGAGTGAGGGAGTTTGTTCCAGAGACGGGAGAAAAGAGGAATGAAAGAGTGAAGGTGAGCAGAGAGCCGAGATTTCGGCAGTTTAACCATCAGAGGGTTGCTGGCAGATCTTGTGCGACCTGTAGGAATATTTGGGGGACAGAGCACAGAGAGAGCTGGGGGTGCAAGGCCGGAGAGGAGTCGGTAGAAGACAGAAAGACCACCTACCTGCCTGCGGTGAGTGAGTGAAAGGCCCTCAGAGATAGCTTCATCGCGGGAGATTCCAATAATTCTGAAAGCTTTGGTTTCAACAGCGTGAAGCCGAGCTAGGTGTGAGGCAGGAGCACCGGCCCATAGGGGAGAACAGTATTCCATTGAGCTGCGGATGAAAGCCTTGTATGTGGTGAGGAGCTCAGGTGTGCCGAGGAAGGACTTCGCACGACGGAGGATGCCCAGTCGGCGACTGGCTTTGGAGGCCAGCTTGGAAATGTGGTTTTCCCAAGAAAGATCATGGCAGATAGTGAGACCCAAAAGCTTGAGCGACAGAACTTCTTGGAGAGGATTGTTGAGAAAGTAGATGGGAGGGTTGTCCAGTCGATCTTTTCGGAGAGACATAGTAAGAGTGTGAGATTTGTCAGGATTGAAAGACATGTTCCACTTGTTTGACCAGTCTGTGATTTTGTCCAAGTCTTCAGAGAGTGAGGAGGCTGCAGACTGCCGATCTGAGGGAAGAGGAATGGAGCGGCAGAGAGTGGAGTCATCAGCAAAGAGATAGAGAGGATTTTCAAGAGAGTCAGAGAGATCATTGATGAAGACCAGAAAAAGCACGGGGCCCAGAACACTGCCTTGGGGAACTCCAGCCTGAACAGGAAGAGGAGATGAGAGAAACCCATTCAGGGCCACACGTTGACGACGACTAGAGAGGAAGTCCGCCAGCCATGCGTGGAGATTTCCATGGATACCAAAGGAGGAGAGTTTGGTGAGCAGAGTGGGGTGCCAGACCGTGTCGAAGGCACGTGATATGTCGAGGGAGACAGCTCTAATTTCCTGTTTGGCATTGAGGACCTCCATCCATTGTTGAGACAGCAGAAGCAGCATGTCCAGAGTAGAGTGACCTGGTCTGAAACCAAATTGATGATCAGAGATCAAGCCATTGGAGAAGAGGAAAGATTTCATATCCGAAGCAATGATGGATTCCATGACTTTGCTGATAATTGGGAGAAGGCTGATTGGTCTGTAGTTGCTAGGATCTGTTTTTGCACCTTTTTTGTGCAAAGCGGTGATGTTGGCTGATTTCCAAGCAGATGGCAGTTGACCTTGAGCAAAAGAGAGGGTGAAGAGAACAGAGAGAGGGTGAGATAGAGCGGCAAAGCAGGATTTTAGGACCCGTGGGCTGATGCCGTCGGGTCCAGTTGCAGAATCAGAGTCGAGGGTTGACAGAAACTTTTCCACCTTGTCAGGAGGAAAGGACACGGAGTCCAGGAGCAGCAGGGTACGACTGGGTATGGTGGGCACAGAGAAGGATGGGTTTGGGACACAAGATTTAGAGGCAAACACAGAGTTGAGGCATTCAGCTTTTTCACGTGCGGAGTCAGCTGTGTAGCCGTTTGAGGTAAGGGAGGGGATGGAGGGGGAACAAACACCAGAAACGGATTTGACCAGACGCCACCAGGATTTGGAAGAGGGAGACAGATAAGAGAGTTCGGTCTTGAGAACGGAGAGATATTGTTGAACCGGTCACATACGGTCGACCAGCTTTGCCTATTTCATATTAAAAATGCCAGACTGAACTGCTTCCTTTGGACACAGGTGCGATTTTGTATTTCAAACTACCACAGGTACCCAGCGTTTCCCGGTGCTGTTCTAATCCTGTTGGCATTTTGAAGAAATCAATTTTTTCCTATTTTTCTGTGGGGGCATTAAACACTTCCCTACAATAACAAAGAAAAGGGGTCGGGGATCATTTAATATGTATTTCCCTTCACATAACTACAAGGGCGTAGGCACTAGAGAGCCATCTATCTATAATTCCAGTAATCTCTGTATGTCTGTATGTCTGTGTGTCTGTGACCGCTGTTTCTCGACAACCACGGGTCCGATATACTTGAAACTTGCCAGGTATATTGCTGGGGACCCGAGGATGTGCCTTTTCAAGGTTTCATATTAATCGGACAAGTAGTTACCGAGCTATGTCCAAAAAACGATTCAACCAATCAGAGAGCAGCGAGTTATCACGTGTGCCGAACGTGGCGAACAGACTCTGCCTCGGACGGCACATTTGAGAGCGTATTCATTTATTTCATGTTGGCAAACGATGTTGCCGCTATGTTGGCGTTAAACTATGTTTTAAAACTAATTAAAACTAATTAAAACTAATTTGCGATTCTTTCGCTTTCCTGCGCGTTTGTGCACGCTATGGCGATTTCTTTACCAAACTCCGCAAGCCGTTCGCTTTGGACCAAACCATTTCATGTAAATAGAGGGGGGGGATTGTCACCGTACTCGCAAGCCGTTCGCTTTGGACCAAACCATTTCATGTAAATAGAGGGGGGGGATTGTCACCGTACACGCAAGCCGTTCGCTTTGGACCAAACCATTTCATGTAAATAGAGGGGGGGGGATTGTCACCGTACTCGCAAGCCGTTCGCTTTGGCTTTGCGAATGGACCAAACCATTTCATGTAAATAGAGGGGGGGGATATAATTTTAGATATATATATAGTACGGGCATGCCCTAGTTTTAAATAAATCCCCCAAAAATCAAACGTTTTTTTCCAAAAAATTCAAAAAGGTTATTTTTGCCTACAACACCACTCGGCATTCACTGATGAACCTCTGAAAGTTTGAAGAAGATCCGTTTGGCCGTGACGACACAGACGGACAGCCAAAGATCTCATAGTATGTCGTGCCCTCCATAAGCATTCGAACAGTCCAGTCAAATTTGTTATTATTGCTATATACAGTTGGATCTCGACATTCATGGTCCCAACATTCGTGGACCCCAAGTATTCGCATTTCATAGCATCTGAACTGCTTCTACATTTGTGCTTCGCGTATTCACTGTTTAAAAATATATATATTCTTTTATTTTTTTCAGGACAGGTCTCCTATGTCCACCGCCACTGATATTAATTCAGCCTGGGAATTCTTCCACCGAAGCTCTCTCTTATGCACAGATTCATTTCATCTCATCTTCAATTACCTTCCCAATCCTCCCGTTCTTGGTACTCTGAATCATGTGGTGAGGAAGTTGCTTTAAAACAAGTTGCATTCTTCTCCTGGAAGGCAAATTCAACTAAAGACAACATTCCACAAAGCTCGTAACGAGTGCGTCTACTCCAAGGAGACCAGAAAACAACAACTGTCCAATCTCAAGAATGAGCTTTCAAACTTGTCTCCCTCATTTAAAACCTGGTGGCACCTTGTCAAGACTTGTACCCTCTGCCCTCTCCGTGCTTTGGCCCCCTCAGGTATATGCAGGACGCACGCGGTCCAGCAGCAACCCCCTCCTAGTGAAACTGCCTAAATCCAGAACCACTGCTCACCTACACTCATTTATTCCTCTTTTTTCCTGCCTGTGGAACCATCTTCCATACTCTCTTCAATCTCATTCTTCACTCCAGCTCTTCAAGACAGCTGTTCTCCACCATCTCAAGTCTTCCCCCATCCAAAATCATGATCTTTTCTACACACGTTAAACCACTCCACCCCTCCCAAAATTTTTGCTTTTGTATTCCTGTTGTCCACCCTTTGCATTCTCCGTTACCCCTCATAGTTGCAAATTTGGACCTCATAGTCCAAATTGTTATATTTGCAATGCCCAATTGTTGTGCGATGGTTCATAATGAATTCTTCTGTTCTTTCAGCTTCCAAATTGCTTGCTCTTTCATAGACAGTACTCTTGTCTTCATGTTGTTTTATGCCGACTGACTCCAAAGGTAGACTCCCATGGCAAAAACAAAGGCTAAAACCAAAACTAGACATTCACAGCTCTTTTATGTGTGAACGATCAATGCAATGAGAAAATCCTGAGAAACAAGAAACACCTGTCAGTCATTTGGTCCAACACTTCTGCTTACCTAAAATGGGGGGACTGAACATACAAAGTGCTATTGTTCTACAATGATAAAACACATATCTATAGAAATACCAATAAATAAAAGCCGACCTTCTGTACTTTTGTCTCTTATTCATCTTTTGATCTCAAATCCAAATTTCTTGAGCATATAGCAAAAATAACAAATTTGACTTCACTGTTCCAATACTTATGGAGGGCACTGTAGATGTTCAATATTTGGCAGTGAATATCGAAATAGAACGTATAAACAGTTTGCAATATTCAGGTGATGTACTCACAGCCAGCACTGAACACGATTTATGAGAGTGAATTGATAAAGTTTGTCAACAATTATTTGGAGCTATCCATCATCCCAGAGAAAAGAGAGGCGATGTGCTTCTCACACATTTGTCAAAACGGATAAATACACGTTGTGATTGAGCACCGCTTAAAGAAGGGAATGAATCCAAAACAACTCCTTGTTTTGTTTTGTTTTTAAACAAAAAGGTTTGATTACAAAAAAGAGGAATCTCCATCTTGAGGAGGTTAACTATGTCGAAAAGCACAATAACCTGTATGAACAAGATTTGAAACTACAGATGTTTATCAATCTCAACCAAAAAGCATCTCATTTGGTGAAATGCTTGATCTGGTCCCTAATGATGAACAGGTACAGATCCGCAGCGTGGATGTTGAATGTGGCTATGAGAAGACATATCAAGGCATTTGAGATTTATCTTTCTGGCGATTGTTGAAAATAGTGGTTTCATATAGTCCCGAAAGACGAGGTTCTAGAATGAGTGAAAGGAAGAAAGGAACAGGCGACATTAAAAAGATTGTGATATTTTGATCAGGTGATCAGAAAGAACGATTTATTTCTATCACGGTAGACATACTGTATGTTATCAGGCCTTGAGGAAGACTATGAGCAACTGTACCTGTAGAGCTTGGAATGGAAATTGTAGAAGCCATCAGACTCACCATCAACAGAAGTGCCCAGAGAAATGTCATTCACAACTATTATGTATAATTTAAAACGGTAATCAACAATCCTCGGTACCAAAGGATTGCCAAAAATGGCCGAGTTTGAAGATGTTTTCATGGCACAACAGGGAATCCAAACTGACATGGTTAGTATAATCTTGCTCCTGAAAGCTTGTATCGATCTGCTACAAAACGTTTCAAAACACAATGTTGATTCCAACCTTCTATCTGGTCAGTTTGTTCTTCAAGCTGAAGTTTAAGTTGACAACCCCTTTAAAGGGATAATTGAGTCATCGACTGGAACACAAATTGTATTATTACCACTTTGGACCTTAAAACTCTGCTGCAGATTTGGTAATTGTTCCCCAAAATGTGACTCGACACGATATCCACTACCCAAAACTGGACTCTCGGCCTGAGACTTTTTTCTTTTTTTTTCTATACAACATCGAGGCTTGTCAACAAGCTAACATTAATCACACAAAAAGTCAAACCGACACAAAAAACACAAAATAAGGGGAGCGGTAGACAAGATAAGGAGAGAGAGGGAAGGACACAAACACAACATTTGAGAGCAGGGACATCGAGAGAACTGTGGGAGGGAGAGGGCTTGGGGGGAGGTGGGAGAGGTATAAAACATATGGACACTGCAAGGACTTCCAGGAAAGAAGTTGGAATTTCAAAAAAGTGTATCTGGGGTGAATTAGCGGGGGTAGAAAAGATCAAGGTTTTGGATTGGGGAAGATAAGAGATGGTGGTGAACAGCTGTTTTAAAGACCTGGAGGGATGAGTGGGATTGAAGGGAGTGGGGGAGTTTGTTCCAGAGGCGGGAGAAAAGAGGAATGAAAGAGTGAAGGTGAGCAGGGAGCCTAGATTTTGGCAGTTTAACCATAAGAGGGTTGCAGGCAGATCTTGTGCGACCTGTAGGAATATTTGGGGGACAGAGCACAGAGAGAGCTGGGGGAGCAAGGCCGGAGAGGAGTCGGTAGAAGACAGAAAGAACGCCAACCTGCCTGCGGCGAGTGAGTGAAAGGCCCTCGGAGTTAGCTTCATTGCAGGAGATTTCAATCGCAGGAGGAGTTTATCCACTTGCAACTGGAGACTCTTGACTTGAGAATCTAAACCCAAAATTTACAACTGGACACTCGCTACCCAAAACTTGACTTCAATCTAACAATTAATAATGTGTCGATCAAATTTTTCCATCATATTTATGTTACAGCAAATGCAAATGATCACAATAAGTACAAATTATTCTTAAACACCAGGATGGGCATGGGGACTTGGTATGGTATATGCTGTTCCTGAAAAGAAACAACCAGATCTGAGTCTTACAATTGTGCTGCTTATCCAACTGTGGGATGAATCCCAGTTGTGTTATTGTTTTGTTGTTGACATATCGATTATTGTTGGTACATAAACCCTGGAAGAGTGGAACTGGAAGCTTTTGGTGGAAGTGAAGGAGCGTAAAATATGGGTTTGGAAATACTAGCAGAAACATAACCCCCATCCCCATGGTGTTTGCAGCTTTCATGGGGTCTCCATGCATGCCAAATTCCCGAGTCATTACGCTGCCTCCATTTTGGTCATGGGCTATTTGTGATCAGTTTTTCTCTCCCTCTGTGCTCTGGGCAATAGTTTTCCATGCTGTACACCACGGAAGTGTTTCTTTCGGTACTGTATCAGGAATAGAGGGTTTATCCATTTAAGGATATGAACGAGGAGGTTGTTTGAGTTGGTTATTCAAAGTTAATAATTTTTATTAATTGTTTTCAGAAAATCTTTATTTGCCACAAAAATACCGACAAAGGTGTATTTTATTGGGCTCGACTTAGCCAGTGAATATCATATTTATTGGGCTCCACTTAGGCAGTGAATATCATATTTATTGGGCTCCACTTAGGCAGTGAATATCATATTTATTGGACTCTACTTAGGCAGTGAATATCATATTTATTGGGCTCCACGTCGGCAGTGAATATCATATTTATTGGGCTCCACGTAGGCAGTGAATATCATATTTATTGGGCTCTACTTAGGCAGTGAATATCATATTTATTGGACTCTACTTAGGCAGTGAATATCGTATTTATTGGACTCTACTTAGGCAGTGAATATCATATTTATTGGGCCCTACTTAGGCAGTGAATATCATATTTATTGGACTCTACTTAGGCAGTGAATATCATATTTATTGGACTCTACTTAGGCAGTGAATATCGTATTTATTGGACTCTACTTAGGCAGTGAATATCATATTTATTGGGCCCTACTTAGGCAGTGAATATCATATTTATTGGACTCTACTTAGGCAGTGAATATCGTATTTATTGGGCTCCACTTAGGCAGTGAATATCATATTTATTGGGCTCTACTTAGGCAGTGAATATCATATTTATTGGGCTCTACTTAGGCAGTGAATATCATATTTATTGGACTCTACTTAGGCAGTGAATATCATATTTATTGGGCTCCACTTAGGCAGTGAATATCATATATATTGGGCTCCAATTAGGCAGTGAATATCATATTTATTGGACTCTACTTAGGCAGTGAATATCATATTTATTGGGCTCCACTTAGGCAGTGAATATCATATTTATTGGGTTCCACTTAGGCAGTGAATATCATATTTATTGGGCTCCACTTAGGCAGTGAATATCATATTTATTGGGCTCCACTTAGGCAGTGCTTATCATATTTATTGGACTCCACTTAGGCAGTGAATATCATATTTATTGGACTCTACTTAGGCATTGAATATCATATTTATTGGACTCCACTTCGGCAGTGAATATCATATTTATTGGACTCTACTTAGGCATTGAATATCATATTTATTGGGCTCCACTTAGGCAGTGAATATCATATTTTTTGGGCTCCACTTAGGCATTGAATATCATATTTATTGGACTCTACTTAGGCATTGAATATCATATTTATTGGGCTCCACTTAGGCAGTGAATATCATATTTATTGGGCTCTACTTAGGCATTGAATATCATATTTATTGGGCTCCACTTAGGCAGTGAATATCATATTTATTGGGCTCCACTTAGGCAGTGAATATCATATTTATTGGGCTCCATTTAGGCAGTGAATGTCATATTTATTGGACTCTACTTAGGCAGTGAATATCATATTTATTGGGCTCCACTTCGGCAGTGAATATCATATTTATTGGACTCTACTTAGGCATTGAATATCATATTTATTGGAATCTACTTCGGCAGTGAATATCATATTTATTGGGCTCCACTTAGGCAGTGAATATCATATTTATTGGACTCTACTTAGGCATTGAATATCATATTTATTGGGCTCCACTTAGGCAGTGAATATCATATTTATTGGGCTCCACTTAGGCAGTGAATATCATATTTATTGGGCTCCACTTAGGCAGTGAATATCATATTTATTGGGCTCCACTTAGGCAGTGAATATCATATTTATTGGACTCTACTTAGGCATTGAATATCATATTTATTGGGCTCCACTTAGGCAGTGAATATCATATTTATTGGACTCTACTTAGGCAGTGAATATCATATTTATTGGGCTCCACTTAGCCAGTGAATATCATATTTATTGGACTCTACTTAGGCAGTGAATATCATATTTATTGGACTCTACTTAGGCAGTGAATATCATATTTATTGGACCCTACTTAGGCAGTGAATATCATATTTATTGGACTCTACTTAGGCAGTGAATATCATATTTATTGGGCTCCACTTAGCCAGTGAATATCATATTTATTGGACTCTACTTCGGCAGTGAATATCATATTTATTGGGCTCCACTTAGGCAGTGAATATCATATTTATTGGACTCTACTTAAGCAGTGAATATCATATTTATTGGGCTCCACTTAGCCAGTGAATATCATATTTATTGGACTCTACTTAGGCAGTGAATATCATATTTATTGGACTCTACTTAGGCAGTGAATATCATAGTTATTGGACTCTACTTAGGCAGTGAATATCATATTTATTGGACTCTACTTACAGCAACCTAGGCCGTTGGACAACCTCATTTTTCTTTCAATTTTGTTCACTACCTCTGAGACATTATGTGGATCTCGCATCAAAAGATGTATCAACAGATTAGAATCTCAAATATACTTGTTACCTCCACCATGAAGGTAGACAGCGGTTATGTTTTCACCCCTGTCTGTCTGTCTTTCTGGAAGCAGGATATAACCACCTTTAGAGGCCATTTTTCCCCGCAGAGGCACCATGGTCCCCTTTTTGAAGCAATATTTTACAGCCAGATGCCCTTCCTGCCGCCAACCCTGTTAGTCACCTTTTGTGACACACAGAGAATTACCAGTGAACTGGTACTCAATTTGCCGACCTCTGAAGGATGACAGGCTGAGTCAAGCCCCATGGTGTTATTTCAGCGATCGACCGGGATTCGAACCCAGGATCCTAGGACCCCAAGCCAGCACCCTAACCGCTAAAGGGGCTGTCATACCTTGACGATTTAGCCAGCGTATGCCGACGTATCAAAATTGATCTAAAACGCTGGCACACGTCGAATACGTTTTGGGTAAATTTCCTATACGTTAAGAGCACGCTGAAGCACGCTGGCATACGTCGTAGTACGCCAAGCTCGTCGACAACTTTTGTGCATGCACAAAATTTCTCGACGTATCTAGCGTATGACTCACACGTTCCGCATACGCTGGCCATAAGTTGTAGGCACGTTAGGCGATCGTTGACACACGTCGACACACGTTACTTTTAAATCGAAATACGTCGAGATAATGTCTAGCGTACCCGAAACTTATTTCTAACCTATGAGTAACGTGCTTTGAACCTATGTGTAACGTATCTCCAACGCATATTGACGTATGTAGACGTATTTGACGTCTTCCGGACGACCACAGAACTTACTGAACGTTGCAGCTACCGTATAATGGCGTATTGGCAGCGTTTAGGGGAATTGGTATAAATGGGGTTCACAGGAGGAACCCGTCAGTGTTCCAGACTCCATGGTGAGCCGATGTCCATGTCATCCGAGAGATGGAGGATCCGGCAAGGCCATGCAGCATCACCCCTCCACTGTCAAGCTCATTGTCAATGCATGCTTGATCCTGCACAACCTCATGAGGACCAGGTAATTCATGTTTACATAGCATATATTATACAGTATACAATGCAATTTAACTTTTAGCCTATGCTTATAAACATTATATGATTTACCTTAAATGTTATATGTATCATTATATTACTTTTTATTTTACAGCGCATTAGATTTGAATCGTCGGCGGCAGCCTTTTATAGGCTACGCCACGTGATCGTCGGCGATACGCTGCCGCGCGCTATGCATACGTTAGACTATCGTTGGGCATAAGTTGTGAACGCCGACAACACGCTAAGCATTCGTTGGTATAAGTTATCTATAAGTTATCGAAACGTTCTGTGTACGTTACTAATACGTTATGCATATGTCCAACTCGTTATGAATACGCTATTATACGCCCAAAACTGAAAAAAAAACATCGATAGTTCGACGTGTGCCAGCGTTTTAGATAAATTTTGATACGTCGGCATACGCTGGCTAAATCGTCAAGGTGTGACAGCCCCTTAAGCCAGCACCAGGTTCTTTCTGGAATCAGGATATCTCAAAAGTTATTGATGGATTCGGGTGAAATTTGGTGGATAGGTTGGATGTGTGACAAGGACGAATTGATTATATTTTGGTGAAGATACGGTTCCGGATCCAGATATGAGAGTTTTTTTGTTTTTTTTCCTAAATGATTCTTCACTATTGAGAGATAGGGCCAAAAACGACATATTGCATGATATTTCAGACATATGTGGACAGATTGTGACAAAACTTGGTGGATGAGTTGGGTCGAGGTCTGGATGCAGATCCGGCCTATCAGTGGGATGCAAAACGTAAACTGTTCAGTTTGACGGATGTATGCGCCATAAGGAGTGCCGTTATGGTTCTTTTTGTCAAAAGTTGCACATTTTTTAGAGATTGTCAAAAATCAAAACGATGTCAATGACGTAAAACATGTCAATCTTTTTTACGGTATATCAAGGCATTTGAGATGTCTCTTTTGAGGCGATTGTTGAAAATAAAGTGGTTTCATATACTTGATTAGTCAAAAAAACAATGCATGAAAAGCAATTGGCTCATCAAACGCAACAATAAACAATGTGCACGACGAAAACAACATCAGCATGACGTGTTTACATTGCAGTGTGACGTGGAGTTTGCAACATGGTGTGTTACATGCATGTCTGCCAGTCGACAAAATAAATAATTTCAACATTTTCCTCGAGCTCTTCGATGACGTTTAGACAGCGTGCTGAATGATGATGGAGTATCAGTGGTGTTTATACGATGAAAGCGACCATGGACCAAGCAATGAGTTTGTCAAGCTCCTGTTCACTGCATGGAAAGATGGAGCTGCATCAATGCGAGGAGAAAACAAGGTTTTCTTTCTCATTGAAGTGAATTCCACTCCTACTATGTCAGAGGTGGTGATGTTCTGTCGAAATCAATCAAGGAGTTAGCATATGAGATTACAAGGAAGCAGATACCCATTTGCTTCGACACAGCAAGTATGCAGCCTGACCGGCAAGATGGAAATCAAGAGTCCTGACGTGGATGTTTATTTTTTAAATTGTTCTGTGAACCGGTACTGATGTTTCAGCTACAAGCAGCATCTTTTTTTTCTTTTCTTTTTTGTATACAGAATCGAGGCTCGTGTAAGAGCGAACACAATGAACATGAAAACATGCACAGACACATAAAACATGCAATGAATGGAGTGGGAGACGAGAGGGGAAGAGAGGAAAGCACACAAACACAACAACAGAAGAGAACAGGGACGTCAGTAGATCTGTGGAAGGGGGAGGGCTGGGGGAGGAGGGAAGGGTACACGGTATAAAGCAAGTGAACACTTCTAGGAATTTCAGGAAAGAAGTTGGAGATTGAAAGAGGTGGCTTTGGGGTGTTTTAACGGGGGTAGAAAAGATCAAGGTTTTGGATGGGGGAAGATAAGAGATGGTGGTGAACAGCTGCTTTAAAGACCTGGAGGGAGGAGTGGGATTGAAGAGAATGAGGGAGTTTGTTCCAGAGGTGGGAGAAAAGAGGAATGAAGGAGTGAAGGTGAGCAGAGAGTCTTGATTTTGGCAGTTTCACCAGAAGAGGGTTGCTGGCAGATCTTCTGCGTCCTGCAGGAATATTTGGGGGACAGAGCACAGACAGAACAGGGGGAGCAAGGCCGGAGAGGAGTCGGTAGAAGACAGAAAGACCACCAACCTGTCTGTGGCGAGAGAGAGAAAGGCCCTCAGAATCAGCTTCATCTCGGGAGATTCCAATGATTCTGAATGCTTTGGTTTCAACCGTGTGAAGCCGAGCTAGGTGTGAGGCACGAGCACCAGCCCAGAGGGGAGAGCAGTAGTCCATTGAGCTGTGGATGAAAGCCTTATATGTGGTGAGGAGCTCAGTAGTGCCCTGAAAGGACTTCCCACGACGGAGGATGCCCAGTCGGCGACTGGCTTTGGAGGCCTGCTTGGAAATGTGGTTTTCCCAGGAAAGATCATGGCAGATAGTGAGACCCAAAAGCTTGAGTGACAGAACTTCTTCAAGAGGATTGTTCAGAAAGTGGATGGGAGGGTTGTCCAGGACGGTCTTTTCGGAGAGACAAAGTGAGAGTGTAAAATTTGTCAGGATTGAAAGACATGTTCCACTTGTTTGACCAGTTTGTGATTTTGTCCAGGTCTGCAGAGAGTGGAGAGGTTGCTGCCTGCTGATCTGAGGGTTGGGATATGGAGCGGCAGAGAGTGGAGTCATCAGCATAGAGATAGAGAGGATTTTCCAGAGAGTCGGAGAGATCATTAACGAAGACCACAAAAAGCACAGGGCCCAGAACACTGCCTTGAGGAACTCCAGCCGGAACAGGAAGGGGAGAAGAGAGAATTCCATTCAGGGCCACATGTTGACTGCGACCAGAAAGGAAGTCTTCAAGCCATGCGTGGAGGTTTCCATGGATACCATACGAGGAGAATTTGGTGAGCAGGGCGGGGTGCCAGACCGTATCAAAGGCACAATATATGTCAAGGGAGACAGCTCTGATTTCCTATTTGGCATTGAGGACCTCCATCCAATTTTGAGACAGCAGAAGCAGCATGTCCAGAGAAGAATGACCTGGTCTGAATACAAATTGATGATCTGACATCGAGCCATTGGAGAAGAGGAAGGATTTGATGGCAGAAGCGATTATCGATTCCATTACCTTGCTGATTATTGGGAGCAGGCTGATTGTTCTGTTGTTGTAAGGATCTGTTTTTGCACATTTGTTGTGTAAAGAGGTAATGTTGGCTGATTTCTAAGCAGATGGCAGATGACCTTGAGCAAAAGAGAGGGTGAAGAGTGTTGAGAGAGGGTGTGAAAGAGCGGCAGAGCAGGGTTTTCGGACCCGTTGGCTGATGTCGTCTGGTCCAGTTGCAGAATCAGAGGCGAGGTTTGACAGAAACTTCACCTTGTCAGGAGAGAAGGACACAGAGTACAGGAGCAGATGGGTTCGACTGGGTAAGGTGGGAACAGAGAGAGATGTGTTAGGGACACACTATTTTGAGGCAAACACAGAGTTGAGGCATTTGGCGTTGTCACGTGCCGTGTCGGCTGTGTAGCCGTTTGAGGTAAGGGAGGCAGGGGATGGAGGGGGAACAAACATCAGAAACAGATTTGGCCAGAAGCCACCGGGATTTGGAGGAGGGAGACAGGTTGGAGAGTTCAGTCTTGAGAGTAGAGAGATAGTGCTTCCTGGCTCTCCTGAGGGCAGACACACACTTGTTCTGAGCTTTGTGAAAGCAACTGAGATTGCCTTCAGTTGGATTTGCCTTCCAATAGGCAAAAGCAAGTTGGTTCAGGGCAACTGCCTCACCACAAGATTCAGTGTACCATGGACGGGAGGAAGGCTATGACAACTGAAGACGAGATGGGATAAATCTGTGCATGAGAGAGAGCAGTTTACTTTGGAAGAATTCCCAGGAAGAGTTGATGTCAGATGCAGTAGAGATGGGAGACCAGTCCAGATGATTGATGGCTGCTTGCAGACCGTGCCAGTCGGCGTGAGTGAAATTCCAGACCCATCGGCGCTGAGGAGGCTCTCTGAGAATGGCCAGAAGAACTGATTGGAGCAGAAGAAGAGCAGCAGACATTTGCAGTGAAGCAAATGATCAGAAGAACCGATTGTTACAGAAGAAGAGCAGCACACATTTGCAGGGAAGTTTCTCATAACCAAGTCTAGAAGAGAAGATGCTCCGTTGACTGAGATCCGGGTCGGGAATTTGACAGATTGTGTCAGTCCCAATGAGTCGCAGAAGTCCTTTGCTGAGATGCCATGGCTGGTGAGAGAGGTACCCACACCCAGCCAGCTGGCATGATGACAGTTGAAGTCACCATATATGAGGAAGAGATTGTTGGGATGAGTGGATAGAAGTTGGTCCATGTTGTAAGACAGTGAAATGTAAATGGAGTCATCACTGTTTGGAGGATTGTACAGAACACATATGAACAAAAGGTGGGAGCGGAGAGGAAGCCATAGCCAGAGGTACTCCTGGAGGTGGGGTGGAGAGAGGGCAGAGCAAGGAGAGTGAGGAAGAGAGTTTTTGATAAAGATAGCAACCCCACCACCAGAACGAGGCTCAGGTCTATCATACCGGAGGAGTGAGTAACCAGGAAGAGATATTAAGGAATCGGAGACATCTTGAAGGAGGAAAGTTTCTGTTAAGCAGATTATGTCTGGTTTGTCAGAAGCAACCTGTATGGAGAGATCAATCAGGTTTGAGCGAAGCCCCCGTATGTTTGAAGTCCATACCGTTGAGGAAGAGGGAGGGGGAGCATCAGGTATAGGACAGGGGAGGGAAGAGTTAGAGTACGATGAGGGGTGAGAGGGGGAGGTATGGAGAGCTGTTGATCGTGTGTCAGAGATTGCAGAAGAGCTATGAGAAAGGGAAGAATGAGGAGGACAAAAGGTTTGATGGTGATTGGATGAGGAATAGTGAGGGGTTGTTTGAGGGCGGGGGGGGGGGGGGGGATGCATGCGGGGCAGAGCAAAGTAGAAGGTTGGAGGAGGTGGAGGTATGAGATAGAAGGGCGAGGACGTGGGGAGGATAGGCCAGACTCTACTTCTTCTTCCGGATAGGCCAGATAGAAATCGCTACTACATCCATATAGGCCAGATATTGAAGAGGATTGTACATGTGAATGAGGTTGCAGAGAAGCTGGATCAACAGAGAATGAGTACTCCACTTGGACTGAATCCCTTTGCATGATGTGATAGTGAAAGTGCTTTCTATGGGTGAGGAAAGGTGAAAGCATGGAACATCATGGAGGAAGAGAGGTCTGTTGATGTGTTCATCACCCTTGGAGCAGAATTCATACCCTCTTGTGAAATACTGTCAAAGCTGGAGGCATTCACCTGTGCCCTGTACTCAAATAAATAATTATAATGGGCTATATAGGGTAATTATAAAGGGTAATTTTAAAGGGTTCTAAAGGGTAATTCGAAAAGGTAATTCTAAAGAGTAATTCTAAATGGTCCGAAAGGGTAATTATAATGGGTTCTAAAGGGTAATTCTAAAGGGTTCTTCATGGTGATTCTAAAGGGTTATTCTAAAGGATTATAAAGGGTAATTATAATGGGTTCTAAAGAGTAATTATAATGTGTTTTAAATGGTAATTTGAAAGGGTAATTCTAAAGAGTAATTCTAAAGGGCCCGAAAGGGTAATTATAATGGGTTCTAAAGGATAATTCTAAAGGATACTAAAGGGTAAATATAATGGGTTTCGTTCGTTTCTAGACTTTGCCTATTACATATTAAAAATGCCAAACTGAACCACTTGCTTCGGACACGGGGGCGATTTTTACCTACAGGGTCAAGTATCGTGGAAGAGCTAGAATGGATTAGGATGCAACATAAAAAAGGAACAGCAGAAAGAGAAGGGAGAAATGCCAACAGCGGGGCTGAGGGAGAAAATAGACAGAGACAGACAAACAAGGGTTGTGGGTAATTATGAGGGGTAAGAGAGGACACCATGCATGGACAAGATGGAAAAAAAGCAAAATTTGGGGGGTGGTTTATTGGGTGTAAAAAAGATCATGGTTTTAGATGGGTGGTGATCTCAGATGGTGGTAAACAACTGTCTTGAAGACTTGGAGGGACAAGTGAGATTGAAGAAAATATGGAAGTTGGCTCCACAGGTGGGGAAAAAGAGGAGCAAATGAGTGGATGTGAGCAGCGATTCTGGATTTTGGGAGTTTCACTAGAAGGGAGTTTGGGAGTTTCACTATGTCATGCCGAGCTAGCTCGACGCAGTAAGTAAGTAAGTAACTAGAAGGGGGTGGCTGGTAGGCCACGTGCACCCTGCAGATACTTGGAGGGGAGAGAGGGCAAATCATGGAGAGCGTAGAGGGTGCAAGACCAGAAAATGAAAGAAGACAGAGAGACTACCGACCTGTCGGCAATGGCAAAGTGATAGGCCCATAGACTCAGCTTCATCGCAGGAGATTCCAATTATTTTGAAGGCTTTGCTTTCCATGACGTCAAGCTGAGCAAAGTGTGAGGCATGGGAGCCAGCTCAGAGGGGAGACCCGTATTCCATCAAGTTACGGATGAAAGCCTTGTAGGTGGATAGGAGTTCTGCTATGCCAAGGAAGAAGTTTTTTATGATGCAGGATTCCCAGTCAGCAAATAGCTTTGGAAGCCCACTTTGAATTGTTGTTTGCCCAAGAAAGATCATGGGTGAAAGTGAGACCCATGCATTTGAGTGACTGAACCTCTTTGGGAGGGTCATTGAGAAGGTAGGTTGGAGGGTTTGCCGTATGGTCCATTCAGAGAGATAGAGAGATTTTGTCAAAGTCTGAAAAGAGGGAAGAGGCTGCTGCCTATCTGTCTGAAGGATGAGGGATGTCAAGGCAGAGGTTGGGGTCATCAGCAAAGAGACAGAGAGGATATTCTAGAGAGGATATGAAAGGATTCTGTTGAGAGGCACACCACATCTACAAGAGTGTTGGAAATCAGCAACCCAAAAGTGGAGTTGGCCTTGGATGCCATTGGCAGAATTTGGAGAGCAAGGCTGGATGGTAGACTGTATCATAAACTCGAGTTATGTCCAGAGAGACGGCCTTGATTTTATTTCTGAAAATAAGGGCCTCCATCCATTGTTGGGAGAGTAGAAGCAGCATGTGCAAGGTAGAGTGACCTGCTCTGAATCCGAATTGGTGATCTGAGATGACATCATTGGAGAAAAGGAATGATTTCATGTCGACTGTGATAATGGCTTCCATGACCTTGCTGAGGATTGAAAGTAAGCGAATTGGTCTGTAGTTAAAGGGATCAGTTTTTTCGCCTTTATGTACTGCTGTGATGTTTGCTGCCTTCCAAACAGATGGATGATTACCAAGGCAATTGATAGGGTGAAAAGGGCAGAGTCAGGAAGTGCAAAAAAAAAAAAAGCTGATTTTTCGGACACCTGAGTTGATGCCGTCCAGTTCAGTTGCAAAGTCAGAGTCTAGGGTTGCCAGACGCTTCTCCGAGGGTTGCCAGAAGGTTGCCAGAGTCCAGGAGCAGTTGGATGTGACTGGGATGGGTTGATAGAGAGAGAGAGGGGTTGGGGTAAAATTATTTGGAGGCAAATACAATTGAGGCATTCGGCCTTCTCAGGAGAGGAGTCGGCTGTGGTGCCGTTTGAGGTGAGGGAAAGGATGGAAGGTGAGCATACACCAGAGACATACTTAACAAGATGTCACCAGGTTTTAGAGAGAGACAAGTTTGAAAGTTAAATCTTGAGGTTGGACAGATGTTTTTTTCTGCCTCTTCTGAGAATGGCCACAAAGTTGTAGACTTCGTGGAATATTGCTGACATTATTGAATACTAGGGCATGCCCGTACTATATATATATCTAAAATTATATCCCCCCCCTCTATTTACATGAAATGGTTTGGTCCAAAGCGAACGGCTTGCGAGTACGGTGACAATCCCCCCCCTCTATTTACATGGAATGGTTTGGTCCAAAGCGAACGGCTTGCGAGTACGGTGACAATCCCCCCCCCCTCTATTTACATGAAATGGTTTGGTCCAAAGCGAACGGCTTGCGAGTACGGTGACAATCCCCCCCCCCCTCTATTTACATGAAATGGTTTGGTCCAAAGCGAACGGCTTGCGGAGTTTGGTAAAGAAATCGCCATAGCGTGCACAAACGCGCAGGAAAGCGAAAGAATCGCAAAGTAGTTTTAATTAGTTTTAAAACATAGTTTAACGGAAACATAGTTTGCCAACGTGAAATAAATGAATACGCTCTCAAATGTGCCGTCCGAGGCAGAGTCTGTTCGCCACGTTCGGCACACGTGATAGTTCGCTGCTCTCTGATTGGTTGAATCGTTTTTTGGACATAGCTCGCTAACTACTTGTCCGATTAATATGAAACCTTGAAAAGGCACATCCTCGGGTCCCCAGCAATATACCTGGCAAGTTTAAAGTATATCGGACCCGTGGTTGTCGAGAAACAGCGGTCACAGACATACATACATACATACATACATACATACATACATACATACATACATACATACATACATACATACATACATACACACAGAGATTACTGGAATTATAGATAGATTAATCAATATTATATTCATCAATGTACATGGTGATTTCAATGTTTATAGTGCTGTGAGTGTATTGTTTGTTCACAGATTTCTCCTCCATGTGAAATTTTGCCAAAACTAACAAGAAAATTGTGATTCACTGCATTTTTTTAAAATCAAAATGATGAGCTGTGTGAGTGTGTTGCATCATGCCTCTGAGGTTGTGAACGAAACTGGAAAACAAAACCTTTTTCGAGCATTGGTTCCACAGCTTATCAAGGAAAATTATAGTTTTTTTTCATTTGTCGACGAGCAGATATTCATGCAACACTCAATGTTGAGAACTCCATGTTGCATGCACGCACAGAGTGAACATGTCATGCTGATATTGTTTACATCATGCATGTTGTTTATCGTTATAATTGATTGGTCAATAGCTGTTCATGCATTGTTTTTTTGACCAATCAAGCATGCTGTGAAAACAATTCGACATGTTTTACGTCGTTCATTAATTGTTCCGGTTTTTTTGGTAATTTCTAAAAAAAATGTGTAACTTTTGACAAAAAGAACAAGTATATTTGACATTCTAATCTATGAATACATATATATAAATATAAATATATATATAAATATAAATATATATAATATATATATATATATATATATATATAAATATGTACATAAATATAAATATAAATATAAATATGTATATAAATATAAATATATAAATATATATATATATATATATATAAATATATATATATAAATATAAATATACATATATAAATATAAATATAAATATAAATATGTATATAAATATATAAATATAAATATAAATATGTATATAAATATATATATAAATATAAATATAAATATATATATATATAAATATATATATATAAATATAAATATATATGTAAATATAAATATAAATATGTATATAAATATAAATATATATATAAATATATATAAATATATAAATATAAATATGTATATAAATATATATATATAAATATAAATATAAATATAAATATGTATATAAATATATAAATATGTATATAAATATATATATAAATATAAATATAAATATATATATATAAATATATATATATAAATATACATATAAATATAAATATAAATATATATGTAAATATAAATATAAATATGTATATAAATATAAATATATATATAAATATATATATATATATAAATATATAAATATAAATATAAATATGTATATAAATATATATATATAAATATAAATATGTATATAAATATAAATATAAATATGTATATAAATAGAAATACTGTATATATATTAAAAATATATATATATATATAAATATAAATATAAATATGTATATAAATATAGATATAAATATAAATATGTATATAAATATAGATATAAATATAAATATAAATATGTATATAAATATATATATAAATATAAATATATATATATAAATATAAATATATATATAAATATATATATAAATATAAATATATATGTAAATATAAATACATATATATATAAATATAAATATAAATATATATATATAAATATATATATAAAGAAAAATATAAATATATATATATAAATATATATATAAAGAAAAACATATATATATATATATATATATATATATATTGACATGAGATTTACATCATGTAGTTAACGAAACTCAAACGATGTCTTTTTAGAGTGTTCATCCCACGGCCTAATCTTGCTTCATCTGTCTCTTTCAATCACAAGTCTTTAGGTGCCTTTGGCATAATGTTCTCTTCCTCCTGCTCTTCCTCTCGCTCCACAGTACCTCCAATGCTCATGGAGGAACTTGGACATGTATCACATCCTGGAAAAGGATGTTTTGGAAACGTCATTGTCCTTTTACATGGATTACAAAGATATCAGTAGACAATGGACAAATGAACAGAAAACATGGGAACCTGAGATCCCAGTATTGCAAGTCAAGTGTTCAGATGGGAATAAAGAACACATGCCTTCCCTACCCTATGACTCTTTCAAATTTTAAGTTTCTCTCCCTCCCTTGTTTTTCGACTCCACACGTCACTTTTCTCTTATTTTCCTCTTCTCAACTTATCCACTTATCCTTCCGAACGACTGGAAATATAGCATGATATACATATATGTGGTATATCCAAAGTTCTTGGTGAAAATAATAAATTTAGTTATGAATCACATCTGATGTAAAGAGTTGGAAATATCGTGCTTAGGATTTTTGTCAATAATGACTCCATAAGCCAGGCATGCCCGATAAAGTCGTGTCATATGCATTAAGCTGAGACCTTCACGTGAGCAAAGAAGACTTTTTTTCTCTCTCGGGTATCTACATTTTGACCTCAACAAGTTAAACCTCTCATAAGATAAACATTGTCAATACCTCATGGTAAAGTCAGATTAACAGTAAATAAATGAAAATTCCTGATTTATGAAATGTTGATGACATTTTCTCAGGCCTTGTAGAATGTTGTGTCGTGAGAAATTGTCACTGAGGAGTTACTATGCTTATTTGAGCGTCATGATTTCCCTAAGGTCGCTTGTTTTGCAGACATTTTCTCACAAATATCAGACTCCAATGGTGTGATGGCTCAACCCAAGTTTGACGTCTATCTCCGAGAGGTCCTCAAGCTTCCCACGGCTGTGTTTGAAGGCCCTTCTTTTGGATACACAGAGCAAGCTACCCGTAGCTGTTTTTCCCAGCAGGTAACTTTTGTGTGTGTGTGTGTATGTGTGTGTGTGTGTGTGTGTGTGTGTGTGTGTGTGTGTGTGTGTGTGTGTGTGTGTAGGCAAGCATGAATATCTACTATATCAGAGAGCCGTTGCTCTGTGTGTGTGTGTGTCTGTCTGTGTGTCGCCATTTTTCTCAGAAATGGCTGAACGGATCTTCGTCAAACTTTCAGAGGTTCATCAGTGAGTGCCTGGGAGTGTTTTAGGCAAAATAAATAAAGAAATAAATAAACAAATAATTTTTGTTAACGTCCGTATTTTTGGATTAAAAAAAAATCCTTCTAGAGTCCCTAAGCCTTTGTGATTAATGACACTTATAATTATATACAAGTACACATTCGCATAAATAAATACAAAAAAATTACCAGACATTTGAAACAAATAATAAAACAATTCCGGAAGTGGTCGAAGTTGGTGGTAAAGCTTCTTCTTCTTCTTCCTGAACGTCATCATACTTAACTCAGAAACGTGATGAACAGCACATTCACCAGCATATATTTAACGAAAAGGTAAAATGATGATTTGACATTTGTGATGGATTCTGATTGGGATGCAATTGCTTTTCCATTATATTTGCCCTCATTTCAAATACTAGGGCATGCCCGTACTATATCTATATCTAAAATTATGTTAATGTTTCTTTTTCGCTTGAGCAACGCCGGGTACTCCAGCTATAAACGCTTTTATACTTTACTCGGGGTACAAGTATAAATACAACTTTGTCTGGGGGGTAACATAGGCTATGTGGCCGCGGCCTCATTCAAGGGTGTGGGGGGCCGGGAGAGGGGCATAATTCTCTATGTAAATGTGTACGGTGTAGCGCCACCTGGTGATGGTGGCAGAGGGTATTACAATTTCCTTTTCACCTGTGCAACTCTGAGGCTATGGAGCACTCTCAGCATGGGAAAAATTTTGCACTCTTTGCATGGGAAAATTTTTCTTCCTGCCCTTCCCCACCTCCCCCAAAAAGCGGGGGGGGGGGGGGGGCTGTCAAAGCCAACCACCCGCCAAAAGATGTATATGTAGTATATCTTTCCCCTCCCTCTCCCCTCACCTCACCCCTCTCTCTCCTGCCCCCCCCCTCCACCCCCAGCAACGCCAGGTGCTTCTACTACTATATATATATATATATATACTATATATATATGTATATACTGTATATACTGTATATATATATATATATATATATATATATATATATATATAAAAAAAAAAAAAAAAAAATATATATATATATATATATATATATATATATACAGTCATGTGAAAAAGTAAGGGCACCCCATGTAAAGTTTTGACCTTTTCAACATATTTCAACATACAGCTATTTGATCTTCATTTCAACAATATTGATAGATAAAGGTGATATAATATAACAAATATCATGAAACATTTACATTTTGTAGTCCATTGTATAATTTAAATAAACATAAATGCAAATTTCGCATATGGAAAAAGTAAGTACACCCATACATTTATCACTACTTCAAATACCTAAAATTAGAATCAGGTGCTCAGGTGCAAATGATTAGAACATCGTTAGAGAGGATCTTGGAGGAACCTGTCTTACTTAAAAAACAACAAAAAACAACAACCTTTAGAGGCCATTTTTCCCCGCAAAGCGGGGGTTGGCCTTTTTCGGGCACCGTGGTTGTTGTTGTTTGTTGTTGTTGGTCCCCTTTTTGAAGCAATGTTTTACGGCCGGATGCCCTTCCTGCCGCCAACCCTTTTTGTCGCCTTTTACGACAAACAGGGAATTACCAGTGAACTGGTACTCAATTAGCCGACCTCGGAAGGATGACAGGCTGAGTCAACCCCCCTGGCGTTAATTCAGCGATCGACCGGGATTCGAACCCAGGATCCTAGGATCCCAAGCCGGCACCATAACCGCTAAGCCAACACCAGGCTTCTGTCTTACTTAATCCTCAGATATTTAGTTTGGTTTTCTCTTTGTTGTTGACGTGTGTGGCGTCACCATACCTAGATCAAAAGAGCTCTCTGAGGCCTTCAGAAAGAAGGTTATAGATGCCTACATGTCTGGGAAGGGATTTAAAAAGATCTCCAAACAATTTGAAATCAATCATTCGACTGTCCGGAAGATCATCTCCAAGTGGAGAAGATTCCAAACAACTGCCAACTTGTTCAGGCCAGGCCGCCCCAGCAAGTTCAGCCCGAGAGCAGACCGCAAGATGCTGAAAGAAGTCTCTAAGAACCCCAGAATGTCATCACGGGACCTACCGGTAGCTCTTGTCACTGTTGATGTCAAAGTGCATGAGTCTACCATTAGAAAGAGGCTGCACAAATTTGATCTACATGGGAGGTGTGCCAGGAGGAAACCTTTGCTGTCCAGAAAGAACATCAGGGCAAGACTAAAGTTTGCCAATGAACACCTCGGCAAAGACCAGCACTTCTGGAACAATGTGCTCTGGACAGATGAGTCAAAGGTAGAGCTATTTGGCCACAGTACCAGAAGACATGTTTGGCGAAAACCAAAGACAGCATTTGACCACAAGAACCTGATACCAACTGTAAATCATGGTGGTGGAAATATTATGGTTTGGGGCAGCTTTGCTGCATCAGGGCCTGGGCAGCTCACCATCATAGAATCCACGATGAATTCTTCATTGTACCAGAGGGTGCTTGAGGATAATGTGAGGCCATCTGTCGGAAAGTTGAAGCTCAACCGAAGGTGGACCTTGCAACATGACAATGACCCTAAACATACCAGTAAATCCACCAATGAATGGCTGAAAAGAAAGAAATGGAGGGTTCTGGAATGGCCAAGTCAAAGCCCGGATCTAAATCCCATTGAGGTGTTGTGGGGGGATTTGAAACGAGCTGTGCGTGCAAGAAACCCCTCAAACATCGCACAGCTGAAAGAATTCTGCATGGAGGAGTGGGCAAAAATTTCTCCAAGTCGATGTCAGAGACTGGTAGACAGTTATAAGAAACGCCTACTTGAGGTTGTTTCTGCCAAAGGGGGAAATACCACCTATTAGAGCCAAGGGTGTACTTACTTTTTGCACATGCAAAATTTGCATTGATGTTTATTTAAATTATACAATGGACTACAAAATGTAAATGTTTCATGATATTTGTTATATTATATTTGTTATATTACATTATATTACATTACATTACATTATATTACATTACATTATATTACATTATATTACATTATTACATTATATTTGTTATATTATATGCTAAGCCCTGGTGTTGGCTTAGCGGTTAGGGTGCCGGCTTGAGATACCTAGGATCCTGAGTTTGAATCCCGTGAGTTTGAATCCCGGTTGATCGCTGAATTAACGCCAGGGGGGTTGACTCAGCCTGTCATCCTTCCAAGGTCGGCAAATTGAGTACCAGCTTGCTGGGATGAATGATCACGGTGTGTACCCAGATTTAGAATAGGTATACTGTATCCCTGCACATCGAAGAGCGTGATCAAGGGTTGGCATCAGGAAGGGCATCCGGCCATGAAAACATTGCCTCAAACAGGGAACCATGATTGTCATGGGGCCCGCAAGGCCAACCCCTGCTCTAGCGGGGAAAATGGCCTTAAAACGATCATTCATTCATTTTCATAATCTTTATCTATCAATATTGTTGAAATGAAGATCATATAGCTGTATGTTGAAATATCTTGAAAAAGTCAAAACTTTACATGGGGTGTACTTACTTTTTCACGTGACTGTATCTATGAGCGTATGCTGGATCAGCACGTCACCTCCTAAACACCATCCCCACACACACGTCTGCGTGTGCTTTATTATTATTATTATTTTTTTTTATGGGATATTGCCTGCCACAAATCAGCCAGAGAAGGCCACTCGAGGTGGGGGCTACACAAAGAAAACAAAAGCAGAACAACCAACCCCTTGGATTGAAACAAGACAAATGAAAAAAGTTGTCTCTCCACAGAATAAAGATTCCAATGTGTTACGGAATGAGGTGTGTTTACGGTGGCCAGAGTGCAAATCCTGCCACCAACCTTGTTGAGGGAGCACCCAGTCCCCTGGTACTCATTTTGCCAAACTCGGAAGGATGAACAGGCTGAGTCAACCTCCCACCTGGTATTAATTCAACAGCTGAATGGGATTACAAACTCAGAACCTTAGGATCCAAAGCCCACCACCCTAACCATTAGGCCAACACCAGGCTATATATATAGGTAGGCGAAGTGGTAGGCCACAAAAGCTTACACAACAGGACCGCTTAGTGCTGAAGCATGTAGCGCGTAAAAATCGTCTGCATTCGGTTGCAACACTTACCACCGAGTTACAAACCACCTCTGGAAGCAATGTCAGCACCACATCTGTTCGTCGGGAGATTCATGAAATGGGTTTCCATGGCCGAGTAGCCGCACACAAGCCTAAGATCACCATGCGCAATGCCAAGCGTTGGCTGGAGTGGTGCAAAGCTCATCGAAAATGGACTCTAGAGCAGTGGAAACGCGTTCTCTGGAGTGATGAATCACGCTTCACCATCTGGCAGTCCGGCAGACTAATCTGGGTTTGGCGGATGCCAGGAGAACGCCACCTTCCCAAATGCATAGTGCTAACTGTAAAGTTTGGTGGAGGAGGAATAATGGTCTAGGGCTGTGTTACATATTTATGTGAATGTATGTGAATTACCATTCAGGTCTTTGCTTATCCGTGTGTAGTATATTAAGTTGTTGTGTAGTTGTTGTGGTTGGAGGGTCAGGAGCCCTTCTGAGGGAGTGGCCGGAAACGGAAGTGACCGGAAACGGAAGAGGAAAAGACACGAGGAAAAAAGGACGAGTATTATTCTTCCTCGCCCCGCTCCGAAAAAAGGTGGGATCGACCTTGCGCTGCGTGGAAAAGCGGCGTTCCGAAGCCTGGCTGGCGAGAGGAATTACCGGGACGTGTACCTGCCCGGTGGAGACGTCAAGTTGACGTGGGGCCGTGCATCGACCCCGCGTCTGGCATCGTTCGCGGCACCGTCCAAACAGACGCGTGCGGGTCGCACGTTGGGGCCTAACGCGCCTTGCAAGCGGCGTGGGGTTTGGCTTGCTCTACCGTATCCGCTTCGCGTGGCCACGAGGGGCTGCAGCCACGGTGCCTGGTACGATACCTGCCCGGTGGAAACACGTCCACCCGGGGTTCGTTCAACCGCCCGAGTGCGGCGACGGCGACCATCATCTTGGTCAGGAGGGGCCCAGAGACATTGTGCGGGACCGAGACCAAAAGGGTGTCGTGAGTACTCACTGGGACACACATGTATAAGATGGCCATCTTAATCATAGGGAATTGATTGTGAATTGGGAATTGGTGATGGTTGTGTATTGTTGATTGCTCGGGGAAAATCTCCGTGGTTGTGTCATTGAAATTGTATGGTATCATTACCATTGGAAATATATCCTTGAACATCAGTTGTCTCCTGGGTGAAATTCATATGGATTGCGTGGCGAAAGCGCATATATAATACAGCTTGCTGGCGGAGTTCCTCTCACGGTCCGGGGGTCACCGAGACCAGGTATTCACCGAGGGGACCACGTAACAGAATTGGGGGCTCGTCCAAATTACGATTTGCGGTTTCGCAATTGGGTCTACGTCCGGGATTTAAAATTGTATAAAATAATAAAATAATAATTTTTTATTAATTAAAATTTATTAATTAATTATTAATTGGTAAATTTTTTTGAGAAATTGGGGTAAAGTCTTGGGTGAAGGTTAACAGGTGTTAACGATAGGCACCATGGCGTTTGTGGCACAGAACTTTGGGGTAACCCCGAGTGAGGCGCAGTTCCGAGCGTTGCTAAAGTCGGACCTCTTGAAATTGGCCAAACATTTTAACTTGGAGGTCCGAACTAATTTGAGGAAGGCAGAGTTGCAGGCCACGGTGATACAATCTATGGTGGGATTAGGAACATGGGACGAGTTAGCCTGGGAGTGGCTACCCGAAGAACCAGAAGACGTTGAGCTCCGGAAACTGGAGTTGCAATTACGGAGCCAGGAACGGATAAAAGAAGAAGAAAGGAAAGCAGAAAAGGAAAGAGCAGAAGAAGAAAGGAAAGCAGAAGAGAGAAGAGAAGAGAAACAAGCACAAGAAAGGAGAGTGGAACGAGAACTCCAGGAAAGGTTAGCAGAAGAAGAAAGGAAAGCAGAAAAGGAAAGAGCAGAAGAAGAAAGGAAAGCCGAAAAAGAAAGAGCAGAAGAAGAAAGGAAAGCAGAGGAGAGGAGAGAAGAGAAACAAGCGGAGGAAAGGAGAGTGGAACGAGAACTCCAGGAAAGGTTAGAAGGGAGAAAAGCAGAGGAGAGGAGAGCTGCAAGGGACCTCGAAGCAGAGGAGAGAAAAGCGGAAAGGGAATTAAAGGAACGTGACATGGAGCTTCAGCAAGAAATCAAATTCAAGGAGCTGGAGTTAATGAGAGAACGGGGAGAGGCACCACCCTTGCTGACGGGGTCGACACCTAACCAGAAAACCTGGGATGTGGGCAGACATGTGAGGCTGGTTCCACCGTTCAGTGAAAAGGAAGTCGCGAAATTTTTCCCACACTTTGAGAAAGTGGCTCGACAATTAAACTGGCCGGAGGAGGCCTGGACCATACTCGTGCAAAGTGTGCTGGTGGGGAAAGCTCAGGAAATTTATTCGGCGCTACCAATGGACCAATGTGCAGATTATGAGGTACTGAAGAAGCACATCCTCAAGGCCTATGAGTTGGTTCCGGAAGCTTACAGGCAAAAATTCAGGAATGCCAGGAAGAGGGAGAGTGAGACCCATGTGGAGTTTGCCAAAGTGAAAGAAAACATGTTTGATCGGTGGTGTGAGTCAAAAGGAGTCGGGAAAGACTTCGAGACATTGCGGGACTTGATCCTGGTGGAGGAATTCCAGCAGTGTGTCCACGAGGACATCAAAGTGTACCTGCAGGAAAAGAAGGTACCAAAGTTGTGGGACGCAGCCACCATGGCAGATGATTATGCCTTAACCCACCGAATAGGGGTCCACGAACCTAACTCCTCGCCTAGATCTCCGCAGGGGAGGTGGGGAACAGCAGGTGCGGAGAACGACCATACATGGCGGCGGCCTCGAGATGATTATGGGGACAACTATGATACCCCACCGGTTCGAAATCAGAGGGATGCGGGCCCAAGACAAACTTATAGTTCGGGGGGCCCGAGGCAGACCCCGAGTTTTTCCTCCGGGCCTACTTGCGCGTTTTGCAAGAAACCTGGACACTTGATGTCCAGTTGTTACCTCATGAAAAGGGACAACCCAGAGCGGATTCCGACTATTACAACTCCGAATGCGATGGCTAGCGTAAGAAATCGCCATCAAAAGGGTTACCAACCATTTATTTCAGAGGGGTTTGTGTCACTGGATGGAGCCTCGACTAACCGGAGACCGGTTAGGATATTGAGGGACACAGGGGCCCATCAATCTTTAATGCTTGAAGGCATTTTGCCATGGTCCGAGGAGACGGCAACGGGGGATAGTGTTCGTTTACAGGGGATCGGGGGCGGTGTTAGTGCTCCCCTTCAGGTCATCCAGTTGGAGTCCGATTTGGTGTCAGGACCGGTCACCGTCGGTTTACAAGCCACGCTTCCTGTAGAGGGTGTATCTGTGGTTATCGGGAATGATTTGGCCGGGGGTCAAGTTTATGGTAACCTGAGGGTTGGTAAAGAGCCCAGCAGGGAAAATAACACCACACCAGCTCGGGATGGCGACAAAAGTGCCAAGTTATTTGTAGGGGGACTGAACTTCAAAACAGAGGAAGAAGTTCTGACCTCTGTCTTCAACAGATATGGGCCGCTGGTGGAAGTGCGGTTGGTAAGAGACTGGGAAACGCAACAGTCAAGAGGGTTCGGCTTTGTCACGTTTGCCAGCACAAAAGACGCCAGAGAGGCAGAGAAGAATTGGAATGGCAAGGATTTGGAGGGTCGGACCATAACAGTAGGGAAGGCATTTCGTAGGCGTCGAGAGGTCTACAGGAGAGGACAACTGGGCGGTAGTTTTGGTAGTGGCCGAGAAGGAGACCGCTATTCATGGGACTACAGGGACCAGTGGTCCCACCCTAATTATTAGGGAAGTTCTGAGAAGTTGAAGCACTGAAGGCGGCGGAGCCGCCGAGCCAAGATTCCTACACGAATTAACCGTGAACGCCGTTCCTAAAGGCGTCCATGTAGTGAACTTTCATGCACGGACTAACCGTGAACTCCACGTTCCTCAAGGCGCCCATGTAGAGAACTTTCCTGCACGGACTAACCGTGAACTCTGCGTTCCTAAAGGCATCCATGTAGTGAATACTCGGCTTGGCCTCCCGGAAAAAGTGCTATCGAGTTGCTTAACTTTGGATCTTTGATCAACCCCTTAACCTTCATTCCCAAGAAACTGACGGTCAAAGTCAGAGGGTCATGAGATGGAGTTTGATTTGGCAGGGACAATGTCGTTGTTGGTACTTAGTCCAGAGGGAGTAATCTGGAGGGGTTGTGGTGAAATTTTGGTTGCTTTATTTTTAAGTGATAACTGTGCCCGGGGGGGGGGGGGGGGGGGGGGTTTGATTTATCTGGTTTGTTTCTCCAAATTGGCCGGCAAATAAAGTTTTCGCTGGGTTCAAACTTTCTTTCTTGAAGGGGGGGAGTGTTACATATTTATGTGAATGTATGTGAATTACCATTCAGGTCTTTGCTTATCCGTGTGTAGTATATTAAGTTGTTGTGTAGTTGTTGTGGTTGGAGGGTCAGGAGCCCTTCTGAGGGAGTGGCCGGAAATGGAAGTGACCGGAAACGGAAGAGGAAAAGACACGAGGAAAAAAGGACGAGTATTATTCTTCCTCGCCCCGCTCCGAAAAAAGGTGGGATCGACCTTGCGCTGCGTGGAAAAGCGGCGTTCCGAAGCCTGGCTGGCGAGAGGAATTACCGGGACGTGTACCTGCCCGGTGGAGACGTCAAGTTGACGTGGGGCCGTGCATCGACCCCGCGTCTGGCATCGTTCGCGGCACCGTCCAAACAGACGCGTGCGGGTCGCACGTTGGGGCCTAACGCGCCTTGCAAGCGGCGTGGGGTTTGGCTTGCTCTACCGTATCCGCTTCGCGTGGCCACGAGGGGCTGCAGCCACGGTGCCTGGTACGATACCTGCCCGGTGGAAACACGTCCACCCGGGGTTCGTTCAACCGCCCGAGTGCGGCGACGGCGACCATCATCTTGGTCAGGAGGGGCCCAGAGACATTGTGCGGGACCGAGACCAAAAGGGTGTCGTGAGTACTCACCGGGACACACATGTATAAGATGGCCATCTTAATCATAGGGAATTGATAGTGAATTGGGAATTGGTGATGGTTGTGTATTGTTGATTGCTCGTGGAAAATCTCCGTGGTTGTGTCATTGAAATTGTATGGTATCATTACCATTGGAAATATATCCTTGAACATCAGTTGTCTCCTGGGTGAAATTCATATGGATTGCGTGGCGAAAGCGCATATATAATACAGCTTGCTGGCGGAGTTCCTCTCACGGTCCGGGGGTCACCGAGACCAGGTATTCACCGAGGGGACCACGTAACAGCTGTTTTTCATGGTTCGGCCTAGGCCCCTTAGTTCCGGTGAAGGGAAATCTTAAGGCCACAGCATAGAATGACATTTGAGACGATTGTGTGCTTCCAACTTTGTGGCAACAGTTTAGGGAAGGCCCTTTCCTGTTTCAGAATGACAATGCCCCCGTGCACAAAGCGACGTCCATACAGAAAATCTTTGTCGAGATCGGTGTGGAAGAATTTGATTGGCCTGCACAGGGCCCTGACCTCAACACCATCGAACACCTTTGGGATGAATTGGAATGCCGACTGCGAGCCAGGCATAATCGCCCAACATCAGTGCCCGACCTCACTAATGCTCTAGTGGCTGAATGGAAGCAAATCCTCGCAGCAATGTTCCAACATCTAGTGGAAAGTCTTCCCAGAAGAGTGGAGGCTGTTATAGCAGCAAAGGGGGGGACCAACTCCATATTAATGCCCATGATTTTGTAATGAGCTGTTCGACGAGCACATACGGGTGTGATGTTCGGGTGTCCACATACTTTTGGCTATGTCGTGTGTATGTGTATATATATATATATATATATATATATATATATATATATATATATATATATATATATATATATTGTTACGGACACGGCTTAAGATGTTATGATGGGCCGAGCGGAATGGCCGCCGTGTTCGCACAGTTTACCCGATTACCCCCAACTCACCCGATTCCACTCGAACGTTGGCCAAATCGCGCTACGCTAAATCAATGATGGAAAGGACACAACGACTGGGATAAATGAAACGACGCAAGGGATACAGTTCTCAAGACCTCCGGAGGAGGATATAATTAGTGGGGGAGAAAAGGGGTAGATTACAAGGTAATGAGGTACAGACACAGAAGAGATAGGCACTTAGACACAATCTTATCTATTCCAGACAGACCACAGACAAACGGAACAAGACTGACTTACACAGGGATTGATGGCAGGGAAGGACAGGGAGTCGACAGCACAAGGTGCACCTTGGCTCAGGGACAGGATAAAGCACGGTCCAGTCCAGAGATGCGGGGAGGTGTCACAGCGCTCGGAGGTGGCGTCCTTCTCTCTCCAAGCTCAGGGCGCATCTGACGTCACCTCCCTCTTCCTGCGCATGCTCAGCGGGGAGTCACACGCCCTTGGCTCGTTGGCTCCGCCCCAGATGGGACCGGTCCGCCGCTTCTATTGGGTGCGGGGGTTACCGGGCTCCGCCCTTGACGAGGAGCTGACAGCGAGCCCCTACTTGGTAACCCCGTCGAGCACATGTGCGATGGCGGCTCGTTGGAAAGGCATGGTGCCCTCCCAACACCCCCTACCAACCAAGCCGGAGTGAGGACGCGCACTCCCCGTGCCGCCGCCGTTGTTGTTGTTGTTATTGTTGTTGAACCGTGAGGAAGAGCTGCGGGGAGGTATTGGGAGGTCCTAAACTTCCTAACGGTGCCATACAATCACATTCTGGTGCAACGAAGAGTCAGAATTAATGGAAACGAGTCCTTAACTGACATAGACTAAGAATAACTAGCAAGATGTCCTATAGTTGTCTACGTGAGATGCGGTGGACCTGGATGCGACATTTAATGGGGGAAATAGGGGAAGGTCGGGTCTACAGAGTGTTGTTTACAGAAAATGGGACTAGGGAATGGGGGATTGGGGATAGTTGGGAAGTGTTGAGGAAATAGGGGAATATTTACAAGCGGATATGGATGGATGCAAATCCCATATCCGCAACATTGCACCCTTCTCTACCTCGGGGCGTCCCGACCCGATAAATTTTTACCTACGTTAGTGTGGCACTCAGATGTAGTTCCCTCTACTATTAACTCAACCCTGAGTGCGACAGTTTTACAGATGTTCACAAATGAGTAAATATGTCCCCCTGCGACGTTGCACCCTTCTCCTAACAGAAACACACCCACAGGATAACCGAATCGCGGAAAGAATCCTCAAACTAAACATACAGCCGGTAGGGAGCATCATTTATACAAGACTACACTGATATTTACACTACGATCCAGGACCTGTTCTTTGAGGAACACATGCAGATGTTATGCATAGAGAGAGAGCACGCATGCCAGCATCGATACACCAACCCACGAGTGCCCTGTGGCCCTACGGCCTTTAATTATGTGCAGAGCACCCCATCCAAGCACCAAAAGCACCACCCCAGCACCAATCGGTGCAGTCACCATTGTTCATCAAAAAAATAAAACCAACAAACCCAAACCCTGCAGGTGTCTCTTGCTCTTCGGCTCCCTCTGCTGGTTATTATTAGTCTTCCAGTTGTTGTCTTTCTTTCATTTTCTTACTGGCGGCCTATTTGAGCATAAAATGAAATGCACCCAACGTGTCCATTTTTATTTATTTATGGCCCACAGGGCCGACTAGTGTGGTTCACCTGTGGGGCATCGGTGCCCTGTGGCCAAGGTCCGCCAGCATGATTTCGGGCCCTCATGGCCGGTTCCAGCAGAGGGGCCATGCCCCAACCCATGGGGTCCATAAGTGGTGCTCGGCCACAGACATGTGGTCCATAATGTGGTGCATCGATGCAGACAGCTGGTTCTGAGAGTGCCGGGCGCACAATGGCCGACTCACGCACGCTCCCCTCGGCACCCAATGGCGCACAGGTCATGTGGGAGACAAAAGAGACAATTGAGCGAGGGGTAAGGTCACAAGGGTACACATCAATAAGGCAATGCAAGGCGAAATGCGTACGGAGAGCGAAATGAGAAAGCTCGTCCCTACCGTACGTCACCCCCCCTGTCACCTACACTACCCTTGCCCTTACCCCATATTTACAAAATCTACACATTTACAAATTCGTCGCTAATGTCTCGTCTCCCCATATTTCTCCAATACCAAATTCGTCACCACAATCCCTCTACTTCAAAATTTGCCATCACCCAATTCCTCATCAATCCCTCCTAGGGAGGGAGAGATGGAATCACCCCAATGTCTCATCCACGTCGTGATGCGTCTCACAAATCCACACAGCAATTCTCCTTTCCTGCAACACAGAACAAAGGAACACAGGTGTGGAGTCATCATCATCACCTCAGGTAAGTGGCTGCGTATGGTGCGACAGGTTCATCAATCCTAACTATTTCCTAAATGACTTTAACAACTTTACATTACCCGGGGTCTTTCCCTGCCAATCCATTGGCCAACTTACACTATGGGTTCTAAAAACCAATTCCCATTGACCAAACTGTGGTGCTTCTCAATTTGGGGTCTCACTCCCCCGATTCATCTCCCGGTGCCCTCGCACAATTTCTGGGCTGTGACGTGTAGCTCTCCCAGCAGGTCTACCCACCTGCACACCTCCACCACTGTAGTTGCCACCCGAGCTTACCTGCTCCTCACCCTAACCTAACTAACTGTGGAAGGCCCTCTCGCACTCTCACCCCCTCAGTGCCCTCTCTGGCACGGGCTGCCCGATCCACACCCGGGATCCTCAGGCACCCACTGACACTAACGGCTCCCAGAGCCCACCTGCGGCCTCACCTGGCCGACATCCTCACAGTGGTGGAGTGCCCAAACCAACTACACACACTAACAGGCTACACGCCCAGCCATTTCCACAACACTAATGCACCCATCCACAATACCATTCTGCAACCGCACCACAAATGCCAATATCCAACCACAATTTACCTCTACCCTCTACCTAACACTTACACTACCCGCCCCGGGTACTCGTGAAAGGGGTCCACTCTTCCCCCATCCACACCTTCGCACCATGCACACCACTCCGTACCACTTACTCCAACTCTCTCCACACCACTCATTCCAATACTCCATGTAGTCCACACACCTGTACTTGCACACCTGTGCTCTCATACTTGGTTCCGCCTGCACCCTTCTCTCCCCCAAGCGCATTCGCGCTGATCCACAACACTCACTACTCATACACTGCTCCACACACCTGTCCAGTTCTCACACAGCATCATCTCATCTAACTACTCCCCTCTAAAACTTGCGCTTCCCAGTCGTCCCTTTAAACTATGGCTCTCCCACGTCATTATCATCCACACTAATCTACCTGCGTCCCCACTACAGGTATCCTTGTCACTAACTAACCTTAACGTTACCTAATGTCATCTTCTAGGGCCCTACACACAATATCCTAACCCACCCGGGCTAGTTTTCACTACCATCAACCCCATAATCTATAGCGCATCTGCCCCCCTCATGGGAAGGGTGGCAGGGATGCCACCCTTACCCACCGGGCCCATCGCTCATCAACCCCCCAGTCCTCTGGCACTAATAAGCCCCCCTTATTCAGAGGTACTGGGTCCCGCCTCGGCATCTAAAGCCGAGGCAATCCACGGGGGCGCCTGCTCGCCGGTGTAAGGCCTTATCCGGTCGGCGTGGACGATCCGAGGGAGGGCTCGTGGCCCCATTTTGATTTTTACTACCACGTCACAGACTTGCGACAGGACGACCCCCGGGCCTTGCCAGGGAGAGGTGAGTTTCGGGCACCTACCCTTCCTCCTCCGGGGATTGAAGAACCAAATCTTCATCCCCGGAGTGTACTGACTCCCCTGGCTCTGGTGGTCGTACCTGCGCTTCATCTTCTCCCCCGCCAGATGGAGTTGGCGGCGGGCGAAGGCATGGACTAGCTCCATGCCTTCCTCTAGGTGACGTGCGTACCCCTCCCTCGGCGGGTTAACCACTGTGTCTGGCACGGGACCGCATAGCAAGTCGGCGGGAGCCCGTAACTCCCGCCCATACATAAGCAACGCTGGACTGCATGCGGTGGCCCCGTGCTGGCTGGTTCGGTAGGCCATGAGCAAATAAGGGAGATGTTCGTCCCAGTCATCCTGACGGGTGGCGGTGAACAGTGCCAGTTGTTGGATTAAAGTTCGGTTGAATCTTTCCACCATCCCGTCAGATTGAGGTCTTAAAGGCGTTGTTCTTGTTTTCCGAATTGACAGGAGACTGCACACATCTTTTAGCAATTTGCTCTCAAAATTTCGTCCCTGGTCGGTGTGCAACTCCTGTGGAATCCCATGCCGGCACACAAATCCTTCCACGAAGGCCTGCGCTACCACCCCTGCTTCTTGGTTGGGGAGGGCGTAGGCCTCCGGCCACTTGGTGAAGTAGTCCATCACAACGAGGATGTACTTATTACCTAGGCGGGTGCGGGGTAGTGGGCCTAGGATATCCATGGCCACCCGCTCTAGGGGGGCCCCCACCTGGTGTAATTGAAGGGGGGCCCTCATCCTCCGTGCTGGTCCCTTTTTGGCAGTACAGGCGTCGCATCTCCGACACCAGTCCTGTATGTCGCGCCCCATATTCACCCAATAAAACCTCCGGCGTACCTGCGATGTCGTCTTTGTCCTGCCCAAATGGCCGCCGGGGCGGGTACCATGCACCTGTTGCAATATATCGGTCTTAAATTTATTTGGGACTACCACCAGCCAGGAAGTTTTATCAGAGGGAACCTCCACCCACTTGCGATACAAGATGTTATCCTTCAATTCCAGGGTTTTCCACTGAGCCCAATATGCCTTGGTCTGTGCCCCGAGGGGGGTGACCTCTTCCCCATTAGGTCTTTGCCCCTATCTCACCCATTCGTGCACCGGCCCCAGTACGGGGTCCTCCCGCTGGGCCGCGCTCCAAGCCAAAGTTCCGAATTCCTCATCTGCGGTTAGTGGCAAAATTGGCCCTCTCACCCGGGTTGCCCGGACGACGAGAATCGGGGCGGAATCGCCCAATTGCTCCCTCTCCTCGTGTCTCGCACAAAATTTACAGTTTTCCCCCAGACAAGGACGCCGAGAGAGTGCGTCCGCATTACCATGGGCCTTCCCGGCCCTATGGGCCACATCAAAATCGTACTGCTGCAACTTTTCCAACCACCTTGCAATTTGGCCCTCCGGTTCCTTGAACCGAAGGAGCCATTGCAAGGAGGAATGGTCAGTTCTAACCAAAAATTTCCGCCCGTACAGGTACGGGTGGAAATGGTTCATGGCAGCCAGCATAGCCAATAACTCTTTGCGAGTGACACAATAATTTCGCTCGGGCCTACTTAAGGCCCGACTATAGTAACCAATCACTCTCTCCACGCCCTCCTGTGTCTGAGCCAAAACTGCGCCCTATCCTTACTGGCTCGCATCCGTGTCCAGGGTAAATGCCCCGTTGCTAGTGGGGTAAGCTAGAAGGGGTGCGGATGTTAGACACCCCTTCAATTTTTGGAAGGCCTCGTGGCACTCCCGTGTCCAATTAAATCGCGTCCCCTTCTCCGTAAGCCGGTGGAGGGGACGGGCCAACTCCGCAAATTTCGCCACAAAGCGCCGGTAGTAGGAGCAGAGTCCCAAAAATCCCCGCACCTCTTTGATGGTACGTGGTGCGGGCCACTCCTCTACCGCTTTAATTTTGTCTGGGTCCGTTTTTACCCCCTCGCGGCCGATCACGTGACCTAGATAGGCCACCTCTCTTGCAAACAAAGTGCACTTACTCGGGTTCAGCTTCAACCCTGCCTGTCTGAGGCACCCGGACACCTGGTCCAAATTAGCTACTGCCTGGGGGAACGTTTTGGCATGTACTAGGACGTCATCCAGGTACACCAGGCATGATTGCCATGGCATGCCGCCTAGTACATGTTCCATCAATCTTTCAAAGGTGGCGGGGGCGTTACACAAACCAAACGGCATCACAGTAAACTGATACAGTCCCTTACCTGTGGAAAATGCCGTTTTCTCCTTCCCTGCCCTATCCATCTCCACCTGCCAATACCCACTCTTGAGGTCCAAAGTTGAGAACCAATTTGAGCCCGCAACGGCATCGAGGGTGTCATCAATCCTTGGCAGGGGATATGGGTCCTTGAGTGTCACGTTGTTTAGCTGGCGATAGTCCACGCAGAACCGCGTGGTCCCATCCTTCTTTTTGACCAGCACAACAGGTGACATCCAAGGACTTCCCGAGGGCTCGATCACGCCTGCGTCGAGCATTTTTTCAACCTGCTCGTCAGCTTCCGCCCTCTTGCTCCAAGGGAGCCGTCGGGCGGCCTGACGAATAGGCCGGGCCTCACCGGTGTGGATCTGATGTTTCACCAGGCCCGTACGTCCAATATCCTCGGTGGACAGGGAGAAGAGGTCCAAATGGGACCCAACCAGTTTGTGTAAGGCCTCCCTCTGGGTACCTCCCAACTCTACGCTACTACGATTTACCATCTCGCAAATGGGATCGGGCCAATTCCTACTTCTTATTGAAGGCTCCCCCCGGGGCCGGCTCGGCTGGACGTTCTCGCCCCTCACTGTCGCGACTTCCTCAACTGGGGTGCAGCCAGCTACCCTCGTGCCCCTTACTATAGTGCGTGGTTCTGTACTTATATTTATTACTCGGACGGCCACTACCGGTCCGTCCGTTTTTACAAGGGTGCGGCCCACGATTAAACCCGGTATGGACTGCGCTGCCACCGGTTCGACCAGGCCGCAGGACTCCTGCCATGTTGGGCGAGCTGCCCACCGGCCCGGCACTATCGCCTCGGCCCTTGGGGGAATGGTCACGGCCTCGGAAGCCTCCAGCTCCGCTCTCTCGGCCGTGCTCACTCCCCCTAACGGCAGCTCTTCTACTCCCACCTGCAGGATCCCCCGGCACAAGTCGATTTTACAACCGCTGGCAGTCAACAAATCCAACCCTATTAAACATGGGTCGCACACCTCCGCCACCCACACATCTATCTCCCTCCTTACCGACCCTAACTTGAGGGTCACAGAACCACGCCCTATGATCGGGGCCGTTACCCCGGTAGCAAGTTGCAAACTATAATTTTGCAGGCGCTGGATCTTATCCCAGCCACCTGCGCTCGAATCAAGGACCACAGGGCTGATGATCGTGGCGCTAGCTCCTGTGTCCACTACTGCGTCTACCCCCACGCCGGCAATTTTGCATCTGATTGTCAGGCTACCGGTTCCAATCTGGCCACAATAAATGACCTGTCGCGTCAATGAGGGCTCTCCTCCATCCTCTTCTGCCGAACACCGCCCTATGTGCCCGACACCTTCTAGTTTCCCGGGGTCTGGCGGGGGGGTGTCTGGGGTCGGCTAACCCGCTCCCCCCTGGGCGGAGTTGAGGACCTCAACCGCCGGGGATCATCCCGGCGCGTGGCTCGACAGTGCCGCGCCAGGTGACCCAGACGGTTGCAAGTATAGCACCTCACCTGATAAGGTGCTTGTCTCCGGAATTCCAAATTTCCCCCCCTGAAGGTCCGAATTGGATTACCCGCTCGTGGTCCACCGCGGGCCACCTCCGGGGCCGCCTGCCATGGTCCAGGTCCCGCCAGGCGCTGGTCCACCAGCCTCCGGACCATGCCCGCCAGGTCAGGACTCACGTCGGGGGCCGGCCCCCTAAGGGGTCCGCCCTCCATCGGGGGTCCCACCTGGCGGACCGCCATTGCGTGACGCTCGCTCCCCCGGGCCAGGGGCCTCACTGCTTCCCAACGGGCCGCAACGTCAGCCGCCTGGCTCAGAGTCTGTGCGGGTGCCACATGGCGAGCTGTTGCCGGAGCTCAATATCCGGGAGGGCCTGGATAAAATGGTCCAGCGCCAGGCTTTCCCGGGAATCCGCTGCCATGCTAGCATGTGCGATCCCCACTGCGCGGCGAATGTCGTGGGGAAGTTCCCCGATGGCTTCCTGGGGCTTGCGTTTTCGCAGCGCGAGCTGAGCTTTAACAAGCTCGCTCTGCTGTTCAATGCCGAATCGATTAATTAGGGCGTCGTGGAGGGCTGGCAGGGTGAGAGCACCCGGTGGTAATGCCGTCAGCACCTCCGCCGCCGCGCCGCGCAATGCGGCCACCAGGTGTACTCCACCTTCGTCCTCACCCTAACCGTTGCCCTTACACACACAGTCAAACTGCGCCAGGTACGCGCGTAGATCACTCTTGCCGTCATACGGCGCGAGTGGGACCTTGTGGGACCACCTCGTATGCGAGTCGTTGCCCGCCTGCCGGACCCCGTGCGTCGCCCCTTGCGGGGTCAGCGCGGGGCCGAGCCGGCCGGGCCCCCACAGTACATTACCCCCAAGGGGCTCTCGTGCCTCCCCTGTCCCTCTAAAAACTACCCCTGTTGGTGTCGATGCATGGGTCACACTTCCGCAACCCGCTACCCATTCCATACCACCACAACCTTGCTCACCCACACCTCGCACCTCTCCCATCACCGGACCCTCTCGCTCGCACCCTCGTTCCATACCCTCCGGACCAGCTATACACCTCACTCTTGGCCTCTCACGAACATCCGGGTCTATCTCGACCCCCAAGCTTATTAAATCACCTGGCGCATCATACGCACGACCATATTGGTCAGCACTTACACCGGGTCCTCTTTCTCTTCGCTTCTCCTCCATCACCTGCGAATCCCTCATCCGGTTAATGAGCACATCATCACGATCCGAACACAGACTTTGGACCAATTCTTTTACTTCCTCCTTTATCTCTTTCTTATCCTCTCTCCGTCGCTTCTTAATTTCGCTCACCCCTTCTTCCACTTCTTCTAATTTCTGCTTCACCTCCTTCATCTCCTCGTGCGCCCCCTTAAGTTCTTCCTCTAACTCCACCTTATTTTTTTCTATGTGCTCCCGCACCTCCCGCTCTTTAACCTCCATCACCTCTACCACCTTGTTCATTTTCCTCGTCACGTCCTCATGTACCGTCTGACACTCTTTTTTAATTACCCCTACGTCCTTTTTCATCTCCTTCTGTGTCGATTTTAAACCCTCTATTACCGCTGTGTTCTTCTTTACCTGGTCCCCCAACTCCTTTTGTCCCACTGTCAGTTGTTCTACTCCCAGCGTCAACTCCTCTATACCACCTTGCAATTTTACAGTCCCCTTTCTCACCTCCTTCTCCATGCGCTCCTTACAGTGCCTCACCTCCTCGCGCACTCCTCCGACCTCCTCACTCACACCTCTTCTGATCTCCTCTCCCATCACTTGCATCTCCTGCCCAGATGCCACCCTCATCTGCTCCATTTCCTCCCTGTGAGCATCCAATTTAGTTTCTACCCCCATTCTGACCCCCTCTATCTGCTGCCCCATTTGTTTAACTTCCCTTTCCGCTTGGTCCCTCATGTCCCTCAATTTGCCTTCCATACTGTTTTCTAACCCCTCTAACCCCTTTTTCATCCCTTCCATTTGATTCTCCTGAACGGCCATTCTGTTTTCTACCCCCATTAACCCCTCCTGTATTTCCCCTAATCTATTGTCTAATCCCTCTATTCTACTCCCTAACCCTCCGATCTGGGCCCCCATCCTTTGTTCTAACCGTTGGCTATTGGCCCCCATGTCCTCCCTCAATTTCTCGCTATTGGACCCCATGTCCTCCCTCAATTTCTCGCTATTGGACCCCATGTCCTCCCTCAATTTCTCGCTATTGGACCCCATTACCCCCATTTGCTCCTCCAATCGCTCACCCTGAGCATCCATCCGGTTCCCCATTACCCCCATTTGGCCCTCCAATCGCTCACCCTGAGCATCCATCCGGTTCCCCATTACCCCCATTTGGCCCTCCAATCGCTCACCCTGAGCATCCATCTGGTTCCCCATTACCCCCATTTGGCCCTCCAATCGCTCACCCAATCGCTCCCTATCAGCCCTCATCTCGTCCTTCTGCAGGTTGAGGGACGCCTGCATTTGTACCATAAATTGCTCCATGAGGGCCTGCATTTGGGCCATCCCTCCCACTTGTGCAGCGGGTGCGGCCGCCGTAGCCATGTGCGAGGCGCCATTTTGCGCGCCCGTAACCTCGTGCGCGAGGACGCCATTTTGCGAACCTGCCGCCCTCACTGCTTCGCTCTCCTCATGTCCCTCAATTTGGTCCTGTATCGACCCTGCCTCACTCTCCTCTACCGGAACCCAGCCGTCTTGATCTGCCATAGCGCGATTTTCAAAATTCGGGTTTTTATTTTAAAACAAAACAAATTTCACCGTTAATAATTTCGAGCGCGTGAAGCGCGCTTCGGGTCCAATCCCACTCCTGACACCAATTGTTACGGACACGGCTTAAGATGTTATGATGGGCCGAGCGGAATGGCCGCCGTGTTCGCACAGTTTACCCGATTACCCCCAACTCACCCGATTCCACTCGAACGTTGGCCAAATCACGCTACGCTAAATCAATGATGGAAAGGACACAACGACTGGGATAAATGAAACGACGCAAGGGGTACAGTTCTCAAGACCTCCGGAGGAGGATATAATTAGTGGTGGAGAAAAGGGGTAGATTACAAGGTAATGAGGTACAGACACAGAAGAGATAGGCACTTAGACACAATCTTATCTATCCCAGACAGACCACAGACAAACGGAACAAGACTGACTTACACAGGGATTGATGGCAGGGAAGGACAGGCAGTCGACAGCACAAGGTGCACCTTGGCTCAGGGACAGGATAAAGCACGGTCCAGTCCAGAGATGCGGGGAGGTGTCACAGCGCTCGGAGGTGGCGTCCTTCTCTCTCCAAGCTCAGGGCGCATCTGACGTCACCTCCCTCTTCCTGCGCATGCTCAGCGGGGAGTCACACGCCCTCGGCTCGTTGGCTCCGCCCCAGATGGGACTGGTCCGCCGCTTCTATTGGGTGCGGGGGTTACCGGGCTCCGCCCTTGACGAGGAGCTGACAGCGAGCCCCTACTTGGTAACCCCGTCGAGCACATGTGCGATGGCGGCTCGTTGGAAAGGCATGGTGCCCTCCCAACACCCCCTACCAACCATGCCGGAGTGAGGACGCGCACTCCCCGCGCCGCCGCCGTTGTTGTTGTTGTTGTTGTTGTTGAACCGTGAGGAAGAGCTGCGGGGAGGTATTGGGAGGTCCTAAACTTCCTAACGGTGCCATACAATCACATTCTGGTGCAACGAAGAGTCAGAATTAATGGAAACGAGTCCTTAACTGACATAGACTAAGAATAACTAGCAAGATGTCCTATAGTTGTCTACGTGAGATGCGGTGGACCTGGATGCGACATTTAATGGGGGAAATAGGGGAAGGTCGGGTCTACAGAGTGTTGTTTACAGAAAATGGGACTAGGGAATGGGGGATTGGGGATAGTTGGGAAGTGTTGAGGAAATAGGGGAATATTTACAAGCGGATATGGATGGTATGCAAATCCCATATCCGCAACATTATATATATATATATATATATATATATATATATATATATATATATATATATATATATATATATATATATATATATATATATAAAGCACATGCACGAGTTAAATCGTTTTTCCTCCTTGATGCCACAGAAGTGAATTTTGCCACAGATGTTTATCCTGTTCATGTAGTTTTTAATGTCACACATCTGTGTGAAATGTCACACATTCTTCCCAGTGTTCATGTTTTTTGGAGTGGTTGATTTTTTTAAATGGAGAAATATTTGGACTCCCTGTCATATCTGCTGCTTAACCACATGTCTGTAGTTGTTGAGACTTGAGGGAGATCAAGAAGTGCTGCATATACATTTTCAGCATTAAGCGAATGCAGCAGTGTGGGTATTTTGGCATAATGGATAAAACTGCAGTTACATCAGAAAGGTGACATATTCAAACCTAGCCATTGACAGCAGTTTGTGGTATTTACTCGTATGTTTCACACCTATTATTTTGCCTTACCTCTGCACTTTTGCAATTTTGAAAGACCTGTCAGAGATATGTAACCATGGGTATTTAAACAATATACAATCATGCTATTTTTCTTTTGCTCAGCTTGTTTCAAGGAAAGCAAAGTGGGAAGTCGATCTTGCTTTTAGTAGATAAAAATTGCCTCTTTTTTTTGTTACACTGCAGGGGAGACTCCGTGACCTTGATCGTGATCTTGCGCTTCACCACAGGCACTCATTTGCACACAGGCACGAGCACACAGAGCGAGCAAGCGCTCATTTTTTATCCGCTCGGGTGGCTTTATGGAGGTGATGTCATTCGAGCACCATGCCACAGCGCCCACTTGTTTTCCATGCACCGGAGCAGCCAGCCTGTTGTGATTTGCTGCAATAGCCACTGAGCCATTCACATTACAGGGACAGTGTTGAACTCAATTACATATGGGTTGTTGTGAAGGATTTTCTGATGCATCGTTCAGATTGTTCTTACTTTATCTTTATGGAGTCTTCTTGTGTTAAATCTCCCCCTGTCACAAGAAAATTTTGATCACTTTAATCCTGTTAATGGGCATGAATGTTTGTATATAAAGGGTGAAATACAATGGGTGAAATTAACAGGACTATGCTAACTGCCGTGGGGATCAAAGGAAAGTTGACATTTTGGACGTTAACCCAGTCGTCAGAGCAAAGAATAAATGAAGCAAACATGTCAGGCATTAACCTTATCAAAACGAGCTTTCATTTGTGGCTGCAAGACTAGTTCATACATATATATATATATATATATATATATATATATATATATATATATATATAAAAATATAAATATATTTATGTATGTATGAACTACACTTGCAGCCACAAATGAAAGCTCGTTTTGATAAAGTTAATGCCTGACATGTTTGCTTCCTTTATTCTTCATTTATTATATATATATACACCGTCGGACCCTGTTATTCGCGGGGAATACGTTCCTGGAAAATGGCACGAATTACGAAACCGCGAATGGCGGGGCATTGTTTCAATGGAAAAAGGGGGAATTGGTTCCTGAGTCGTGAAAATCTGCGAATCGAGAGGAACAAACCGCAAATAGAGAGGAACAAACCGCGAATGGCGAGGCAAAATCCGCAAATGGTGAGGCAAATCCCAAGAATGAGTTCTCGTAGTATATATGTTGGAACCCATCTGTGGATCGGTCCCATCGGCCGATGGGTCTGACCCATCTGTGGATGCACGAGAAATGACAATGCAGACCCATCGGCCGATGTGTCTGCGCCATCTGCGGATGTGTTGTTCACCTTGAAGGTGAACCCATCTGTGTTTCCTATGCATCAATGGTGGATGAGTATGTTTATTTGAACCTAAAAATAAGCAATTGATGTCATAAATGTTTATAAAGCAGTCCGTGACATGTGGTTTAATCTGTTAAACATTTAAAAATCATCTCTGTTAAATTCCTACCACATGTAATTCCAATGACTGTGTACCTGATTGAAGAGCACCATTCTGTCAACACATTCCTTCAAGGTGAACAACACATCCGCAGATGGCGCAGACCCATCGGCCGATGGGTCTGCATTGTCATTTCTCGTGCATCCACAGATGGGTCAGACCCATCGGCCGATGGGACCGATCCACAGATGGGTTCCAACATATATACTTGTATGAGTTCATCTTTCTAGATGAGTTAATCTCTAATGCACTTCTACATACACTTCCACATGCACATACACATCCATACACTCACATCTGGGGTCTGCCTAGCAGGCACGTAAGACATCGGCCATTCTAAAGCTCGCAGTGTTAGTGTGAGAAATCTCTGAGGATATCCCGGAGACTCAATAGCTCAGTGGGCTGTCACCGCATAAGTGATGAGGTCCTTGGGCTCGAGTCAGAATTTTTTCACAGTAGCCCCACACAGGATTTTACTTCCTGTTTATTAAATTGTTACATGAGTTCATCTTCAATGCACTTTCACACTTACATACACATACATACACTCACATCCGGGATCTGCCAAGCAGGCACGTAAGACATCGACCATTATAAAGCTCGCAGTGTTAGTGTAAGAAATCTCTGAGGATATCCCGGAGACTCAATAGCTCAGTGGGCTGTCACCGCATAAGTGATGAGTTCCTGGGTTCGAGTCCTGGTTTGAGTCAGAAATTTTTCACACTAGCCCCCCGCAGGAATTTACTTCCTGTTTATTAAATTGATAAATATATTGTTACGGTTTTGCGCGACCCCGTTCCCTTACCAAGGGAGATTAAGCCCCTTGTTCTCCTTGGGTCGTCACAACCGCGAGACTTGAGTCGCCACTTCCGGTCAGACACGGGACAGGGTTTCGGGACAATTTTCACACGTACCTAAGTACCCACGCCACCGCGGAAGCGGGGATCAAGTCTCGCACGAACCACGCGTAATTTGAGTACACCCGAGCAGATTGCGTACCACGTGGTCCGTGCAGTTACCTTGGTATTGGAACCCGATTAGAGCGATATAATTCGTACCATGCTTTGTCAATGATGGAAAACACGAGACGGTCGAATCAAAGAAATAACACGATTTATTTACACTATTATGTACAATGGTTCAGTAGAAAAGAGAGACACAGGGCAGATCTTAGTCAGTCTTAACTTATTTACCAGACGATGGCCCATTCACACTCACAGGGGGGTGAAGGAAGGATTGTTCATGCGCTGAACGCGCTGGCTTGGTCGTTCAGGAACAGCTCACCCGGCGTGGCCCTCTGGCGGTCACCGCACATCCCGGTGAAGGCAGGCAGGCAGGCGGGAGGGATCCTCGCAGCGCGTATCTCGAACAAAGGCAAGCAGGAAAATATGTGCGTCTCTCGCCCGGCACGGCGGTCCTTCACAGCGCGATTAATATAACGGCGCGCTTTCACTCTCATAACTCAACGGAGGATCCGACTCAAGCTCAACCGCGAACTCAACTTGTAACTCGTCTGCCTCCCTTCCCACAACCTGGCGCTCCGAACCGACCCTCACAACTTGATTCAACACCGCGCACTCTCAGAACTCTATTCAACACCGTGCACTCTCAGAACTTGCAACTCAACGCGTCTCTCTTCATAACTGAGGTGGGGGCTTCTGGGCACAGGGTTATATTGGACACGCCCTGGCCCCTATCGAATGTTCCAAACCACGCCTTTTGCCGCAGTGCTAAGTCACTCCCCTCGAGCCCTGATTGACGGCTCGTGCTTACCGGTCACTCCCACTGTCCTGTCCCACCTTCCTTCGGCCTGCGTCGACTTGTCAGGCCGGCCTTGTGGTGATTTGCGCCAAAACTCAAAGTATCGAGGCAGCATAAGCATTGGAAGTAGACCTAACTCTCATTATTCTACTCAATGCAAAACTAACACAGGAAAAGGACTACGCTTACATTTACTATGAAATAACTGAACTATCGCGAGGCTACGTGTTGTAGTGTGACTAAACTATGAGGGGAAATTAACCTTTACTTGTAAAACACAAAACCGCAACACTACACCCCTCCCTCGTCGGACTCGTCCCCGGGTCGGGACCAACAACTGAACCGACGGGTTAGAGAATGACATGCAAAATTAACTTTTACTTTTACATGTGACATATAGGTGTGGTTTCCCCTAACATTTACTCTGACCCGTGTATGTGACAGTTTTAAAACACTAGATATGTCCCTCCTATTGCGTTGAGTAGCACAACTACTCTAACTGCCTCCCAGAGCCTACCTGCGGTCTCACCTGGCCGACAAACTACCAGTGGCGGAGTGCTCCAATAACTATACGCACCAATTAAGCCACATGCCCAGCCATTCCACATACTCATACACCCAACAAAACACTTCGTTTCCACTACCTGCACCACAGGTGTCAATATCCATACAAATTTTGCCTATGCCCTCTACCTGGCTTTACACTACCCCCCCCCGGGCTTTCACGAATGGGTTCCACCTCCCCCCATTCACTCCTTCGCACCATGCATTCCACAACTTCTATTCCACACCAAGCATTCCACACCAAATATGCTCACACCATTTATCTCGCACACCACTTTTCTCACACACCAAATATCTTGCACACCTTTTGTGCTCACACACCTCAAACACAATTCCATTTGTCTCAACAACACAATTCCTCACACACACAGCATCATCTATCTGACTACTTCCCCTAAAACACGTGCTTCCCCGTCGTCCCATTACATTATGCACTCCCTTTGTCATTATCAACCATCTAACCTCTCCACGTCCCCTCTACAGTACAGGTGTCATGACTTAATTCTCATGTCTCTACGTCTGCTAATTCCCTAACATTATCCACGCCCTCCCTCGGCTTCGGTGCCCCATGGAGGTAACCATTGCTGGCACCTCCATGTGCCTAACATTGCCATCCCCCTAAATAAAACTAATGCTCATGGGCCCTGGCCGTGTGAGGAATGGTTAAACTTCCATTCCTCCACGTAGGGTACACTACTCTCATCCGTCCGCTACACTTGAGCCTTTCCATGTGGATGTACTTTGTCATGGTTCGGCCTCGACGGGCCGAGCGATCCAGGCGGGTGGTTTTGTCACCTGTATGTTGGGTCCGTCCGGCATTTTCGATCCAGGGGAGGAGGTATGGATGGGCCGAGGTGCATGGCCCCATCCCTGCGCGGGGCCTCGCGGTCCCACGCACGATGGCCCCAACCGCCCACGGTCGGAGCACCGCACCTGCCAAGGCACACGGCTCCGAAATCTCCTACCTCCCCTTGAACCTCGCCGAGCGCCTTTGCCGCCACGGCACGGCACCAACCATACAGTGCGGGGGCCGGCGCGGATCGTGCACGTCGGTCCTTGTGAGACCGCCGCCGCACCGATCCCCGCTGGTCCCTGCTGCACACCACTCACCGTGGGCTCGCGTACGCTACCCGTCCCACTACGTGCTACCCCCCCCCCCCCCCCGGTCTGTGTCGATGCATGAGCCGCATCCTCACTACTCGTGACGCACTCCACACTCGCACACCCAGGCGCCCCCGCGCCTTCCATACACTCCGTTACTGCACACTTTCCTTCCACATTCTCTGGTGTGCATTCTCCCTCACACTCTGTAACATGCTCGGGTGTGCACTCCTGCACACACTCTGCAACACGCTCTCCTGTTACACACTCCGTAACACACTGGGGTGTGCACTCTCCTGTTACACACCCAATCATCACACACCCTGGCGCACACTTTTTTCTCACACGCTTCGGCGCACACTTTTCTCGCTCACACTTAGACGCACACTCTCTCTCGTACTGCGCACCAGTCACCCTCGTACACCGCACAATGGACCTTCCGCGAACGCTCGGGTTTCGTCTCTCTCCCAAGCGCGCCAAAAACCCGTTCGCGCCAAACACATTTGCGCCATATTTCCCACTCACCTCGGGGTCCTCCTTCCCCGGCTTTTCCGCCAGCACCTGTAAACCTTTTTTGGGGTTAGCAAGCACGGCATCACAGTGTGAATACGAACTTTGGTGCATTCTATTACCTTCTCCCGTGATTTATTTTCTGGCTCTCCCGTCTCTTCGGCCCCAATTATTTCTTTTTCTAGCTCGACGACCGCCGGTGCCCATGAAATTTCCTTGTCCAATTCGGCGACCGTCGGCTCTTCTACACCCCGCATCGCTATTTCCATATCCCCAGTCAACTTAGCCATCCCTCGCTCAAGCTCGCTCCCCACGCGTTCCTCACATCGCTTCACCTCGTCGCGCGCCACCGCGACCTTCCCACTCAAAATGCGCCCAATGTCCTCCCCCGCCTTTTTCACGTCACACCTGGATTCCTCCCTCATCTTTTTTAATGTCTCCCCTCGGGTGTCCATTATTTCATTCATTTTATCCATTTCATTCTTTTGGGCGTCTATTTTGTTTTCCAACCCTAATAACCCATCTTTCATTTCTTTGGTGGATTTGTCCTTGTTACACCTTGCTTCGTCCCTCATTTCTTTCATTTGTTTCATAATTTGGGCCAGGTGTGACCCAATGTCGAGCCCGGTCCGCACAGCGGGCCCGGCTGCCACCGCCACGTGCGAGGCGCCACCATTTTCTTCGCCAGCTGCCTCCCCCTCTTCGGCTTCCTCCATTACCAACTGTCCCTCTCAGTCCTGGGTCCTCAATTCCTCCTCTTCTTCTACTCCCACTGGCATTCGACCGCCTTGGCCAGCCATGGTACAAATAAAATTTGGATTTTACAACTAAATTTTGTTCAATCGTAATTTCGAGTGCGTGAAGCGCACTCCAGGTCCAATCCCGCTCCTGACACCAAATGTTTTTTTTTTTTTTTTTTTTTTTTGTATACAGAGTCGAGGCTCGTGAAAGAGCTAACATTTATCAAACAAACAAATCAAACAAACAAGCAAGCAAAGTATATAAAAAGGGGAGCGGTCGACAAGATGGGGAGAGAAGGGGAGGAAGCACACAAACAACATTTGAGAGCAGGGACATCGGGAGAAATGTGGGAGGGAGAGGGCCTGGGGGGAGGCAGGATAGGTATAAAACGCAAGGACACCAAGGACTTCCAGGAAAGAAGACAAAAGTCACCTCAAAAAAGTGGATTTGGGGTGAAATTAGCAAGGGTAGAAAAGATCAAGGTTTTGGATTGGGGAAGATAAGAGATGGTGGTGAATAGCCGTTTTAAAGACCTGGAGGGAGGAGTGGGATTGAAGAGAGTGAGGGAGTTTGTTCCAGAGGTGGGAGAAAAGAGGAATGAAGGAGTGAAGGTGAGCAGAGAGTCTTGATTTTGGCAGTTTAACCATAAGAGGGTTGCAGGCAGATCTTGTGCGACCTGCAGGAATATTTGGGGGACAGAGCCAAGAGAGAGCTGTGGGAGCAAGGCCGGAGAGGAGTCGGTAGCAGACGGAAAGACCACCAACCTGCCTGCGGTGAGTAAGTGAAAGGCCCTCGGAGATAGCGTCATCGCGGGAGATTCCAATGATTCTGAACGCTTTGGTTTCAACAGCGTGAAGACTAGCTTGGTGTGAGGCAGGAGCACCAGCCCAGAGGGGAGAGCAGTATTCCATTGAGCTGCAGATGAAAGCCTTGTATGTGGTGAGGAGCTCAGGTGTGCCAAGGAAGGACTTCGCACGACGGGGGATGCCCAGTCGGCGACTGGCTTTGGAGGCCAGCTTGGAAATGTGTTACGGTTTTGCGCGACCCCGTTCCCTTACCATGGGGAGATTAAGCCCCTTGTTCTCCTTGGGTCGTCGCAACCTCGAGACTTGAGTCGCCACTTCCGGTCAGACGCAGGACAGGGTTTCGGGACAATTTTCGCACGTACCTAAGTACGCACACCGCCGCGGAAGCGGGGATCAAGTCTCGCACGAACCACGCATAATTTGAGTACACCCGAGCGGATTGCGTACCACGTGGTCCGTGCAGTTACCTTGGTATTGGAACCCGATTAGAGCGATATAATTCGTACCGTGCTAAGTCAATGATGGAAAATACGAGACTGTCGAATCAATGAAATAACACGATTTATTGACACTATTATGTACAATGGTTTGGTAGAAAAGAGAGACACAGGGCAGATCTTAGTCAGTCTTAACAAATTTTCCCAGACGATGGGCCCATTCACACTCACAGGGGGATTAAGGAAGGATAGTTCATGCGCTGAACGCGCCGGCTTGGTCGTTCAGGAACAGCTCACCCGGCGTGGCCCCCTGGCGGTCACTGCACGTCCCGGCGAAGGCAGGCAGGCAGGCGGGAGGGATCCTCGCAGCGCGTATCTCGAACAAAGGCAGGCAGGAAAATATGCGCGTCTCTCACCCGGCATGGCGGTCCTTCACAGCGCGATTAATACAACGGCGCGCTTTCACTCTCGTAACTCAACAGAGGATCTGACTCAAGCTCAACCGCGAACTCAACTTGTAACTCTTCTGCATCCCTTCCCACAACTTGGCGCTCCGAACCAACTCTCACAACTTGATTCAACACCGCGCACTCTCAGAACTCTATTCAACACCGTGCACTCTCAGAACTTGTAACTCAGCGCGTCTCTCCTCATAACTGAGGTGGGGGCTTCCGGGCACAGGGTTATATTGGCCACGCCCTGGCCCGTATCGAATGTTCCAAACCACGCCTTTTGCCGCAGTGCTAAGCCACTCCCCTCGAGCCCTGATTGGCGGCTCGTGCTTACCGGTCACTCCCACTTCTCCTGCCCCGCCTTCCTTCGGCCTGGATCGAATTGTCAGGCCGGCTTCGTGGTGATTTGCGCCAAAACTCAAAGTATCGAGGCAGCATAAGCATTGGAAGGAGACCTAACTCTCATTATTCTACTCAACGCAAAACTAACACAGGAAAAGGACTACGCTTACATTTACTATGAAATAACTGAACTATCGCGAGGCTACGTGTTTTAGTGTAACTAAACTATGAGGGGAAATTAACCTTTATTTGTAAAACACAAAACCGCAACAATATATATTTATATATTTATATTTTAATATTTATATATATACTAGTGAGGTACCCATGCTATGCACGGGTGTGGAGCCAAAGGCAAACACACGATGTGGAAACAGTGAATGCTAAACCATGGAACCAATCAATTCCATATTCCTGTGGCACGTCAGACATGGACAGCAGGTTCGTGAAAGACTTAGGTAAAACTAGAACAATGCGACTGTGTCACCAATATGCCTCTGCAGTCTGCATAGTCCCACAATGGGTAGATGCCCTCGTTGACTGTCCTAAAAATAAACAAATTTGATGTAAATCCCTTCAGCCATTTTCAAGTATCACATGTTCACCAGCCATGACAGGTTTCACATCGATCGGTGAAGCAGTTGCAGAGAAGGGATTAAAAAAAAATATTGGCTTTCAAGCTAATATGGCTGCCACACCACTTGACATATGACCTTAAAAATGTACACTCTGCATATGTATGGGGAGGTGATCACGTTTGTGAAGTTTTGTGTTGAACGGATAAGGTTGGTTTTTCTATCCAAGATGGCTGCCAAATCACGTGACCTACGACATCATCAATTTCAAACTTTGTGCAGCAATAGTGCGAGATGATATTTGTATTGATAGGGTAAGCTGTTTCAGAGATATAATTATGTAATATTTTCCTTCAATCCAATATGGCTGCCACACCATGTGACCAATGATGATTTTGTGATCATCTTTTAATCGCCAGGCCTAGTCAATGACACACGTAAAGCTTCGAGTCAATCATTTTGGTGGTTTGGGAGAAGATGCTTTTTTAAGGTTTTAGGTTATATCCAATATGGCTGCCAAACCACGTGACCTATAATGTCACAAATCTAATATTTCAATACAAATGGGTCATAGATCATGTGCATGCAATTTCAGATTTTTTAGGATAAGGAATTCGATTAAAACATTTTTGGCTGGTATACCACTTCACCTGTGATGTCATCATTATCATGCTTTTGTTCCCCATGGGGAGTACTTGACAATGTGCCAAGTTTCAAATTTTTCCATTCTGTGGTTTCCGAGAAATAATTTTTTTATTATTTGCGTTTAATCCAAGATGGCTGCCATACCACGTGACCTATGACGTCACAATTATCATAAAAACATTCTGCATGGGTGTCACTCTGACTCTGAAAGTTTAGTTTCAATTGGACATGTGTTACGTGCTCCTCCCCAAACCCCGGTCATGGTGTACCTCCGAGCCCCGAAAGGAGTCACGGTAGAAAGATGTGTTATTCTGTGTGTCAATGACCAATGGTGAAACCACACCAATTGTTACCAAAAAACAAGTATTATATTAAGGTCACACAAGAATAACAGCACAAGAACAATATTAATCAATTGTACAACAAATATTATATCATTCCTATGATGGTACCATCAGTTTCTTACAATATAACTCACTGTTCTCCAAGTGAGTGAAAAGAACATTCCCAAAGTCTCTGTCCCGGATCAAGCCAAAGTCGATCCACGCTCCAGTGATCGCAAGAAAAATGTCGTATCGAGACCAGAATCCAGTTCGGCTGACAGTCAACGCTGTCAAAGAGGCGCAAAGGTGCCCTCAAAAGGCGACTGGGAAATCACACCTTCGGGTATGAACGTTCAACGGCTCCCAAACGGAGAACCACAAATTCCCAATCGAAATCCACGTTACACACGTAAACCACGCTAACGGCTGGGTGCGGCGAAATGGATGGAGCGAGGTGAAAAGGCTGGAGCGATGCGAAATGGCGGGAGCGAGGCAAAATTGCTGATGGGCCCGTACTGGAGGCGTACCTGCACTCCAACAACGATTCTCTTCGGAATCAACCGATAAACCTGTCACGCAGGTTTATCTGTCACAGCAATCACGACTCTGTCGCAGGAATCCCTTTCCCAGGAAACCCAAAGTTCGCTCGTGACCCCCGTTTGCCAGCGTCTCCTCGAGACCTCAAAGCAGCTCCGCTTTTTTTCCCGACCTCACTTGCGCCGCTTTTTTCTTCCTCTTCCTCTTCTTCCGGTTTCTCCCGATCCGGTTTCCCCTGATCCGGTTTCCGGTTTCTTTTAAAACACTAATTTTTACCTTTTGAAAACAGTTATCTCCATTTCACTTAAACGATAACAATAATAGTACATGGAACCAAAAATGCTTACAGTGGATGAAAACCACAACGACGGAAGTGACGAATCCGAAACACTCCCCACCCTCAAGAAAGAAAGTTTGAACATAGTGAAAACTTTATTTGCATGCAAAAACCTTTTTTAACAAACAGGTAAAACTCACCCCCAAATGATCAATTCGCATGAGCAACAATAATTAATATTCCCCAGAAGAAAGCAACGAAACTTCCAAACAACCTACAGGAATTTCCTAAGTTAGTTCACTCTGGATAAAGCATCAGCAACAACATTGTCCCTGCCCTTTACATGCTCAATTTCCAAGTTGAACTCCTGCAAAGCCAAACTCCATCTCATCAACCTCTGATTTTTATTTTTCATTTTTTTGAATGAAGGTTAAGGGGTTGTGATCAGTGAAGACTTTTATTGGAAAGGTAGTAGTTCCCAGATACCAAAGGTGGGCGGTCCGCTTCGAAAGTCCACTTATCCGCTTATCCGCTGCAGCGGACTAACGTTTTCGAAGCGGATAAGCGAATCGGAACAACCCCCGGAAACCGAAGCGGATAAGCGTAAGCGGACTACCGAAAAATTAAAGTGCATCGCGATTCGCCAAATCAGCTGTTAGCCTGAGCCGTTACTCTAGAATTGTGAATATTTATTTAAGTGAATAATAAGTGAAACCCTAACAACTCGGCTCTCGCCCAATCTCTTCCCGCTCGAGTTCCGTGATGCTTGGGTAACTCTGTTTCTCAGGCATAACACGCCGCTCCCGAGCTCTGCCTCGGTCGAGCGCGTGTTCAGCTACGGGTCGGACATCCTCAGGCCTAAGAGGTCGGCCCTGGCTGCACCGAACTTCGAGGCCCTCGTCTTCATGAAGGGCAACCTCCAAATCCTCAAGAAGGCCCACGAGGTGGAGGAGGAAGATGAGGACTAGTCAACAGACTGCTAGTCTGTTGACTAGTAGACTCTCTTGTCAAAGAAAGGACGGGCAAATTGATTTTTCTTTAATGTAACTTGCATATATTAAAATTATATTTAAATTAACTGTAGAGTAGAGTAGAGTCGAGAGGAAAACTTTATTTCAATAAATTTTGAATGAATTTTATTTAAATAAAAATGTATATTTTTGATCTTACAAGCTTTGTTTGTCTTTGTAGTAGTTAGAAATGGCTATTTAGGCTTAAAAAGCATTAAATTCCCTTTAGAAACGTCAAAAATCGCTTTAAAAACGTCGAAGCGCTTTAAAAAAATCGAATCGAAGCGGATAAGCGGATAACCGGTAAGCGGACTAAGATTTTCGGCCGCTGAAGCGGATAAGCGAATCGGACTACACGGGCTGGCGGAGCGGATAAGCGGTAAGCGGACTTAAAATTTTCCGAATCGCGCCCACCTTTACCAGATACACCTCATAATGCCGAAGCGCTAGCAGGAGAGCAAGGGTCTCTTTTCCACAGTGGCATAATTTGCCTGATGTTTGTAAAACTTTTTGGAATAGTAGCACACCGGGTGATCCACTCCATCCTCATCTTCCTGCAATAGAACTGCCCCCAGCCCCCACATCACTTGCGTCAATGGCCAACTTGAATGGTTCTTGAAAATCCGGGGCTGCGAGGACAGGAGAGCTCATTAATATTGCTTTGACGTGGGCAAAGGCAGCCTGGCATTTGTCATCCCGAACAAACTTGGTCTCTTTCCTCAGCAAATTCGTTAAAGGGGCTACCACATCAGAAAAATTCCTGCAGAACCGCCGGTACCAACCAGCCATACCCAAGAATCTCATAAGCTCCTTCTTCCCTTTTGGAACTTGGAAGCGATCAATGGCTTCTATCTTGGCTGTCACCGGTTGCACCTGACCCTGACCTACTACATGGCCTAGGAACACCACCTGTGCTTTTACAAACTCACTCTTAGATAAGTTGATGGTCAACCCTGCCTCGCCTGCCTCGGTCAGTTTCTTGAAAAATGCATGTATTTGTTTAATATGATCTTCCATGGTCATGATGTGAATGATGACATCATCCAGATAAGCCTCCACCCCCTCAACGTCTGTAATAAGCTTATTAATCAGCCGTTGAAATGTAGCAGGCCCGTTTTTCAATCCAAGGGGAAGAACCTTGTACTGATACAACCCATTTGGTATGACTAAAGCCGAGATTTCCTTGGCTCTATCAGTAAGAGGAATCTGCCAATATCCTTTCAGCAAGTCAAATTTAGTTACAAATTTAGCTGGGCCTATTCTATCAATGCAGTCATCAATCCTCGGGATGGGATATGAGTCGGTCTTGGTCACTGCATTAACCCATTTTAAATCCGTACAACAGCGAAATCTGCCATCGGATTTTGGAACGAACACACATGGTGAGCTCCATTCACTGCTGCTTGGTTCGATTATGTCATTCTCCAACATATACTGAACCTCCTTCCGAAGATACTCCATCTTCACAGGGTTCATCCGATAGGGGTGTTGCTTCACAGGAGTGGCTTCCCCCACCTCAATGTCATGATATACCAAGTCAGTACGACCAGGTACATCTGTCAACATATGTGCAAACTCAAAAATTAGGCTGGATAGTTGTCCTTGTTGTTCCCTCGTCAAATGACCTAATTTCTCATCTAAATTACTCAACACTTCCGTGTTCGTCAATCTGGGACAAGCCTGGTCATCAAAGTTATCAAACTTCACACCGGCCTCAACCTCTGGATTCTCTTGCACCCCGACTACAGGCACGACAGGTAAGACAGGAACCATTTTTCCCACAGGCTTCCTCTCATAATCTTTCTTCAGTCGGTTGACATGACACAGCTGCCGCTTTTTCCGTCGGTCGGGAGTTGTCACCACGTAATCTGTTTCATTAACCCTCCTTTCGATTGCATAGGGACCAAAATACCTAGCCTGTAGTGGCTGACCTGGAACAGGAGGCAACACTAACACTCGGTCCTCAGGACTGAAATTTCTTATCTGAGATTTCTTGTCATGTCTCACTTTCATTTTATCCTGTGTCACTTTCAAGTTTCTTCTCGCAACTTCACAAGCCTTTGCCAATCTGTGCCTAACCGTTGACACATACTCCACCACTGTCGACTGCGACTCCTCCTGTAGCCACTGTTCTTTCACCAATTTCAATGGCCCTCGAACTGCGTGTCCAAACACAAGTTCAAAAGGACTGAATCCCAATGACTCCTGAACAGATTCCCTCGTAGCAAACAACAATAAGGGTATTCCTTCATCCAAATCCTTGTCACATTCAAAACAGTACGTTCTGATCATATTCTTCAATGTCTGGTGAAACCTTTCCAAGGCCCCTTGGCTCTCGGGATGGTAAGTACTTGATCTTACTTGCTCCACTCCAAACAGGTGTACCACTTGCTGAAAAAGCGTTGACATGAAATTGGAAACCTGATCAGACTGGATGACCTTAGGTAGGCCAACCAAAGTGAAAAATTTAATCAAGGCCTTCGCAGTAACTGCCGCAGTAATTTTTCTAAGAGGCATTGCTTCTGGGAACCTCATGGAATCGCACACGATGGTCAACAAATACTGATGTCCAGCCCTAGTTTTAGGTAAAGCGCCTACACAGTCAATAATGACTCGGCTGAATGGCCCTTCAAAAGCTGGAATTGGTTTTAAAGGTGCGGATGGGACTTTCTGATTAGGTTTTCCCACCAGCTGGCAAGAATGGCAAGATTTACAGAACTCCGCCACATCACGTCGCAATCCTGGCCAGAAAAAATGTACCAATATTCTGTCACATGTCTTGTTCACTCCAAGGTGCCCGGCCAAAGGTGTCTCATGTGCCAAACTCAATATCTCCTTCCGGTACGGCGGTGGCACCACAATTTGGCAATGAACTTTCCACTCATCGTTTGCTGGCACCTCCGGTGGTCTCCATTTTCTCATGAGTATTTCCCCTTTCATGAAGTAACCAACAGGTATCTTCATAGGCTCTTCCTCTGCAACGGCTTTATCAATCAAACTCCGGAGCTCCGAATCTCTGTGTTGTTCTTCAACAAGTCTCTTTCGGACCAGCACCGTTTGTTCAGCCTCGTTCCCAGATGTCTCCGACGGACACTCCATTTCCTCTTTTGATCCAGATGCCACCTTTTCCTTCAGTTCCTTGATGTCACTCCCTTTCCTATTACCTCTTCCAGACTTTTCCTCCAATATCTCTATGGAACCCAAAGCCACATCGCCTTCCTTCTCCTTCTCTTCAGAGTACTTGCTACCCATAGCACGAGTCATGGCACAGGATGGAAAGATACCCGGAATCTCCTGCTCTAACTGTGCTGTGTTATTTTCCCCACTGGGCTTTTCAACCAACATCGGATTACCAGAAACTCGACCACCGGCCAAATCATTCCCGATAATAAAAGAGATTCCCTCTACAGGAAGAGTGGCTTGTAACCCCACAGTGACCGGTCCTGACACCAAATCAGACTTTAAATGGATGACATAAAGAGGAGCTTTAACATAGCCACCAACCCCCTGTAAAAGAACACTAAACCCCGTTGCCGTCTTCTCCGACAATGGCAAAATGCCCTCATGCATCAAAGATTGATGTGCCCCTGTGTCCCTCAATACCCTAACAGGTCTCTGGTTAGTTAAGTCCCCATCCAGTGACACAAACCCCTCGGAAATAAAAGGTTTGTAACCCTCTTGGACAAGGTCGTTCTGTGATGCTGTAACTTTGGCACGGGAACCTTCACGAGGCACTGTCCTCCAAGGACGATTTCTCGCATTGGCCAACGCATTCGGAGTTGCACTAGTCTGACTCCGCTCCTGATTTTTCCTTTTCAGGGCGTAACATTGGGACATCAAATGCCCAGGTTTCTTGCAAAAAGCGCCAGTAGGCCCAGAGGGAAAACTCGTGGTCTGCCTCGGGCCCCCCGGAAGATAGGTATGTCTTGGAACTGCAGTCTTCTGATCCCTAAAAGTCACGGTATCAGATTTGTCCCCATAGTCCTCTCTAGGCCGCCTCCATGAAAATTTGTTCTCCGAACCTGATTTACCATAACTCCTCTGGCTAACTCTAGGCGGGAAGTTAGGTTTGTGGAACCCCATCCTGTGTGTCAAGGCATAGTCATCTGCCACTGTTGCTGCCTCATACAACCCCGGTACTTTTTTTTCATCCAGATGTACTTTAATGTCCACGTTGACACACTGTTTGAATTCCTCCACCAAGATCAATTGTCGCAAAAGGTTGAAGTCTTTCCCAATCTCCTTCGAGTCACACCACCTATCAAACATAGTTTCCTTTATTCTGGCAAACTCCACATGGGTCTCACTCTCCCTCTTCCTGGCATTCCTGAATTTTTTTCGGGAAGCTTCAGGGACCAATTCATAGGCTTTGAGAATGGCTTTCTTCACTATCTCATAATCTGCACATTGGTCAATCGGTAAAGCCGAATAGATATCTTGAGCTTTACCCACCAGAACACTTTGCACTAACATAGTCCAGGACCCCACAGGCTATTTTAACATTTGAGCCACCTTCTCAAAATGTAAAAAAAACTTGGCTACCTCCTTTTCATTGAAGGGTGGAACCAGCCTCACATGCCTACCAACATCCCAAGAGTTCTGAGTAGTTGTCGAACGAGCTGGCATGGATACTACTTCTCTCCGTTCTCCCAGTAATTCCAGCTCCTTGAGTTTAAGTTCCCTCTGATAAATCCATGTCCCGTTCCTTTAACTCCCTTTCGGCTTTCCTTTCCTCTGATCTTTCCTCTGCTCTTCTTTCCTCTTCAGCTCTCCTTTCCTCTGCTCTTCTTTCCTCGGCTTTGCATTCCAACTCTTTTAACCTTTCCTGGCTCTGCAGTTGCATCTCCATTTTCCGGACCTCCACATTTCCTTTTTCCTCTGGTAACCAATCCAAGGCTACCTCTTCCCATGTTCCTTGTCCCACTAGAGATTCCACCACCAATGTCTGCATCTCAGCTTTCTTCATACTAACTCGGACCTCCAAGTTAAAATATTTGGCCAATATCATGAGGTCCGATCTCTTTAACGCCTGGAACTGTGCCTCATTAGGGGACGTCGCAAAATTTTCTGCATCAAACACCATGGTGACTATCAGTTAGCACCTGTTAACCTTCACACAAAAGAAATTCCAATTTTTTGAAAAATTTGGGAATGTTAGAAAATTCAAAATTTGGGAATTTTGGGAATGTTAGGGAATTCTATCCCGGACGAGCCCCCAATTTCTGTTACATGCTCCTCCCCAAACCCCGGTCACGGTGTACCTCCGAGCCCCGAAAGGAGTCACGGCAGAAAGATGTGTTATTCTGTGTGTCAATGACCAATGGTGAAACCACACCAATTGTTACCAAAAAACAAGTATTGTATTAAGGTCACACAAGAATAACAGCACAAGAACAATATTAATCAATTGTACAACAAATATTATATCATTCCTATGATGGTACCATCAGTTTCTTACAATATAACTCACTGTGCTCCAAGTGAGCGAAAATAACATTCCCAAAGTCTCTGTCCCGGCATCAAGCCAAAGTCGATCCACGCTCCGGTGATCGCAAGAAAAATGTCGTATCGAGACCAGAATCCAGTTCGGCTGATGGTCAACGCTGCCAAAGAGGCGCAAAGGTGCCCTCAAAAGGCGACAGGGAAATCACACCTTCGGGTATGAACGTTCAACGGCTCCCAAACGGAGAACCACAAATTCCCAATCGAAATCCATGTTACACATGCAAACCAGGCTAACGGCTGGGTGCGGTGAAATGCCTGGAGCGAGGTGAAAAGGCTGGAGCGATGCGAAATGGCGGGAGCGAGGCAAAATGGCCGACGGGCCCGTACTGGAGGCGTACCTGCACTCCAACGATTCTCTTCGGAATCAACCGCAAAACCTGTCACGCAGGTTTATCTGTCACAGCAATCACAACTCTGTCGCAGGAATCCCTTTCCCAGGAAACCCAAAGTTCGCTCGTGACCCCCGTTCGCCAGCGTCTCCTCGAGACCTCAAAGCAGCTCCGCTTTTTTTCCCGACCTCACTTGCTCCGCTTTTTTCTGCCGCTTCCTCTTCTTCCGGTTCCTCCCGATCGGGTTTCCGGTTTCTTTTAAAACACTAATTTTTACCTTTTGAAAACAGTTATCTCCATTTCACTTAAACGATAACAATAATAGTACATGGAGCCAAAATTGCTTACAGTGGATGAAAACCACAACGACGGAAGTGATGAATCCATAACACGTGGTTGCTGAGAAAAACTAGGTTTAGCCCGTGCGGACGGACGTACGGACGGACAACTCGAAAACATAATGCCTCCGGCCATCTTCGGGGGTGGAGGCATAAAAACGGCGAATGGGAAACCATGAACCAATAAATTCCACATTCCTGTGCCACCTATAGTCAAACATCAAGCATGAAGGACTTCCACGAAAAACGTAGCCGTTTGAATGATCCTTTTCCCAGTCAATGGCGAATCTGCATATGGCGATCCGCGAAAGTCACGCTTAGAAAGTATAGAAACCCCCACGTCATTTCGTTATTCACTTCAACCCAATATCTCTATTTTCATTCCAAACAGCATAACTCCAATCACAAATTAAATAGCATTAATTACCCCCAAAAAAAACTTTTACCAACAATCGTAACATAAAGAAATATTTAAATCCGTGCTGATGTTACATCCAGATGTGGAGTAGTTCTGTATGGTTGGAAAATTGAAAATCGTAATTGTATTCAATCAATTCGAAACGTCATTCCAATCATAAATTGATACTCTAAGAAAATACTGTGTTAAATGACGGTTGTATTGAGATATTATCAAACCAGCTCATTATCGTCATGCTTCTGGATTCGTGGCAACTCGGTATCAAGTCAATTTCAAAATCACAATTTTATTGAGGAACTTATGAAACCTCTTACCTACCTTACAACATCCGCTGGGACCCCAAAAGGTTCCAGAGAAGGTTTGGCGGGGCTGGCCCCAAAACTGAGGACGTAGTTTGGGGATGGACGGACGGATGGACAGACAGACAGATACTCCTGTTTTATAATACTAGGGCATGCCCGTACTATATATAAGCTAGGACGTGCCCGTACGTGGGTGCCCGTTCCTTGCCAAAAAAAAAAAAAAAAAAAATTTGTGTAGGGGTGTGTGTGTGTAAACATCCTAGGGCGTGCCCGTACGTGGGTGCCAAAAAACATGCGTGCAAACAACAACAACAAAAAAAAACTTTGAAACCACGTGGCAGTAACGACCACAGAACCCCCCCCCCCCCCTCTATTTACATGAATGGTTTGGTCCATTCGCAACGACCACAGAACCCCCCCCTCTATTTACATGCAATGGTTTGGTCCAAAGCGAACGGCTTGCAGTGTTTGGTAAAGAAATCGCCATAGCTCGGTAACTACTTCTCCGATTAATATGAAACCTTGAAAAGGCACATCCTCGGGTCCCCAGCAATATACCTGGCAAGTTTCAAGTATATCGGACCGGTAGTTGTCGAGAAACAGCGGTCACAGACAAACATACACACATACACACATACACACATACACACATACACACATACAAACACACATACACACAGAGATTAATGGAATTATAGATAGATACCAGTGGGATCACCCGTGGGAATCCCACGGACATGGACGTGTGTGACATTTCGACATATTGAGTTAGATTATTGCACGTGCTGCACCTGCACATTCAGTTTTACAAACTGGTTACTGGCAATTTATCAGATCCACAAATGATGTCATCTGCACAATGTATTTACTTCTGATAACATGTGAATGCATGTGCGTGCACATGGGAAATACAGTTTGAAATGTGTTATTACATCTCATGTAAAATGTGACTTCAAGAGCTCAAATCCTCTTCCTCACACATCACGCACACTGCACCGGGGAGTGAATCACCCACGGGGGGTGGAGTGGGTCACACACTGAGGGGAGTGGGTCGCACACGGAGGGGGGGGGGGGAGTGGGTCACACATGGGGGGGGGGGGAGTGAATCGTACATGGGTCACACACACGGGGGGGGGGGGGGGGAGAGTAGGTCACACACACACGGAGGAGGGGAGGAGGGGGCTACACACACACGGGGAGAGTGGGTCACACACACACGGGGGTGAGTGGGTCACACACACACGGGGGTGGGTGGGTCACACACCGGGGGGGATGGAGGGGGAGTGGGGGAGTGGGTCACACACACAGGGGGGTGGGGGAGTGGGTCACTCACTCACACACACACACACAGGGGAGTGGGTCACACACATTACCTTCCAATGTCTTTGTTGCTCAGCATCCGTCTGTGTTAACGTCCATTGGCGGTCTCGTTCTGTTCCCTCAATATTTTATTTATTTTGGAGAGAGCATTCACAAACGCGAGTGGCGACACGTAAACGATGCTCCACCCTTCTCCCTAAGTGCATAGTACCTAATTGCAACTTTTTATTTATGACTACATCAAAAGAATGAAACATTCCGACGATATAAAGAATACAGCTCAAATGGATAAGTCCCTTGGAAAAAAGCATTTTGGGCGGTGTATATGAACATTACATTGCACCTTTCTGTCCCACGAAAACCAAAGTTACTCTTTTTGTTACAGCATACAAAATGACATTTTAAAAATTAAAGATTTCAAATAAACTTCCTTAAAGCGTATGTGCACATAGCTTTTAAAATAAGAACAAAAAAAAATCTCTCAACAATTTCCAGGCCGTGTATATTTATTTATTTTACATATGTAAATTACACGCCCATGCACACATGAAATGGAGTTTGTTTATTAATTCTGGATGTGAACACGATGTTGAAAACTGGTGTGAAAACAAAAAAGAAAAATATCGATGGAATGAATGGAGTGTTTAAACAGGATTACTTTTACTTCCGGATAATAATGATGAATGAAATAAGAACGAAGAACTATCTGTCGGCAATTTCCCTTCTGTGGCGATACGTGAACGAAGCTCTGCCCCTCTCTCCACATTGTTGACTTTTTTTTGTGATGACTGTCATCAAATGGAAAAGTCCGCCACAAATTTTTAATATATCTTGGCATTTTCCCGTCTGAGTTATTTGGGCGGTGTATGATATATCGTGCCGCTATTTTTTAATAGATCTCAGCATTTTCCCCTGATTTTTCTCAATTATTGCTGAAACCGAGTCTAAAACCATCGATAAAAATGAAATGAGATGGTGAGTTAGAGTGGAGATAAAGCCGTGAGGGAGACTCAATGAACTTTATGTTACAGGCCTTTGAAAATGCATTTCGTTCTATAAACGGTAACTTTCATTGACCTTTCTTCCCGTTTTTTTTTTCAACCGAGTCTAAAACCATGTTAGCGACTGCAAAATGAAATGAGATATCGAATTAGAGTTGAAATAAAACTGTGAGAGAGAGCCAGACACCACGGGCCTAACAAAAGAGGCCTCAAAGCTATGCGAATAAACAAAATGGTGGATATTTGTTTTTGAAGCCTCTTCCAGAATGGGTGGAGCTACTCCCTCAACGGAGGAGGCCACACCCCCAAACAAACTCACAGACAGACTCACAGACACAGAATCACCTACGGAGAATATAATATAGATGCGCCGCTATGTTTAAACTTTGCGCAATCACAACTGAACATCGTGATTCATACGTTTTACGACTGTCTTAAATTTAGTTCCTTGACCTACCGTGATATTCTTTCATTAGCGCCGCTATGTTCAACTATTACGAAATCGTGACCGACAGTCGTGACATGTTTATCTAACCATTTATTCGGGGGAAAATTATTAAGGAAGTGTACCAAGCTGTTTTACTTGCAATTTTGAAAGTGCCCTCCCTCGTGATCGATGCACAATTGCAGCCGAGCAGGCACAGAGTGGCACACACGCTTGCAGAGTTCGATATCAATTTCCTCAAACTTTGCAGTGATTTGTGAAGGCAAAGTTTCGGCAAATCACTTTTGAAGGCAAATCAACTTTTACTTACATGTGACATATAGATGTGGTTCCCCCTAACATTTACTCTAACCCGTGTGTGCGACAGTTTTAAAACACTAAATATGTCCCACCTACTGCGTTGAGTAGCTAACTAACAGACTCACACCCACAATTAACCAAATTGCGGAATTGTTTTCAAACTAAACATAAAGCCGGTGGGCAGCATTTTTATATACAAGGACAAAACCTACTCCTTATTTACAGTTCTATGACCCAGGACCTGTCCTTTTTGGAAAGAAGATTGGAGGGGAGAGAAAGCACAGCAATGCACAAAAACACACTCAAAAATTCACATTTCATTTGCTGCTGGTGTCTTGCATCTTGTATCTTCTGTGTGCGCATATCGAACCGGCAAGCCCCCGGACCGGCATACAGGTCATTCCTGCTCTTCATGGCTAAATAAACTTACAATCTTCTAGTCCCTAGCACACAATAATAAAAATAATGCACAACAAGTGTGTTCGTTTATTTGCCAGCAGGGCCAACCCTATGTGGTCCGACTGCGTGACATTGATGCCACTCAAAACAAGTGGTCCGAAGATGCAAGGAGAATTTGCAGCAAGGTGCTGCACAGCAGAAGTGTAAGGCCACAAAACTTGTGGTCCATAAGTGTAATGTGCAGCAAAGTGTTTGTGGCAGCAGGGTGCTGCACATGTGCAGCAAAGTTATAACAAATGAAAAGGATACGACAGCAAAGTGCTGCACAGTTCAGCTGCACAGATGTAGCAAAGTGCAGCTGCACAGGAATGCTGCACAGGTCGATGGTGCTGCACAGTTCCACCTCCAGAATGGTCCTGGGGTGGGGGGGAGAGACAAAGCACGGCCAGAAAAGCGGAAAGGGCACAAAGGTACACAAAAACACAAGGTAATGCAGTGGGAGGGGCACGGAAGAGCGAGAAGAGCAGGCTCGTCCCTAACCGTCCGTACCCCCCAACGTCGGCTTACATTACCCTAGCCCTTCCTGGTATTTACAAATTCAAATTCGTCTCTACGTCCTGTCTCCCATATCCCTCTCTACTCCAAATTCGTCTCCCAATCCCTCCCAGGAAGGAAGGAATGGAACAAAGACAATGTCCCATTACGTCATGATGCATCTTACTCACTCAACAGTTCACTTGATCTTGGTGCGGAGCTTCGCCCTCCTTGGTGAATGGATGTGGATGGCGCGAAGGGAATTTCTCTCATCCTAACTACTCTAATGACATTAATTCATTTAAACTACCCGGAGTCGTACCCTGCCAATCGGCCATCTTTAAACTATGTGGTTCTAAAAACCGAATTCCCCATTGACCACTCTGCGGTGCCCCTGAATTTGGGTCTCACTCCCCAATTTTTCTTACTGTGCCCTTGCACAATTTCGGGGCTGGGTCATGTGGCTCCACTAGCAGGTCCAACTACCTGCGCACCTCCGCCACTGAAGTCGCCACCCGAGCTTACCTGCTCCTGCGACTACCTAAACTGGGGAAGGCCCCTCCTGGCTCTTTACCCCTCTGATGCCCTCCTTGGCATTGGGCTACCCGGGTCCTTCCCTTGGATCCTCGGGCCCCACTGAACAACTCACCACTACTCTAACTGGCTCCCAGAGCCAACCCGCGGCCTCACCTGGCCGACAAACTACCAGTGACGGAGTGCCCCAATAACCATACTCACCAATTAAACCACACGCCCAGCCATTTCACTGACTCATGCACCCTCCAAAGCACTACCTGCCACTTCCTGCACCACAGGTGTCAATATCCAAACAATTTACCTGAGCCCTCTGCCTGACTTTAAACTACCCCCCCGGGTATTCGTGAATGGGTCCATCTCCCCCCATTCACTCCTTCGCACCATGCATTCCACACCTTTTATTCCACACCAAGCATTCCACACTACTCATTAGCACACCATTTATCTCGCTCGCCACTTCTCTCGCACACCTTTTGTGCTTACACACCTTTTTCCATACACTCCAAACACAATTCCTTTTGTCTCAATAAATCCTCACACAATTCCACAAACACACAGCATCATCTATCTAGCTGCTTTTCCCCTAAAACTCATGCTTCCCCGTCATCCCATTAAACTAAGCACTTCCTTCGTCATTATCATCCAGCTAATCTCTCTACGTCCCCTCTACAGTACAAATGTCACTACTTAATTCTCATGTCCTCTACCATCATCTAATTTCCTATCAATTATCCTCGCCCTCCCTCGGCTAGCTTCGGTGCCCCATGGAGGTAACCATCGCTGGCCCCCCATGTGCTTGTCACTGCCATCCCCCTAAACTAATGCTCATGGGCCCGGAGTGAGGAATGGTAAAACTACCATTCCCCCATGCAGGGTACCATTCCCCAACACTATTGCTATTCGTCCACTGCACTGAGCCTCTCCAAGTGGGAATACATCGCCATTACAGCTCGACCTCGAGAGGCCGAGCGATCCGTGTGGGTGGTTGGTCTACTGTAGGTTGTGTCCGTCCGGCATTTCCGATCCAGGGGAGGAGGCATGGATGGACCGAGGTTCAGAGCTCCATCTCTGTACGGGGCCTCGCGGTCCCACGCACGATGGCCCAACCGCACATGGTCGGAGCACCGCACCCACCAGGGGGCGCGGCTCCGAACTCTCCTACCTCCCCTTGAACCTCGCTGTTCGCCTTTCCCGCCACGACGTGGCACCAACCATACAGGGCGGGGCCCGGCACGAATCGTGCATGGTGGTCCTTGTGACACGGCCGTGGCATCGATCCCCGCCGGTCCCTGCCGCACACAACTCACTGAGGGCTCACGTCGGCTACCCGTCGCGCTAAACACTACCCTGGTCTGTGTCGATGCTTGAGCCGCGTTCTCACCACACGCGACCCATCCCACACTCGCACACCGAGGCGCCCCCATACACTCCATGCATTCTGTTACCGCACTCTCCTGTGCACACTCTTCTCTTACACACTCAGGTGCACACCACCCAGGCACACTCACTCCCCTCACACACTTCATTACACACTTTTCCTCCACACACTCCTTACCGCACACTTTTCTGTTACACACTCTGCAACACAATCGGCCATCACACACCCTCACGCACACCCTGGCGCTCACTCTTCCGTTACGTACTCCGTAATGCCCACGGGTGTGCACTCTCCTGGTACACACCCAATAACACGCTCTGGTGTGCACTCCTGCACACTCTCTGTAACACACTCTTCTCCGACACACTCTTGCCACACACATTCCGGTGTGCATTCTCCCTCACTCTCCTCGGCCATCACACACTCTGTAACACACTCTCCTGTTACACACTCACGCTCCGGTGCACACTTCTCTCTCACACGCGCACCATTCGCCCTCGTACACCGCACCATGGACCTTCCACGACCGCCCGGGTTTCGTCTCGATCCCATGTGCGCCAAAACCCCTTTCCCGCCAAACACATTCGCGCCATTATATCTCACCTTGGGGACCTTTTTCTCCGGCAGCACCACCTGCAAACTTTTATTGGGGTTAGCAAGCTCGACATCACGGTGCAAACACAGACTTTGAGAACATTCCATTTCTTTCTCCCGCGATTTATTTTCTAACTCTGCCGTCTCTTCGGCCCCAATTGTTTCTGCAATTTCTTTTCCCTCGACGACCGCCGGCGCGCATGAAATTTTTCTGTCCAATTCGGCGGCCGTCAGCTCTTTTACACCCCAAGTCGCGATTTATATACCCTTGGTCAATTTGGCTGCGCTCTGCCCAAGCTCGCTCTCCACGCGTTCCTTACCCCGCGTTACCTCATCGTGTCCCTGTGCGACCTCCTCGCTCAACCTGCGCCTTATGTCCTTCCCCCATTTCTTTTATTTCCCAGATGTATTTGTCACCCATTTCTTCCAATTGGCCACCTATTTTACTTTCCAATTTTCCCATGTTACATCTTGCTTCGTCCCTCATTTCTCCCATCTGTTTTCCCAATCGCTCACCCTGAGCCTTCATATCGTCCCTGTTACCCCTTGCTTCGTCCCTCTGCATTTCTATAGATGCTCATAGTTGCTCTATGAGTAAGTACAGGTCCAAACCCCCTGGCACCGCGGGCTCGGCTCTCGCCGCCACGTGCGAGGTGCCGCCATTTTCTACCTCTACTGCCGGCCCTTCTTCAATTTCCTCTTCTTCTACCAATTCTTCCCGTGGGTCCTGGGTCATTAATTCCTCCTCTTCATTTACCCCCACCAGCATTCGACCATCTTGACTAGCCATGGTACGAACTTAAAAATTTGGTTTTAAAAACTAAATTTCTTCCACTCGCAATTTCAAGTGCGTGAAGCGCACTCCAGGTCCAATCCCACACTCCTGACACCAAATGTTACGGCCAATATGTAAATTTGGTGTCCAAAATTTTGATGTCCAAAAATTTTGTCCCAGGTTCCAAATCCCCACTCCTGACTACCAATTGTTACGGTTCTACGCCGCCCTACTTCCCTTACCAAGGGGGGATTAATCCCCTTGTTCTTTCTGGGCTTGGCGGAACCGAGGATTGACACGTCCCTTCCGGGCAAATGCAGAGTAGGGTCTCGGGACCAATTCTCGCTCGTACCTAATTCCCTGTGCCGCCACGGAAGCGAGGAAGCAAGCCTCGCACGAGCCACGTGTGGTTTGAGTACGCCGAGCGGATTGAGTACCATGTGGTCCGTGCAGTCTGAGTTAGTGGAACCCGATTTGAGCGGTCCTATTCGTACCACGCTTAGCCAATGAAGAAACCACAGAAACGATCGAATGGAAGAAAGGAAGAACACAGGTTTAATTATTCCCACACGTATGTACAATGATCGGGGACACAGAGACACAGAGCAGCCTTAGTCAATCTTATCTTATTCCCCGGACTCGAGCCCATCACACTCACAAAGGGAATTGCAGATGGGTAGACGTTCAGCCAACGCGTCGACGTGGTCGTCCAGAGACGCCCCCCGCCCGGCTCTCCACAGTCCCAGCACGTCCCACGAAGATGGCAGCCGGCGATGGCAGGAACTCGTAGCATGTGCTAAACTTATTGCTAAATTGATAGCTCAAATGGATGCACATAATATGCACCCATAATATAAACCACGGTGCCAATGAAAAAAAATATGGGATAAAAAGTTTCTCCAAACTGTCCCTATTTCTTGATTATTATTTTTGGCTCGAATAGGTGGTATTGCCCCCTTTGGCAGAAACAACCTCAAGAAGGCATTTCTTATAACTGTCTACCAGTCTCTGACATCAACTGGGAGAAATTTTTGCCCACTCCTCCATGCAGAATTCTTTCAGCTCTGCGATGTTTGAGGGGCTTCTTGCATGCACACCACCGTTTAGAGGCCATTTTTCCCCGCAGAGCGGGGGTTGGCCTTTTTGGGGACCGTGGTAGTTGTTGTTTTTGGTCCCCTTTTTGAAGCAATGTTTTGCGGCCGGATGCCCTTCCTGACGCCGGCCCTTTTTGCCGCCCTTAACGACAAACAGGGAATTACCAGTGAACTGGTGCTCAATGGGCCGACCTCGGAGGGATGACAGGCTGAGTCGGCCCCCCTGGCGTTGATTCGGCGAGCGACCGGGATTCGAACCCAGGATCCTGGGATCCTGAGCCGGCACCCTAGCCGCCAGCCCAACACCAGAGCTCGTTTCAAATCATCCCACAACATCTTGATGGGATTTAGATCCGGGCTTTGACTTGGCCATTCCAGAACCCTCCATTTCTTTCTTTTCAGCCATTCCTTGGTGGATTTACTGGTATGTTTAGGGTCATTGTCATTTTACAAGGTCCACCTTCAGTTGAGCTTCAACTTTCCAACAGATGGCCTCACATTATCCTCACACTCTTACGATGTCTCTCCGAAAAGACCGACTGGACAACCCTCCCATCCACTTTCTGAATAATCCTCTCCAAGAAGTTCTGTCACTCAAGCTTTTGGGTCTCACTATCTGCCATGATCTTTCCTGGAAAAACCACATTTCAAATCTGGCCTCCAAAGCCAGTCGCCGACTGGGCATCCTCCGTCGTGCGAAGTCCTTCCTTGGCACACCTGAGCTCCTCACCACATACAAGGCTTTCATCCGCAGCTCAATGGAATACTGCTCTCCCCTCTGGGCTGGTGCTCCTGCCTCACACCTAGCTCGCCTTCGCGCTGTTGAAACCAAAGCATTCAGAATCATTGGAATCTCCCGCGATGAAGCTAACTCCAAGGGCCTCTCACTCACTCACCGCAGGCAGGTTGGTGGTCTTTCCATCTTCTACCGACTCCTCTCTGGCCTTGCCCCCCCAGCTCTCTCTGGGCTCTGTCCCGCAAACATTCCTACAGGTCGCACAAGATCTGCCTGCAACCCTCTTTTGGTTAAACTGCCAAAATCAAGACTCTCTGCTCACCTTCACTCCTTCATTCCTCTTTTCTCCCACCTCTGGAACAAACTCCCTCACTCTCTTCAATCCCACTCCACCCTCCAAGTCTTTAAAACAGCTGTTCACCACCATCTCTTATCTTCCCCCATCCAAAACCTTGATCTTTTCTACCCCCGCTAATTTCACCCCAATTCCACTTTTTGAAATACCAACTTCTGTCCTGGAAGTCCTTGGTGTCCTTGTGCTTTATACTTCTCCCTCCCCCCCCCCTTCCCATGCCTCCTCCCCCCGGACCCTCTCCCTTCCACACATCTCCCTGCTCTCGGATGTTGTGTTTGTGTGCTTCCCCTTTTCTCCCCATCTTGTCTTCCGCTCCCTCTTTTTGTGTATTTTGTTTGTCTGGTCGATTTGTTTGTGAAGTAAATGTTAGCTCTTTCACGAGCCTCGATTCAGTATACAAAAAAAAAAATGTCTCCCGAACAAAGGCAGATAATGAGGTGGCATGGCAAATGCGGGACTTTCAGCGCGGCTGGCGATTACACAGCCGTTCTCACTCGCGCGGCTTAATGCACTGTATAGCGATCAGCCTCAAACTCAACCGAGCGTCATTTATAAAAGTGCGTATTTTGGTTCATGCGCGTCTGGCTGCGCCCGCGTATCTTGCACAGTTCTCGGATGCTCACAACTCCTCTTCCTCGATCCTCTGAGCTGGTTAGTGCACACGAGTTCTTCAGCGCTAGTCCTTCGCTTCAGTCCTCTTGGGGGCTTTTGTGCAATGGGTTATATAGCTACGCCCCTGAACCGACTGGAACCCACTCAAACCTTCTTACCACGCCCTGTGACGCAACGCCGCCGCCACCACCTCTGAGCCCTGATTGGCGGCTCGTGCTTACCGTCAGCGCTTCTGCTGCTCCGCCCTCGGCTACGCCCCGACCCTCCTAGCCTGCCTCGTGTTAATTCGCCCAAAATGAACCAAAGTTAGCGCAAAGGGGCATGAGACTAGGGTAGCTGGAAAGTCAGTGGAAGTAGGGCCTATTCTCCTGGCTCTACTCAACGCAGAACTAACAATGGAAAAGGACTAAGCTTACAAATACTAAGACATAACTATACTATCGCGAGGCTACATGTTGCTTGTGTGACTAACTATGAGGGGGAATTTTAACCTTTAGTAAACTCACTGTACAAACTCAAAACCGCAACAATATATATATACATACATATATATATATATATATATATATATATATATATATATATATATATATATATATATATATATATATATATATATATATATATATATATATCTATATATATATATATATATATATATATATATATATATATATATATATATATATATATATATACATATATATATATATATATGTGTGTGTGTGTGACTGGCTCTGGCAAAAGCAGACACTTGGGGGCAAAAATCAAAATTGAGATTTTGATATCATCTGATTCCCCATGCTTTTCTTTTTCATTTGATAGATACATTATGATAATTGGATGAAAATTAACGAAGTTATTGTATTTTAATGACAATTGTATTTTCGTTTAAACAATAGAGATAATTAATTAGGTTCAAATTTCACAAAACAGTTCACACGCACAAAGAATGTGCACACGTAGAGCTTTTCATTCATACCAAACATGTATGTCAGGGATCTACTTCGAATTACGATGTATGACTCGTTGTAAAGCATCGAAATTTCGCGATCTTCGTGTCTTTTTGAGCACATTTTGAGAATGACATTTTAGATTCTTCGTCGAATTTCACAAGTTTTTGTTGTTTCTTGGAAAAATGTTTTGGTGCATAGTAATCTGGAGAGGTTACTCTTTCTATCCATATAAAAATCTCAATTTGGTCCCTGTGGTCATATTTTGACTCTCTTCGGCTTTTTCTCGCAAAGAGAAATGCCCCCAAGTGTCTGCTTTTGCCAGAGCCAGTCACATACAGTCACGTGAAAATGTAAGTACACCCCATGTGGAGTTTTGACTTTTTCAACATATTTCAACATTACAGCTATTTGATCTTCATTTCAACAATATTGATAGATAAAGGTGATATAATATAACAAATATCATGAAACATTTACATTTTGTAGTCCATTGTATAATTTATATAAACATAAATGTAAATTTTGCATGTGGAAAAAGTAAGTACACCCCTACATTTATCACTACTTCAAATACCTAAACTTTGAATCAGGTACACCAGCTCAGGTGCAAATGATTAGAACATCGTTAGAGAGGATCTTGGAGGAACCTGTCTTATTTAAACCTCAGACATTTAGTTTGGTTTGCTCTTTGTTGTTGAAGTGTGCGGCATCACCATGCCTAGATCAAAAGAGCTCTCTGGGGCCTTCAGAAAGAAGGTTATAGATGCCTCCGAGTCTGGGAAGGGATTTAAAAAGATCTCCAAACAATTTGAAATCAATCATTCGACTGTCCGGAAGATCATCTACAAGTGGAGAAGATTCCAAACAACTGCCAACTTGTTCAGGCCAGGCCGCCCCAGCAAGTTCAGCCCGAGAGCAGACCGCAAGATGCTGAAAGAAGTCTCTAAGAACCCCAGAATGTCATCACGGGACCTACAGGTAGCTCTTGCCACTGTTTATGTCAAAGTGCACGAGTCTACCATTAGAAAGAGACTGCACAAATTTGATCTACATGGGAGGTGTGCCAGGAGGAAACCTTTGCTGTCCAGAAAGAACATGAGGGCAAGACTAACCTTTGCCAATGAACACCGAGGCAAAGACCAGCACTTCTGGAACAATGTGCTCTGGACAGATGAGTCAAAGGTAGAGCTATTTGGCCACAGTACCAGAAGACATGTTTCGCAAAAACCAAAGACAGCATTTGACCACAAGAACCTGATACCAACTGTAAAGCATAGTGGTGGAAATATTATGGTTTGGGGCAGCTTTGCTGCATCAGGGCCTGGGCAGATCACCATCATAGAATCCACTATGAATTCTTCATTGTACCAGAGCGTGCTTGAGGATAATGTGAGGCCATCTGTCGGAAATTTGAAGCTCAACCAAAGGTAGACCTTGCAACATGACAATGACCCTAAACATACCAGTAAATCCACCAATGAATGGCTGAAAAGAAAGAAATGGAGGGTTCTGGAATGGCCAAGTCAAAGCCCGGATCTAAATCCCATCGAGATGTTGTGGGGGGGATTTGAAACGAGCTGTGCATGCAAGAAACCCCTCAAACATCGCACAGCTGAAAGAATTCTGCATGGAGGAGTGGGCAAAAATTTCTCCCAGTCGATGTCAGAGACTGGTAGACAGTTATAAGAAATGCCTACTTGAGGTTGTTTCTGCCAAAGGGGGCAATACCACCTATTAGAGCCAAGGGTGTACTTTCTTTTTCCACATGCGAAATTTGCATTTATGTATATTTAAATTATACAATGGACTACAAAATGTAAATGTTTCATGATATTTGTTATATTATATCACCTTTATATGTCAATATTGTTGAAATGAAGATCAAATAGCTGTATGTTGAAATATGTTGAAAAAGTCAAAATTTTACATGGAGTGTACTTACTTTTTCACGTGACTGTATATATATATTCAATACGTCCATTTTACTGTTCTCCAACCTATGGTTTTGTCTTAAAAACTCAACGTTTCAGCCAGCAACCCGGCGTGCGCCGGGCCTCCACTCGCCTTTATCAAGAGTAATTCCCTTGTTTACCTCCTCACAGATATACCTGGGGGGAGGGGGTGGGTCTATTCTAGTAGGTCAGGCATAGGTGCCTAAGTCAGCATTCTGTTCCCAGTCGTGTTCCTTAACTTCACCAACGATCTCGCTGTCTTTCTGGAAAATCCTCTTTATCTATTTTTGCTGACGTCTCTACCCTCTGCCGTACCATCCCTCATCATTCAGATTGGCAGTCAGCAGCCTCATCCCTCTCTTCAGACCTTGACAAAATCACAAGCTGGTTAAACACTTGGAATATGTCTTCCAATCCTGACAAATCTCACACTCTCACGATCTCTCTCAGAAAGACTCGTATGGCAAACCCTCCTATCTACTTTCTTAACAATCCTCTTGAGAAGGTTCAACCACTCAAATTCCTGGGTCTCACTCTAACCTACTGTATGATCTTTTCTGGGCAAACAACATTTCAAAGTTGGCTTCCAAAGCTATTCGCCGACTCGGTACTCTGCATCATAAAAAGTCCTCCCTTGGCGCACCTGAATTCCTATCCGCCTGCAAGGTCATCATCCGCTGCTTGGATTTCTGCTCTCTCATCTAGGCTGGTGCCGCTGCCTCACACCTTGTTCAGATTGTTGCCGTGGAAACCAGGGCCTTCAAGATTTATCAGAATCTCCAACCAATAAGTTGAGTCGATGGGCCTATCATTTTCCCATTGCAGACAGGTCAGGGGTCTCTGTCTTCCACTGCCTCCTTTCTGGTCTTGCACCCGTTGCTCTTTCTGTGCCTTGTCCCCTATCCCCAGCCCTCTACACCCCCCATGTTTCTTCCTTATCGTGAAACTTTCGAAATCCAGAATCACTGCCTGTGGACCCAACCTCCCCATTCTCTTCAATCTCATTCCCCCCTCCACGTCTTCAAGCAAGACAGCAGTTCACTACTTTCTCAGATCACCCCCATCCAAAATCATGATCTTTTCTACCACCATCAAGCACACCCACCCACCCCTCCCCTCCTTCCCCCACCCCAAAGGTTACCTCCTTCCAAATTTCCAGTTTTTTCCCTTCCTGAGAGTTTGTATGTTGACCGCCCCATGCGTCCTCCCCTACTTCTCATGCCTCCCCACACCCATTGTTTGTCCAAGGCTACCTCTATTTTGTCCCACAAACCAGCTGTTGGTGTTCCCCCTCTCTCTACTGTTCCTTTTGTTCTGTGTTGTTCGATCTGTTCAGTGTTCTAGGTCTTCCACGAGCCTTGACTTGTATACAAAAAATTGCTTACGCCCGGTTCTCGCCGCGTTATTCTAATTTTATGAACCAGACATGCATATCGTTTAATCTGCTCAACATTTTAATTCATTCAGATTGATCTGTTTTCTTCCTCTTCTAACTTTTATTTTCTTTCTTCTGGATTGAAAGCAGTGTCCCTCTTAGCTATTTCAGATTAACAACGTGAGTTCACTGCCTTAGCTTATCATAGGAAGCAGTTGGGAGGAAAATTCAGCAGATTTTGACAAACGACTCAAAAATCAAAACCCCCTGATGGCTCAATGCCATTTTTTTTGCACACCCAGACTCTATAGCATAATGACTGGAGCATCATTATGCTACAGAGTCTGGATGAACAATGAACAATGAACAATCCGCTCTGAGTCTGGGAAGTTTGATTCCAACCCCGGCCGAGCCACACCAAAAAATTTAACCTGGTACATGCTGCTTCCTTGCTTGACGCCCAAAGGATCCAGCACGTATAAACGAACATGGGTTGACAACCATTGTGCAGGCTTCATGGGCCAAAATGGCCTTTTTCTGCATTGAGGTTCCTTGTAAGGGAACTCGTTATTACTCCCGCAAGGGAGTAATGCATTCGATCGTGTCCGTGTGTGTGCGTGTATTCGTGTGTTTGTGAACAATATATCTGGAAAAGTTCTGAACGGATTTGGATGAAAGTTGGTGGGATGATTGCCCTTGGGATAAGGAAGAATTGATTAGTTTTTGGTGAAGCTCAGGATATTATTCCGGATCCAGGAATTTTTTGAAGGAATGTTTACCATTGGAAGATAGGGCTCATTTTTTTTTTCAACATTATCTTCTATATATTCTATATTTAACAACGTGATATGAAAATAGTTATCATATTTGTTGTAACTGTAGTTTAAACTCGTGGTTATGCGTTAGAGCGGTGTATTTTGTTAGCAGCGTCGTCTTCAAGGTTCTTTTTTTTTCTTTCTAATAAAGACATATTCGGTCATTTTAAAACCACCAAAGTGTGTATTAGATTTCCCCGTTTCATAAAATGTATCGTTTGATACGTATAATGCTTTAAAACTGTTTTTTTTTGTTGTTTTTTTTTTACCTCAGAAGAGATATCAACATTTACCTCAGCGAATGTCAATCGCGGTGTCAGTATTTGATGAACTTATAAAGACTTAGGTGAGTTATAAGTGTGACAAGCATGTGCACGGGATTCTTCCCAGAAGAATGAGTGGTCGCATTTTGCACGACTTAAAATGAGCGAGTTTTGTTTTGACCTTTGGGCCAGTTTTACATGTTGTATCCCCAAGGAATGAAACGAACGTTTTTCCTGGCTTACAATTTTATTTGAAGTCACACATGCCTCAAAATACACTCACCTATATAGAATTGAACGCTGAATCTGAAAATGTAAGTGAAATTGCCTCGTTTTTTAAAACATTAGCTTCTCTATATTCTATATATATCTGTGCAGTGTCTGTCTTGTGTTGTCACTGAACTACTCCCTCAACTTTTGTGAAATCGTACTATTCCAACTTGACCCACGCGGGAGTATGAGCTCCACTGAGTGGTGTTCTGGTATTGTTATAATTTACCAATAAGTTGGTAAGTTGCAAAATCCACCAGAGGGCAGTATCCCCATATGATTGTTCCAGTTGTGTTTCTCGTTTCTAACGATATTTCTGACAGTGTAAACGAAGGTGAGTTAATTTCAAGGTTGTTTGGGAGATGAAGAATCCTTGCCCTATTGCACAAGCTAAGTTTAGCTTTACCATGATCAATTTACTTCAATCTATTTATATATCTGGATCTGGATTTAATTGTCCAGACATGCTCATTTTCCATACTGATGGTCAGTCTTATCAAGGCGCAAAGGTTTCTATGAAGGGCAAGATGGACTTTAATTCAACTTTGACCTTTTAGCTTTATGTAACGCATGGTTTGTGAATGAACTGCTTGCGATTGGAAAGGCCATGGTAGATTCCTGGGTTTGTTTTCCTTTTCCTTCCACCCAACCCCATCTTTCGCAGAAAAAGGTGACGCTAAACATGTTTCTGGACACACTCATGTCTGATCCACCACCTCAGTGCCTTATCTGGCTGCCTCTCATGCACCGCCTTGCCAATGTGGAAAACGGTACAATGCTCACATCGTAACACCCAACCAACCCTCGGTAAAATGTAGCCTCCAATCAAGTCCTCGTGTTTCACTGTTTTAAGTGTAATCTGCCCACAGGGCTATGAGCATGGTGTGTTTGAGGTGTTTCCTACTTCACATCTACACATTCGGTACTCAGGGGTGGAATTTTTCACTCTCGCTTCCTACTCCTTTGTGCCCCATCCTTCCGCTTCCCTTACTCCTTTCTCCTCCCAACTTCCTTCCCCTTTATTCCCAAGTCCCACACTCTGCATCCTCTTTTCCATCCTTATCTGTTGTGATTGTAGACTTTTAGTGATTCTTTGTAATCATTTGGTCATTTATACGTGCCCTGACTTAGTTCTATATGACACCCACATCTAAACACCCATGTGTTTTCCCCATCCAATAATTACTCATGCCTTAACCATAGGCAGAGCGTTTAAGTTATGCGCTGATTCTCTCTGTGTGTTAATGCTTTTTTAGCTCACCTGGAATGAAGTTCAGGGGAGCTTATGGCTTATGCGATGGCGCGTCGTCCGTCATTCAGTCTGTCCGTCCGTCAGTCCGTCCGTAAACACTTGAAACTTCTTCTCCGAAACCGCTGATGGAATTGTGACCAATTTGGCACAAATGATATTTGTTGTGTTGTGACTAAAGTTTGTTCACGGCATGAAAAAAAATCTGTTCCTGTAGGGGTCTATGGGGGGGTTGCCCCCCAAAATAGGTATTTGCTTTCTTCTCAGAAACTACATATGCAATTCTAATGAAACTTGACCACAACCTTAATCACCTGTGTTGTACCAAAGTTTGTTCCTGGCATTTAAAACATCTGGGTCTAAGGTGGTCTTTGGGGAGGGGGGGGGCCTTTGCGCCCCCAAAATAGGTATTTGCTTTTTTCTGAGAACCTACACACAGAATTTTGATGAAACGTCACCACAACCGTCATCATCCGTGATGTACCAATGTTTGTTCAAGGCATTGGAAAAATTGGGGTCTGAGGAGGTACACGAGGAGGGGAGAGCTTGCCCCCCAAAATAGGTATTTTTTTTGTTTGTTTATTTATAGTCTTATGATTATGTTAGTATGATTCTTCATGCTGCCCTGACTTCTTGCAAATATTGAAATTGGTTTAAAATACCTTTAGTCAGTGCAGTATACTGTTTATTCTACCAGGTGAGCACCAGGGGTATCGCCCCTATGTTTAAATACAGAGTCGAGGTTCATGGAGGAGTTAGAACATGGAATGGATGAGGATGCAACAGAACAAAATGAACAGCAGGAGAGGGGGAAAATACAAAACAGCAAGGCTGCGGAGGAAAATAGAGAAATACTTCAAAGATAAGGGATGTGAGGAAGAAATGAGGACTAGGAGACGACACATAGGACAAGATGGATACAGAAGGAAACTCTCAGGAAGGAAAACAGGAAAAAACAGGGAAGTTGGGAAGAGGTGGACTTGGGGAGAATTCATATGGGAAGAGAAGATCATGGTTTTGGATGGGATTGAAGAGAATGTGGAAGTTGGTTCCACAGGCGGGAGAAAAGATAAACGAATGATTGGAGGTGAGCAGTGATTCTGGATTTTAGTAGCTCACCAGAAGGGGAGTTTTTGGCAGTCATTGTGTGTCTTGCAGAAATCTTGGTGGAGGGAGAGGGGTGAGTGATAGAGCAGAGGGTGCAAAACCAGAAAGGAGATGATAGAAAGCAGAGAGACCACTGGCTTGTCTGATGTGAAAGGAAATAAGCCAATAGACTCAGCTTCATCACACGACATTCCAATTATCTTGAAGACCTAGGTTCCAGGGCGTCAAGCTAAACAAGGTGTGAGGCAGTCGCCAGCCCAAAGGGGAGATCAGTACTCCATCAAGCTGCGGACGAATGCCTTGTAGGTGGATAGGAGTTCAGGTGTGTCAAGGAAGGACTCTGCACAACGAAGGATGCCCAGTCAGCGACTGGTGTTGCAGGCCAACTTAGACGTGTGGTTTGACCAAGAAAGACCATGGGTAATAGTGAAAGCCAAAAGTTTGAGTGACTACACTTCTTCAAGAAGATTGCTGAGAAAGTAAATGGAAGGGCTTGCCAGATGGTCTTTTCAGAAAGACAGTGAGTTTTAGTCAGGTTCATTATGTTCAGATTTATAATTTCGTTCTTTTTTTGTGGAGATTAGCAAACCTATACATTTTTGGAAAGCTTATAGCACCAGGAATCCGAAAAACCATGTTTCCATTTGCGCAAATTTTTCTTTGGCGGCCATATTGGATTTTCAAAATGGCCACCATCGGAAACCTATTTTTCGCGATATCTCAACATCCGAACCACCTAGAGTGCTGATTCCAACACCTATACCCACATTTTTGGGGATGAGGAATCACATGAAGCCATCTAAAATAATCTACACCTACCCTGGGATACCAGGTGGCAGCCTACAGCGGATTTTCAAGATGGCCACTTTCAGGAAACATGTTTTTTTCTGAATATGTATACCACATTGAGTGATGTTTCGCCTCAGTACAGTCATAGTCATAAATGGGATCATTTCAACATGTTCAGTTCATGTACATGGAAAGTCATTATATCAGACCTAATAGTTCATTTAAAATAAACCTCATGAAGCTCACAATTACTTACCTGTTGTCGTTTTATATATTTGCAGGTCTTGAGAGAAGATGAGTGAAGTTATGACTCAGCCCACACAGTGGCAGCACTGCATAATTTGTCAAACCGCTTCAGCAAAATATGGAACGCTTGTCCAGCAGCCCAAACCGGACTCGTTTGAACACTTGCTACAAACCCTTAATGATAGAGCAGCCTACCATGATGGAAAATATGTTAAAATTCACAGTCGCTTAAAGGATGAAACAAGTGAAAGTCTGCAATTCAATAATGCAGTTTGGCATCGTATCTGTTATTCAAATGCAACCAACAAAGAGAAGGTACAACGTGCCAAAGACCGCCATCAATATCACATTTCAGCCGGCTCCTACACAGAGAAAAAACGTGGACAAAAGCGAAAAAGCACAGAACTGGACGAACCATCAACTTCCACCACCAGTCCGTTTACACGTTCTGCAACAGCTCCATTCATTAAGGAACATTGCTTTTTCTGCCAGGAAGATAACGAGCAAAAATTGTACACATTGAGAACAGAAAACGGTGGGAAAGCATTACACGATGCTGTGGAGCTGTCTGGAAATCTCACCCTGCAAACTAGGTTAAACACATCCATCTCACCCACTGATGCACATGCAATCGATGTTCAATACCACAAGTCATGTTGGACAACAAATGTATTCCATGTGTTACGTACCAAGGATAACAAGGGAACAACAGAGAGAGGTCATCCGTTTCAAACATCATGTTTGATTGAGTTGATTAGCCTTGTCGACTGTCAAACTCAGAATAAACAATACTTATCCATGGCACATATTGAAACAACATACATCAACTTGCTTGGTGGCACAGATGCATTGGCGCACCACTTCCCTGCATATAGTAGACACTGGCTCAAGGAGAGAATTCTTCTAGAACTACCACACGTAACGTCTGTTAGGCAAAAGGACAGGAGAAAACCTTCTGTTCTTTACTCCCCAGATGCATGCGAATCCGATATGGTTCAGTCTGCCATGATAGAAAGTGAAGTAGACGATCTGAATATTATCTATAAAGCAGCAAAGGCATTGCGCAGAATTATCAAGAACTTCCACCAACAGGAAAACTCATCCGATGCTATACAGGTCACTAGCAGCACAGATGATGTTCCAGCAGCACTCCACGCAATGATCAGATGGGTTATGGTGGGGCCAACAGAAACACTAGAAACTGAAAAACGAACCACTCACGTTAACAGAGAAGTACTCACTGTTAGTCAGATGCTATTGGGTGGATTCAAATCTGACAAGCAAGTGAACTATAGGCCCAAAACTGATTCTGCGACCTTCCGATCAACCAAATCACAAGAAACTCCACAGTCTCTAGGATTAGCCTTGGCAGTTCACCATGACACAAGAAACAAGAAACTCCTGGAAAGTCTCTGCTCTCAAGGTTACTGTGTCTCGTACAGTCGTGTTATGCACCTCGAAACAGCCCTAGCAAATGCCATTGTGGAAAACACCCTGAAGTTCCAAGGACTTTATGTTCCTCCATTTTTGAAGAAGGGAACTTTTGTGTTTTTTGCAGCTGATAACACAGACTTTGCTGAAGACAGCGTGGATGGCAAAGGGACAAGCAACCCATGGAACAACACGATGTACTTGTCTGGTGTGAAGAAGACCAAGATCATGCTCAGGGACAAGTCAGTCGACTTGAAGGAAACAAAAGACTTGTATGGAAGGCTGATGATATTGACAAAATCAAGCCGTGATGTTGACCAGAAAGACGCAATAGGCAACTACGAATTCACCCTTACACCTCGCGCCTTGTTCGCACCAAACGGTGACCTGCTTCCTTGCCTTGACAAGTCAAAGTTAATCCATCTCCTTGTGAAACATGGAGACTTAGCTCCGGGTGACTTAGCTCCGACCTCAGGTCCTCAAGCTCAAGTCCATAACTCTGCAGCTATGAAAATAGCAGTAGTCGACGCCATGGTTCTTGTACAGAAATTGTCGACAAAACCAGCTGCAACAGTAACCGTTGAAGATCTCAGTGTCAGCTTTAATACCAGATTGATGTCACTGACAAGACATTTTGACGAAGTTATCCTCGTGTTTGATACTTACAAGGCCGATTCGTTGAAGCAAAGCAGAAGACAAAAAAGACGAGGGGGGCACAATCCAGTCCAGTACCAAGTGAAGGACAATACCAAGATCCAACACATCACCATGAAGCGGTTCTTGTCACACGATCAGACAAAGTCAGATTTGGCAGAATATCTGGCTGAGAAAACGTTGGAGTACAACAGAGATGCCTCCAAGCTGATAATTATATGTGCAGCAGGAAAGGCCAAGAGTAACAAAGGCGTGCATTTTGAAGACAATAATCATGAGGAGGCAGACACTCTGATGATTCACCAAGCAGTGCTGGCAACTCGCCGCAATCCCAACGCAGAACAGCTTACCTTCTTCTCTCCTGATACGGATGTCCTGGTCTTGGTCATAGCTAACTATGATGTTCTGCTCAAAAACACTGCTGTCTCCCTTGTGTCGGGCCTTGTGCAAGTACAACCAATCTGGAACAATCTTGGCGTCGAAAAGGCCAAGGCATTGCCAGCATTCCACACATTCACAGGAGCAGACAATACTGGACGGTTTTCGCGAATAGGCAAAACAACATGGTTTGAAGCTTTCATCAGAGCCGATAGTGACGTGATACAGGCCATGAGAATGCTCGGTGATGCTGCAGATGTGACCGCAGATCAGATGTCCAACTTGGCAAGATTTGTATGTGCAGTGTACGTACCAAAGGGAATATGTATCAACAGCATTCCGGAGTTGCGCTGGTACCTCTTCTGTAAACACATGACTGAAAGTCACAAGTTACCTCCAACGCTAGGGGCTCTAAATCAGCATGTTGATCGTGTACATCTTCAGGCAAGGGTATGGGCTCAGGCTACTATCGCACATTAAGTGTTCCTGGATCCACAGCAACATGGCTACTTCAAGGACAACGATGGGGAATTGAAACCACTAATGACAGATGTACCACCAGCACCGAAAGCAATACTTGAGATGGTCAGATGTCAGTGCAAAGGAGACTGCTCATCGAGACGGTGTTCGTGCCGTGCCAATGACTTGGCATGCACAGACTTGTGTTTGTGCAGCTCCGAATGTGAAAACGACGATGACTGTCAACCTGTTCTCTGCTCTGACGACAGTGATGAGGACATTTGAAAACCTATGAGGACAAAATGTTGATGAATGTTGACAAAGATAAAATTTCATCTATGGGAAATATTCTATGTTCAAATAAAAGTAATTATTACATGTATAATTATGGATTGTATAGCCTCATCTCTATATACTTACCTCTTGAATACATAAATCACCTGTTTAGGATATATGAGGGATGTGGTTTCATAATTATGATCCGTGTGCCACAATGTAGCGAAACATCACTCAATGTGGTATACATATTCAGAAAAAAACATGTTTCCTGAAAGTGGCCATCTTGAAAATCCGCTGTAGGCTGCCACCTGGTATCCCAGGGTAGGTGTAGATTATTTTAGATGGCTTCATGTGATTCCTCATCCCCAAAAATGTGGGTATAGGTGTTGGAATCAGCACTCTAGGTGGTTCGGATGTTGAGATATCGCGAAAAATAGGTTTCCGATGGTGGCCATTTTGAAAATCCAATATGGCCGCCAAAGAAAAATTTGCGCAAATGGAAACATGGTTTTTCGGATTCCTGGTGCTATCAGCTTTCCAAAAATGTATAGTTTTGCTAATCTCCACAAAAAAAGAACGAAATTACATAACAAACCTGACTATTTTGGGGATTTCTCAGTATTGAAAGATGCATTCCACATGTTTGACCAGCTGGTGATTTCTGTCAAGGTCTGCAGAGAGGGAAGAGGCTGCTGCCTGCCTATCTGAAGTATGGGGGATGTTACGGAATGAGGGTCGAGTCATCAGCAAAGAGATAAAAATGGATTTTCCACAGAGTCAGATAAATCCTTGATGAAGACTATAAATCAAACGGGGCCGAGAACACTGCCTTGTGGCACTCCAACCTTGACAGGGGAGGAGATTAAAGGAGTCTGTTGAGAGACACATGTTGGCTACCAGAATGGAGGATGTCAGTACTCCAAGAGTAGATGTCAGTACTACAAGTGATGACAGGGGAGGAGAAGAAAGGATTCTGTTGAGAGCCACATGTTGGCTACCAGAATGGAGGATGTCAGTACTGCAAGTGTGGAACTGGTCTTGGATGTCATAGTAGAGAGTTTGGAGAGCAGGGCAGAGTGAGTGCCAGACTGTATCAAATGCTTGAGATATGTCTAGAGAAACAGCCCTAATCTGATGTCTGACATTGAGGGCCAACATCCACTGTTGGGAGAGCACAAGCTCCACTTTAGAGGTACCTAGTCTGAATCCGAACTGATGGTCAGAGATCAGGCCGTTGGAGAAGAGGAAGGCTTTGAAGTCTACTGCGATGATGGATTCCATGTCCTTGCTAATGATTGGAAGTAAGCTGATAGGTTGTAGTTAAGGAGATGCTTCAGAGATCACATCCACTTCATGATTTGCATCCGCATCAGATACCACATTCTCGTCAAGAGGCACCCTGCTAATCAAATCGGTCCCTTGAAGCACTTCCACTTCACAAACCGCATCTATCTCATGAAATCCATTTCATGAACCACTTCCACCAAATGAATGGTTTCCACCTCATGTAGTTAAATGCTCCTGTTTCGCAAATTGAATCTACCTCACACCCCGCATCCTCCTCACAAACTGCATCCCCTCACACTCCGTTTCCCGCTCACACGCTGATTCCACCTCACACACTGCATCCTCCTCAAACCACATCTGGCTCACTTCTCCGGATCTGTATTCACCTCACACTGCACCTAACTTACAGATGACATTCTCCACACAAACCACATTTACATTGCCAACTGCAATGCCATGTGATCTTCATATCACTCACATATGCACCCCAACATCATCGTTTCCACTCTTCACCACTCACATACTGTCTATTTCTAGTACTTCCTCCTTAACATTAATCATTCCTCCAATGTCATTGGCACAGTGTTTCACCCGGTGGAATGCTCCCACTGCCACAGCGAAAGCATGCTGGGGTTTCGCTACCGCTGCCAGCAGTGCCACAACTACCAGCTTTGCCAGGCGTGCTTCTGGCGGGGCCAAGCAAGTGGCTCCCACAGCAACCAGCACCAGATGAAAGAGTACACGTCCTGGGTAAGACTTGGCACGTGGTCATTACATTTAACTTCCGGTTAAATGCTCATTTTAGAAAGAAAATTTACCTCCAATGCCGCAGCTATTGCTCTAGACATCCATCCATGCAAATCACGATGAGATTACCAGAAATCCACAAAACAGGCAGGCGTGAAGCATTCTATGACTGCAATTATTGCTCTTGTTAACACTTCAATTTCATCACCGTGCTCGTTGCTCAGAATTGCTTAGCTCATTGTTACCCTCGCCTGAGGAGAGGGCATTGCATTGAGTCTGTTTGTTTGTTTGTCCGCACAGAATACATATGATTTTCTCTGCAACCGTTGGTCCGATTGAGCGGAAATTTTCACCATAGATGCAACTCCACCGGTACAATTTTTTAATGATAATTATGACGTCATAGGTCACGTGGTTCGGCCGCCATCTTGGAAAAATCGAAAAACTTTGCACCTCTATATCTCCGAAAGCGCTGAATAGAAAAAAATTGAGACATGACTCATTGTAAAGAACTCTCCATGGGGAATAAAATATGTTAATGATGATGACATAAGTGCTTCCATTATGATGTCATAATTCGACAAGTACAAAACTTCATCCTATCAAGATGAAATTTCTTGAGCATAATCTAGGAATAAATTAGTTTAGAAAAAAAAGTATCATGACGTCATTGGTCACGTGATTCGGCCGCCATATTTGTTTTAATACTAAAGCCTTAAAAACCACTGAAAATACATCCTGGCGAGAGTTTGCAATCTCTGATTGCTCTTTCTTGTTATGGTCTTGTGAAACGGATGTAAGCGTTGCTTGGCAGCACACATCTTTCGATGACGCCATAGGCCGTGAACATTAAATGGACTATGTGGGCTGGACTTCAGTCAATTTGTGGATTTCCACTTTTGTGCATGAAATTTGATCAACATGGAGTAGGATCATTGAAAATGCCACGACAATATCTGCGGAGCTTTTTACCGAGGGTTTCGCATGAAAGGCAAATCAATATCTATATTTTCACTCACCGTGTGTGCATTTGTGAAGGGTTCTTCTTCTTCATGATTAATGACTGGGTGTTTTTTTGCTAGACATGCTTAATAACACTGACAGGATGGGACAGAGGTAGCCGACTAACTTTTGAGCTGTCTAGTTTGGGTTTGATTCCCGACCCAAATATAAACGGTGGAATTGGTGCTTCGCCGGCAGGGTGTTGCATCACAAAGTGACCCGTCCCTCACAGGGACGTCACGACGGTCTCTCAGCATTAACTGGTGGATGTTAAATATGTCACACTCTCTTCTTTGAAGAAGAGGCAAGTTTTTACCGCCAAGAAGAAGAATCAATAACAAGAAATAAAGACAAGAATCAAACTTGGATGGAGACAATATGGGAAACTCGGTAACATTATGAGAGGTAGCTTACCAATATTAGTCAGGGCCCTTAGGGATATTTTGGTTCAAATTCTTCCAAAAGCATCAAATTTGGCGCAGATGTTGCCCATGCCATAATCTTTCGATTTTTGATGGGCGCCAAGGGCGGTATGATCCGGGGACCATACCGGTCCATCCCGCCATGTCACCTGACCTATGACGTCATAATTAGGAGATGCATCCAATCGCATGGCGTACTATAAGTGGTCAAAGTTCAAAATAAATCGATCGAAAAATGAAGGCAGGGATCCATTTTTAAGGTTTTCATAAAATCCAATATGGCCGCCAGGTCACATGACCTATGACGTCATATTTATGACATGTATACAATCATGTATACATGAACCCAGATCATGATCGCACAAAAATTTAATACAAGGATATGGCATACAGTTCATAAAACATCAAAATCCGTACCTTTGTAATTAGACTGATGAACTGCATATGCCTGCAAGTTAGGAAATAGACATGTAAATATTTCCTCTAATTGTCAAAAATAAGGTCAGAGTTCGATTACCCAACCCAGAAACATAAAATGGTGAACCTTGTGTAAATCTTGACAAAAAACTCAAAAACCGACATGTTTGACTCAGAAATGACCTTTAAGATGACCTTGAGGGTTGACCTTGACCTCGAATCATCAAAATAACATCATAATTGGATTCCTCGACCTCGAAAACCCCTGAAAAGTGGTATCATACATGATTCCAACCCTTTTGGTTATTTAACTGATTTTCCTCTAATCCGGGTGGCGGCCATTTAGTATTTCGCCAATATGGGGCCCCCGGGGGGGGGGGGGCGCCCGTTTTGGCGCCCGTCAAAAATCGAAAGAGTATGGCATGGGCAACATCTGGGCCAAATTTGGTGCTTTTGGAAGAATTTGAACCAAACGGCCCCAAAATATCCCTAAGGGCCCTGACTATATGTCTGAGAAGGAAAGTTTTCAATAAATGTATTATGCCAACTATCATCTATGGGGCAGAGACCAGGGCATTAACAACAAAAGTAAGACCACGGGTCCTGAAGCTCACATGTATCAGGAGCAACAGTCAATGACGTCATAAAATTTTGCTGCTGATGCTAAAAATGCAAAAAATGCCTTTGTAGATTAGGGCAGGATTTTTTTTTAGCGTTTTAGGCCTGATTTCAACCCATTAATGAGCGCAGATTTTAATGCGGTCAATACACCTTCGTTATGCATCAGATATAAAGCTTGTGGCCAAGTTTCATCAAAATCGTGAGTTTGGTTCAAGCGATAATGACTGCAGTGTTTACGGACTCACTGACTGACTGACGTACCTACGGACACTGCTCGATCGCATAAGCTCACCGGACTGAAGTCCAGGTGAGCTCAAAATGAAGAAAAATCTGACAGCAGCATAACACAATATCGACCATGATGTTAGGTATTGCATACGTAGACAGCAGGACAAATGAATGGGTCAGAGAACAAACCAAAACGCAGGGTATCTTGGAATTAATGAAACTCAGGAAAGGGAAATGGGCAGGACACATTAATCAGCAGAATTACAGTTTATTTAAGAACAAGTTTTACTTCAAACCTTATTTGCTGCAACTCTCTCCTGTCCACAGAGTTAATGTGTAAATTTTGCTGTGGCAACGATAATCTTCCTTTTTCTCATGGTCAATATTCGAAAGTTCGTTTTCCACAGTTATGTCCATTATGCGAGGCCAATGCTACTGGTGACGAATTTCACTTTCTTCTTGTCTGTCCAGCGTTCAATGAATCTCATAAGAAGTGTACGAAATGTCCTTATTGGGGAAATCCGTTCGTGTGTAAAATGAATGAGTTATTACCTCCGTCGCCAAAGGTGATGGAGGTTATGTTTTCACCCCTGTCTGTCTTTCTGTTTGTTTGTCTGTGAACAAAATATCTCAAAAAGTTGTCGATGGATTCGGCCAAAATTTGCGAGAGAGGTAGCGCATGCGACAAGGACGAAATGATTAGATTTTGGTGAAGATCCGGATTCGGATCCGACCAGTGGAATTTTTTTTAGTCATTCTTCACCATTGGGAGATAGGGCCAAAAACGATACATAGCAGGATATCTGGAAAAGTTGTGGACGGATTTGGCCAAAATTTGGCAGAGAGGTAGTGCATGTGACAAGTACGAAATTATTAGATTTTGGTGAAGATCCGGATTCGGATCCGACCAGTGGAATTTTTTTTAGTCATTCTTCATCATTGGGAGATAGGGCCAAAAACGATACATAGCAGGATATCTGGAAAAGTTGTGGACGGATTTGGCCAAAATTTGGCAGAGAGGTAGTGTATGTGACAAGTACGAAATGATTAGATTTTGGTGAAGATCCGGATTCGGATCCGGCTACTAGAATCTTTTAAGTGATTCTTCACCATTGGGAGATGGGGCCAAAAACGATACATAGTGGGATATCTCAAAAAGTTGTGGACGGATGTGAACGAAACTTGGTGGACAGGTTGGATGTGTGAGAAGAACTAATCGATTTGATTTTGTAGAAGATCCAGACTGGGATCCGGATACAAGAATGGTTTAATTTTTTAAAAAGTGATTCTCACCATTGTGAGATAGGGACAAAAACGATATATAGCATGTTGTTAAAAAAAGATGTGGACGGGCTATGGTAAAACCTGGTGGATTAGTTGGATTGGTGATAAGAACAAGCTGATTAGATTTTGGTTCATATCTGGATTCCGACCTGGCCTATCAGTGGATATAAAACGTAAACTGTTCACCCTAGCAGAGGCATGTTTTTTTTTTTGTTTTTTTTTTGTAAATGTGTAGACTCAATATGGTCCTTGTATTAAAAGAGAAACGAAATGAAAGAAATGTACCTTTGATGAAAAAAAAACTTCCAATTGCACTGACCTCATTATTAACATCATTGCTTTGAGGCATTCAGCAAGAGAAAAGGGGGAAAACAAACTGTTTTTCTAATCATCCCGCAAGTTGTACTCGACTGTGATGGAGTGCACAACAAAACGCAATTGTCTGGTAAGGTCGATACGGTATAATGAGTGCGGCCTCCTTTCCCAAACGGAATGTTGTGTTGGACTCGATTTGCTCAACCATTGCATTTGCATGTCGTCTAGCCACAGTGAATGTGCCATTTTTAGTACCACAACCCGAGAAGCACAAACACTTTGCAGCCACAAGCACCACAGGGGCTACTTTGTATGCACCGTGTGCCCGTTACGAGGCTATTTTTGCTTGTACGTTGAACACAGTAGCGTTTACAGTTCAGAAATATAAATGCTACCTGATGGCTTCTCATGGTACTTCAATATACTCGTGTATATATACAACTTTTGTAATATGCAGGCATCCTTTCTCGTATAAGACCTTGGAGGTTATTCAGAGGCCATCTCCATATGATGTGTGCAGGTGCTGGGCGAGTTGGTGCATTTGAGCCGTTAAGTCGAAACAGTCCGATGCCTTTTCAGTCTGAATGTGCCCAATCCCTTTAGATCCCAGAAACTAAGCAATCAAACTCGTTTGGTAATTGGACGGGAGACCTCCGTGATGTTTTCGGCTGAGAGGCGTCAGGATAGCTCAGTTGATAGCGTGTTCACTTCTAGGTTGTCAGGTGAGATTTGTTCACACATGGAATCTGAATCGAACTTAAAATTGCCACCTTGATGCAGTGCCATCAAAGAGTGCCATCCATCAAAAGATGATATTGAGTTGGCTGTCCCATCTGCATTTAAATATGTAGTCAGGTTCACTATGTTTTTTCGTTCAAAATCATGGTAGATTAGCAAACCTATACAATTTTAGAAACGTTATTACATGGAAAATCAGAAAATCAATGTTTACATTTGCCAATTCCGACCAATTCGATTCGACCAATTCGACCAATTCGACCAATCGACCAATTCCATTCGACCATTCGACCAATCGCTTCGATCGACCATTCGACCATTCGACCGATTCGATTCGATTCGATTCATCGAATTCGATTCGATCGACCATTCGACCAATTCGATTTGCCAATCAATTTGACCGACCTTTGCTTGTGTGGAACGGACTGTGAAAACGATGCGGACTATATTGTCGGATACGACACACAGGACAGTGATGACGAACTCTAAATGGCATATTCTGTAATCGTGTATGTTTGATCGTGATTGACATCGTGAACCTGACTAATGGACACGATCCCTCGTAAAGAGTTGGCTGTGGTGTACCTTGGCTAAATATTCTCCAAAAAAATTACACAATACCTGCAAGTCAATTTAACAAGGGATACAGTTAATGGTACCCTGGTGTTGGGCTAGCGGCTAGGGTGCCGGCTTAGGATCCTAGGATCCTGCGTTCGAATCCCGGTCAATCGCTGAATTAACGCCAGGGGGGTTGACTCAGCCTGTCGACCTTCCGAGGTCGGCAAATTGAGTACCAGTTCACTGGTAATTCCCTGCTTGTCGTTAAAGGCGGCAAAAAGGGTTGGCGTCAGGAAGGGCATCCGGCCGTAAAACATTGCTTCAAAAAGGGGACCGAAAAACAACAACATACCACAGTTCCCGAAAAAGGCCAACCCCCGCTTGCGGGGAAAAATGGCCTCTAAAAGGTGGTTTTTTTATACAGTTAATGGTACGACCTAGGTTAGTACAGAGAAGTTACGTAAAAGTTTAGATTTAGTTCAACGGATGTTCATATAGCATTGCCATGATGGGCCAAATAACCCCCTCATGTGTTGTACGTTTCTTGCATGTATCATTATATGTTAAAGAACCATTATTATTGAAGCATAATAAATTTGTGCTGATTGTGCTGTATATTTGACGACAGAAATCTCCAGCCAAGAAGCTGACTCGTGCCCTGAGCAAGTCCCTGGGCTGTGTTCCAAGCCGCGATCATATCCATCCCGTTTACCCTGATCAGCCAGAGAAGCCTCTTGACCTGACACACATTGTGTGAGTCTTCAACACATGTTAACAGCAGCACTTTGACCTTTGAACTTTGGATACAACTTATTTAGTAAATGCAAACGCATTTTGCAATCAACTTGCTACTCGCCCCTTTGTGAGTCCCACTTCAGTTATGAGAATCTTTAAAATCTAATCATGTGTTTTCTTTTCTCATGTGTACACTATCTTGTAAAATCTGTAATCTGAGGCCTGCTATGAATACAAACCGACGGTGGTCAGTTTATTAAGCAGCTCTGCAATAGTAGTAGGAGAATGGGGGTTCTGAGGCACACTTAAATTTAACATTGAAGTCAATGGAGAAAATTAAGGTTAATTATTGACTCACTGGATTTTCAATTAGATTTTATCCTCCAATTCATTCCCACCCCCAAGATTTCAAGATGTTCAACAGACATTCGCTGACGCTCATTCTCACTCACTGCGTAAGTTCGCTGTTAGTCGGCGCATTCAAGACACCCCATTCTCCTACTACTTGTGGTGGAAGGGAAAATTGGGGGAAGGGAAATTAGGGAGGGGAAGGAGAGGGAGAAATGGGGGAAGGGGGAATTGGGGAGGGGGCTGCATTTGATTATATCAAATCTAATCGATTATATCTAAGTGAACCAATGAATGGAATGAGGAGGAAAATTAAGAAATTAAAAGTGTAATGGAAATATTATTTTCAAGAATCTTACTATAATTCACCAAATGTCCGTCCGTCTGTCCGTTCGAAGGTACCGCAAAAACGGCTGAACCGATCGCAACGATATTTTGTGTGGGTAATCCTAGGACCCCCTGGAGTAAAATAGGCTTTATTGTTTTTCCAGTTTTCCAAGTTTTCCAATTTTCCAGTTTTTCCAAACACGATGGAATAATATTTACCGATATGAACAGTGATGTGGCTTTTGTTGAAATTCTACAAATACTGTTTAGATTTTGATGAGAATTACGAACCTGCAGTGAATCCGGGAGTGGACAGATGACGGCAATGCGTGGGTTTGATAATATCCCAATACAACCGTCATTCAATCGTAACATTAAATCGTTAAACATTAATCGTGTTAATCGTTTTGTTAAATTATCAATTGATGTTTGGAATTGAGTGAATACAATTACGATTTTGAATTCGTAATTGTGTTCACCCAACCGTACGGAACTTCACATCAGGATTTAATATATTTGTTTATGTCACGAATGTTGTTAAAAGTTTATTTTTTATATTAATGTTATTTAATTTGTGATTGGAGTTATGCTGTTTGGAATGAAAAAAGATATCGAGTTCAAGTGAATGACGAAATGCCGTGATGGTTTCTACTTTCTAAACGTGACATTCGCGGATCGCCATATGCAGATTCGCCATTGACTGGGTATGGAACACACGTACATGTTTGTTTGCAAACGGGTACGTTTCTCGTGGAAGTCCTTCACGAACTTGCTGTCCATGTCTGACGTGCGACTGAAGGTGCTCCAGGAATGTGGAATTTATTGGTTTCATGCTTTATCATTCACCGTTTCTGCATTGTCTGTTTGTTTCTGTCCTCCCACCCGTGCAGAGCACGGGTACCTCACTCGTAACTCTAATTTCGGGGAGGAGGTTTAAATGAGAAAGTGGGGATAAAGAAGAAGAATAAGATTATGTAGTTGATGATGTTGGTGTTATTGACTTTAATTAAAGTTTTATCGATATTTTTTCCCTAAATAAATGGAGGAGAGAGTGAAGACATTCCTAAGGATTCTTTATGTTTTAAAAATCAAGATATAAATGTATATGTTGGAAACCAAAAAGGTTTTCACACTCTGTATGAATTTTTCTCATAAATAAATGAGTTATTGTGTTAAGTGTAAAAAGAAAACCAATACTAAAAATGTCTCATATGTTAAAAGTAAAAATAATAGAGTTTATCAAAAGCGGATATGTTTAGTGTGTGGCTCTAAAAAGTGTGAATTCATTTCTAAGCATAAAAGTGGAGGAGATATACAAAAGATTTTGTCGGGTAGTAATTTTACAACAACTGGAATTCCAGGGGAATTACACCTTCCTGGATATTCTTTCTGTGGTCCAGGAACAAACTGGATATAAGATTAGATGAGGCTGACAATCCTCAACCTTGGTCTAAACTTCTAAATAGGGTTGATGAAGTGTGTATGAAACACGATATTGATTATGGGAATAGCACTACGTTGGATGAAAAACATAGAGCCGACAGAGAAATGTTGTACAATTTGTCTTTGATACGAAATCCAACGTTGAGAGAGAAAGTTGATAAGTTTATTGTGAAAACATTGATAAGTGCTAAATTGAGACGGGCTTGGTTATCAAAAAAACTATTAAGCTCTAATGATGTTATCAAGATTGAGGAGCAAATAGCTTTAGCTGATGAATTACATAAACCTATAATCACAAAGTTTAAAAGAAGGAAGGTTTATTCCCAAGGGGTTGATTACATCTGCTCTGGTAATTTAATTGAACTAAATAATGATAAGGGATACAAGCATGCTTTAACCATTATTGATTTGAGGAGTAGATTTGCATGGGTTGTTCCTTTGAAAAACAAAAGTGGTAATACTCTTATGTTAGCTTTCAGTGAAATATTTAGTAAAAGCATAAGGAAACCAAAGAAGTTATGGATTGATGAGGGAACAGAGTTTTATAACAAAACATTTATGAATTTCCTTAAAGATAATGGTACTACATTATACAGCACCTTTAATGAAGGAAAGGCAGTTGTTATTGAGCATTTTAATCACACTTTGAAAGAGAGACTATATAAAAAATTCACACAACTCGGTTCTCAACAATGGGTATCTTTAATTCAGGACATTGTAGATAATTACAATAATACAGTTCATTCATCAACAAAATCAAAATCGTCGGAAACATTTACAAAATTAGAATACGAAAAGGAGATTAATTTGAGAAAGCCAAAGTTCAAAGTTGGTGATATTGTAAGAATATACAGATGGAAAATTCATTTTGAGAAAGGTTATACAAAAAGATGGACTAATGAACTCTTTTAAATTGTTGATGTAATGAATACAATTCCTTGGACTTACAAATTATATGATTTAAAAGGAGAAGAGATTTTAGGTTCATTTTATTCACAGGAATTACAAAAGACACAGGAAAGCAGATAATACCCTTGAAAGCAATAGGTTGACACTTTACTACTATACAGGGATGGGACGATTAATGTTGTTGTTTGGGGGATAGGAATATAGAAATATACCTTATTCCTGGACTACAATCCTCTTCAACCCTGAGTAGCTCTTCTATGAGACTGCTCTCAAGAAACTCCTCATAATTCTTTCGTACTCTAAGAGTTGTTTTTAAAAATGGGTTCCTCTTTTCACCCTGTATTGAGCACCCAAGTCTCATAGTTAGTGGCATTGATTTATAAAAGGAGTTATTTAGAGCTGTTTTAAAGTATCTGTCACATTGTTCCACAGCCTCCTGAATAGATTTAGGTTTATTAACAAACTTTTTTAACTTCATAATTGTTGGGGGTTTCTTCGTATTATAACAGTGCTCCATTTATAAAGTAATATTTATAGATGCCTCTTTGCTAAAAATAAAATTTTCTTGGCGATTTAGCCATTTCATCTCTGATCAACAAAGATACTTGTACCAAGAATCAACTTCCAACATATTGCTTGTTAATATACTTGATGGTGATGAGTGTAAAAGAAAATTTAATGATTCTCTAAAATACAACATAAACAAATATTCATTGGCCCACTTAGTGAGTATAATCAAATGCAGTCCCCCTCCCTAATTCCTCCTTCCCCCATTTCTCCCTCTCCTTCCCCTCCCTAATTTCCCTTCCCCCAATTTTCCCTTCCACCACAAGTAGTAGGAGAATGGGGTGTCTTGAATGCTCCGACTAACAGCGAACTTACGCAGTGAGTGAGAATGAGCGTTAGCGAATGTCTGTTGAACATCTTTAAATCTTGGGGGGTGGGAATGAATTGGAGGATAAAATCTACAGACTTGGCATTTAATATGGAATTTTTTTTTTTTCTTGACTTGGGTTTACTTTCTTAACTCAGTATATCAATCTGGTGAGTTTCTTTTACACTTTGGTGATTTATTTGTTAGTGCCTGTATCCAGAAGGCTAGTCAACCAACGACTGGTTCAAGCAGGCTATCGTGCCAGGCATCCCCTGAGAACGCCACGCCTGACCAGACAACACGGCCAGCGCCGATTGCAGTGGGCCAGAGAGCACCGTCAATGGCAGCCAGGACACTGGAATCACGTGATCTTCAGTGACGAGTCTAGATTTCTGGTCTATCGTCAAGATGGCCGCGTCCGAGTGTGCAGACAAGTGCATGAAGCCTACAACAAAGATTGTATAGTGCCAAGAGTCCAAGCTGGAGGTGGTGGGGTGACCGTTTGGGCTGCTTTTCATGCAGGGGGCAAAACTGACCTGGTTGTTCTGAATGGAAACCTGAACCAGTTCAAGTACAGGGCCATTCTGGAAGAAACATTGCTTCCATTTGCTCGTGCAGCCTTTCGAGGAAACTGTCTTCCAAGATGACAATGCACGGCCTCATCGTGCTCGCATGATCCAACACTTTCTTGCTGACCGTGGTGTAGAGCATATGGAGTGGCCTGCCATGTCCCCGGATATGAATCCGATAGAGAACTTGTGGGCAGAATTAACACGTCAAATCGACCACTTGGACCAGCAGCCGACCTCTGTGCGTGAATTGCAGCAGGCTATTGTCACTGCATGGCAAGCGATTCCTGTCCAAACCTTGGCAAATCTCGTGAACAGCATGCTTCAACGTGTACGTGCTCTCCTGAATGCTCGTGGGGGTTACACGAAGTACTGAACTGTAATTTTACTGTCCGTAATCCCAGTCGTAATTTAACTTTTGTTTTTGATTAAAAAAATTTGGCTAATGTGCAAAATATAGAGATACTTCTGGAAAACGTACAGAAGTTTAACACAGTACTGTCCATGAATTGAGTTCGATATCAGTTTACATCACTTTCAAGGATCAATTTATTTGTTTCGAAATGTCAAATGTGGTTTTTGTTTCTTTTAAAGGTCACATTAACAAAATCTAGAATAATTTCAACATAATTCCAATGAACTTTTGGTTCTAAGACATCTTGAAAAGTAAGTTCACCCCCACAAAAAAAATATTCCATACTAAATGCCAAGTCTGTAATTGAAAATCCAGTGAGTCAATAATTAACCTTAATTTTCTCCATTGACTTCAATGTTAAATTTTAGTGTGCTTCAGACCCCCATTCTCCTACTACTTGCAATGCTGTTGAAAAACCCAAAGTCACCTTTCCATGCCAACCATCTTGACAAATTGTGCCATGCATTGTTTCAGCCAGGTTATTCATCTTTCCACATTCTTTCTGTGATCTCGCCCAACCAAAATGTACGTTTTCAATTGGCTAGTGAGCACCACACTTTGTGCATGCTACCAAGATGGTTGCACCTACACATTTGTGACACTCGGGTCAGAGCACCTGGTTGTTGATTCATTGCCACAGATACAAGGCCCAAGTTACTCTTCTTGCATTATGCTGAAGATGACGAGCAATTTGCTGAAAAAAAGTCCACAGGATACGTGTTTTGTAGTGTATGTGCACACTTCGGAGCTAGATTGGATTGGCAGTGAAGACATGCTTTCACTAACCATTCCTACACTAACCTTTCCAATTCTTACATGTACAGTATCACGTTGAATGTTCTGCCAAGAAATTAGACTTCAATTTAAGAATGAATAATTCATGTGAGATGGTGTTGGTTTGTGTTGGCGGACAGGTTGAACAATGGATGGAATCACTAGAACATTGATTGAGGTATACTAACCGCCATGGTGAGCAGAGAGAAGCTGGCATTTTGCGCATTTACCTTTAGATGGAGTAAAGGTGGTTGTTAACCCTTCAACAAAGCAAAAGAGGGTTAACGCTCTTTTGCTTCGACGAAGGATGACCGCCACAAATGTTAGCTTCTCCTTGCTTCCCAAGGTGGTTAGCATACCTTGATCAACATCTGTTGATTCCATTCATTATACTTTAATTGTTTTTGACTACTTCCCCATGATGCTTACATTTCTGTGACCCTGCAATACACAAGAAACTGATGGTAAGATGAGCATCCTGAGCTTATCCGCATGAGAGGTTGTAAGGCCAACTCACAGTCTGTGGAAGGGACTCTGGTGATACACATTATCATATCAAAGCTCTCTTACAGTGTACGTTAATGTAGGAGGAGGCTGTTAGGCATATCAAGCCTGGGCAATGGTTGCCAGCCGACATATGGTTATGTGTCCATTCTCCATCCATTTTTGATTCCGAGCATCAAGTAATCGGTCTGATTTGGCTGGGGTCTTGTTTTGAACTGCTGACCTCCCATACTCAGAGCAGATTCCCATCATGTCAATAAAACGATGGAAAAAAGGACCGACAAGGCAAGTGAAGGGGTAGAGGGAAGGTTTAGTAAGAGGTCCAAGCAAAAGTTAAGTATTGTTACATTTATAGGGGGTAGGCAATGGAATACCTTAGGGCCAGGTAGGATTGTATAGGATACTAGGATAGTGTGCTCCGAATGTCACGATGAAAAAGAAGAACCCCCTGTACCTAAGTAGGGACCCATAAGACCGGATGTCAGGTAAGAGTGAATCTTTGTCCCCATGATGAGGGGTGCGGTTAAGGGTAAATCCCCTGTATGTAAATGGCCTCTGTGATTTCCCCTCTTTTCGTTATAACACACACCACTTCCGCCATGCTTTGCACACCTAAAATAAACACCAAATAAAAGTACCCGGAACCAGGACACTCAACTACCGCTGATACAACCGACCGGGTGATCACAAAGGCCGGCAAGTGGCCGTGAGGCCACGCCTCGAAGAATGATTGGTCAGGACGGCCAAAGAGCGAGGAGATGGACTTGCTGATTGGAGCACGCACGACAACGTCGAATGATGTAAGAGCCTTGGGAACAAAAGACTTGAGGCCCGGAATTTTGTGCTCTTACGCCAGGAAAGTGAACAGTCGCAGATACGACTCTTTTGCATTGTGGCCGTCATCACTAGCAGTCAAAGTTATATCTCTTGCGCTGGGTTCCTATTGAAGGCACAGTTGCATTTTCCTGCTATTGCGTTTGGACAGGGACATTGGTGTCGTGCAGTCGGGCATTTGTGCTTTTTGGTCCGGCCGATCGGTTCGAGCGGCCGCATTTTCCTTTCCCTGGCTCGTTGGTGCTGATGGTGCGGCGGCTGTCCATGCTGAGACCGCGTTGCTGTGTGGAGCAGACGGCGAGTGGATGGGCGCGGCCTGCTCGCTTTGCGCTCGGCGGCTGGAGGAATGAACTGCGTGCCAAGACCTGTTTCCAGCGCACGGACTTTGCGCCAGGGCGTGTGTTTTCCCGCACACGGATGCGGGGGCCTGTGACGATCCCGGATGATCAAGGCGACCAGAGCTAAGTACACAAACACACATTTTTACTTTCAGTTATTTTTCCCCTTGTGTTGTTTTACACGTCTGTATGGAGGGTCCCTCGATTAGGAATCTTAGTTTTATTGTGCATTTTCTTGTTTGCTGGCATTAGTTTTATTAAGCCTTTTTATTGTACATTTTAATTCCATGTTGGGTTGAGTTGATTACCAGGGTCGAAGACGTCCAGTGGGGTCTGTGCAGGTAAGAGCTTCGCTACCCTTCGCTGCCTCATCCCCCATGCGTATTCACTCTGCAATAGTTGGATTGTACACCTCGGAGTGTAAAGCTCGATTGGCTACCCGTTACCTTAGAGGATGTTAATCCCGGGAATACGACAGTATTTAAACTTCACTTGCTTCAGGAAACCTGCAGTGTAGAATAAAGTAGACCATAAAGGTCATCACAGAAAGTGTTGGCTGCCCTAAACTATCGACCTTCCCTTATCAGAGCCATGTAATGTGCCGCTATCATGTACTTTAACCTCGCTTTTTCGCCAAGCCAGATTGAGGCGTCAATCAGACCTTCTTTGAAGATGACCAGCCATGTCTGGAAATATTCCACCATCTTTGCATACATAACAATCAGTTGTCTCTTTATGCTGTATGAGCAGACTCATCACAAACAAATTTAGGTTACTGAGATGCAAGCAAAACCAGTAATGAAGACGTTTGACAGCTATGTATCTTACGTGGTATACAGGAGACTATTTGCAGCATGGAAAAGGTATTTACATTTTGTTGGATTTCTAGTGAGCGACACAAACAGCTGATGCAACTCATAGCATCAGTATTTTATAGCAAGCTGATGGGAAACTGTACGTTTGAGGAAACAGATTTTCCTTCCTCTGTTTGTTTCCTTCATACTTCCTGTTGTTTTATGTGCCGCACAGTCCCTGGTGAAAGGCAACGCACAACTCACAGTCCATGCATGCACTTCCTTGGCATCATCGGCTCTGTAAATTAGGCCGTCCCATTTGTGTGCTGTAATGGTGAACACATTCCTCTGGAACTGTGCACGTCTTCAATTCGCAGGGGAATACCTGAGCCTCCTTTCTCTCGTTATTATTTGATTATAGGGTGTAGGAATGTCAATACCAACCCGGAAGCTAGGAGCCATGAGCTCTTCCATGAGCCTCGACCATGTATACAAAAAGGAAATTACTACTGCACATTTTCAACACCCATCTTAGCCCCGCCATTCCTGAGCCACCACTTTGTCCCAAGGCCTCCAACTATATGTTGAGTGGTCACTTTAAAGCCTCCAACTATATCAGAAGTGTTCACTTTAAAGCCAGCGACTCGCATGCTCTGGGATTTTCTGGATAACCAGTTTGCATTGTCCCATGAGGATGAGCATTTAATTCCAACCCAAGGTCGATAGCAGAAGCTTAAGTTTCCTCTTGGGAACCTCTTCACAGATATGTGGCTTGACCTTGTCAATACCAACCCGGAAGCTACAAGCTAAATTGCTGAATTGCTGTCCCATTAACGTCGTTCCTTACCCTGAATGCGTAGGAATTATACAGTTTGAGGAACTATTAATTCCGAGCAGCCATCGGGTCATGACGTATTGATGTGAGATTCTTGCTCACATGGGTTTGCTTATACCTGAGCCCTTCCAAAAAATGTCCTTGAGAATTGCTTGCACCGATATTTTTTTTAACTTTCAGATATTTAGTAACCTGCTTCGCGATGTCATGATCCTGCACATCCTGTTGATCCTGATTTCAGTTTTGTCGAGCACAAATGTTTGGAATCGAGAACAAATAGTCAGGAAAAGGCGTTGGCACCGAATGGTGGTATGCGAGGTAATGCGCCAGGATGTGTTTGCCGATATCTACCAACACCTTTTTGTGCATGTTAGAGGCGCCTTCAATTTTATTTTGCTAAACTCTACTAATTAACTTCAGAGCTGCTCTGGAAATGATTCAGAAGGTCTGCGGAGAAATTAGGAAATTGTAAAAAAAATAAAAAAAATTCGGCTTCAATTACCACAATCCTGTTTTAATGAAAGCCAACATGGCTAATTGGAAACCAGTTTGCACAATGGATAAAATATTCCCTCCTCCTTCCTCCCTCCTCCTCATAGTATTTTTTTTAAAGTTTTAACATCCACACCGGAGGCTAGGCCGTTGAGAGGAACCTCACGTTTCAAAAAAGAGAGACTGCTGCTCCAGTAGCAATCATCCCAGAATCATTCATTCATTGGAATGATGCGTTCAATTATTACAAAGCAACAATGTCGACTCAATTATCACAAAGCAACAACGTCGACAATGCAACATAATTATCTTGTGCCCCCGCACAGCGAGAGATGGGGTTTTGCAATAGCTTGTGTGTTTGTGTGTGTGCATATATATATATATATGTGTGTGTGTGTGTGTTTGTGTGTGTGTGTGTGTGTGTGTGTGTGTGTGTGTGTGTGTGTGTATAAGAGAGAGATAGAATTGTGAGGAACAGAAATGAAAAAACGATGTGTGTGTGTGTGTGTGTGTGTGTGTGTGTGTGTGTGTGTGTGTGTGTGTGTGTGTGTGTGTGTGTGTGTGTGTGTGTGTGTGTGTGTCCAGGCCATAACCTTTTTTTTTTTTTACCATTTCACGTATTGTTATCAAATTTTCAACAAAACATTATTATGAGAATATGGATGGTCGATTAAAAATTGGATCAAAATGTGAAGGGGCAAAGTCAGTGACTATAAATAGTCCTTATTAGCCCCACCGCAGTGCGTCATCGCTTCCACGTTTCTTTTTTTATTTACCATTGAGCTTCAGTGTCTGTCCAGGCCATACATATTTTACCAAATGAGCTTTTGTCATCAAATCTTCAACAACCCTTTATTATTCGAATATGGAGAATACTAATTAATAAAATGTACAATTTTTTTTTTTAACTGTCGTTTTCATCAAGTTTAGTTTGAGTACAAAGCAGACACGGACGGGCTTTGCATTTTGAGATGACTTCTAGTTCAGATTGTAAAAATAATCTGAAATGCTTTATTTCTCTTTACCCCATGTATAATTGCAGCCTGGTGTTGGCTTAGTGGTTAGGGTGTTGGCTTGGGATCCCCAGTCAATTGAGTTCATAATCCCAGTCAATCACTGAATTAATGCCAGGGGGGTTGACTCAGCCTGTCATCCTCCTGTGGTCGGCAAATTGAGCACCAGCTTGCTGGGATGAATGATCCCGGTGTGTACCCCAACTTAGAATAGGCACACCGTATCCCACCGGGGGACATGGTCCTTAGAGGATCCAGCGCTTGTACAAATATTCTTGAATTTTGCATGTTTGAATAAGTTTCTGTGTTTTGAACTTTTTCTTCATGTCCCAGGAGTTTGGAGTGAGGATTCCAAGGGTTATACATATTTGAATTGTTGCTTAAGGGGTGTAGAACGGTAAAGAGAATAACTAAGTTCGCGCTTCGCACAGCCTCTCCTAATTTATTTCATAGGCTAATTAAGAGTGAGTCGGTAAGTGTTTAGGCTGGAACGGTAACACCTGCATTGAACCTTGCGGGAGCCACGGTTCCAGGGGGGGGGGGGGGGGCGCGGTTACGTTTATAGAGGGTAGGCAATGGAATACCCTCGGGCCAGGTAGGATTGTATAGGACAGTGTGCTCCGAATGTCACGATGAAAAAGAAGAACCCCCGATGAAAAGAGGCGACTAAGGGTTGGCGTCAGGAAGGGCATCCGGCCATAAAAACATTGCCTCAAATTGCATATGTGCATACCCCTGATACATATTTGCGTTCATTGGATTTGTACAAATCAGCAACAATTGGACAATGTTGCGTTTGGCAAGTTTAGTGATTTAAGATTGCATAGTTTGAATATGAAGTCAGTTTGAAGTCAACTGTGCATTTATTATTGCTATTTAGTAGTAGCAGTAGCAGTAGTAGTAGTAGTAGTAGTAGCAGTATCAGTAGTAGTAGCAGTAGCAATAGTATCAGTAGTAGTAGTATCAGTAGTAGTAGTACCAGTAGTAGTAGTAGTAGTAGCAGTAGTAGTAGTATCAGTAGTAGTAGTAGTAGTAGTATCAGTAGTAGTAGTATCAGTAGTAGTAGTAGCAGTAGTAGTAGTAGTAGCAGTAGTAGTAGTAGTATCAGTAGTAGTAGTAGCAGTAGTAGTAGTAGTAGCAGTAGTAGTAGTAGTAGTCGTATCAGTAGTAGTAGTAGCAGTAGCAGTAGTAGTAGTAGTAGCAGTCGTATCAGTAGTAGTAGTAGTAGTAGTAGTAGCAGTAGTAGCAGTAGCAGTAGTAGTAGTAGTAGTAGCAGTAGTAGTCGCACTAGTAGTAGTGGTTGTAGTAGTATCGGTATTTTCAGTATGAACACAAAACGGCATGATTGTTGACTTCGTTCAACGATATCCTGTGTGCTCCAGCGGGCTGCAAACTTCCTTTTACTGGATTTGAGTGTTTTTTTGTTTTTTTGCGACTCGGAATCGTGCACTGCTAATTGGGAGCCAAGCGAAATCTGTCCTCCAAATCCGCTGGACCTTCCTTGTTTGTGTTGCTGCTAATGGGAAACATGCTGCTTGGCTCTAGCTTAAACTCATTCAGGCCTGAACTGGTTCAGAATAATTCCAAGGACCGTTTTTGTTCTGCCTTCCATTCACTTCCAAATTTTGCGCCGTTTCCATTGGCTCTTTCACTTCAAAAGGAAGTGAGTTAATCGCTTATTGGTTTTTGCTCTGTGTGGTCATTCTCTTTCTCATTTATTTCCTGTAGCCATTGTTTGCTTGTTGTTGAGTTTTTTTTTTTAATGATTGTTCAGTTGTCGTCAGAGTGCAGAACCCTTTCCACTTGGGATTGCTATTTGGGGCGCTGTATTGTATTTGGCGGGATTGATTAATTGACGGTGTGGTATGATTCTACCTGGAGTTGCTGCACTTTCAACCCCTACTTCCTAATTAAGGCCGCAACCGATGCAGGACGCCAAACATGATGTCCAACCCATGATGTGCACCATCATTTTTTGTAAGTCGGAAAGTCGAGGGTCCCCTCTTTGTTCAAGTGTCCCTTCTTGATTTGCAACTTTTATTTTGTGTGCAGTGAAGCGCCATCGATTTCGCAGATCGTGTTGTCGTCGGGATGTTCTTATGCGATTCCTCCGTTAACCAGAGAGTTTTCATAATCCCCTTATGCTCGAAAATTACAGCATAATCTGGCTGCACTTGGTGCGAATGTTAATGCTGGATGGATAGATTCTGTGTTTGATGGATTTCATTACACAGTGTTGCAATATTCAAGTCTACATGTTTAGCAGTCGTGTACAACCTCCTTTTGCATACATCTGTTTCTACCTTCTCTTCCTCTTTCAGCATATCATCCTCTTCCCTCTTCCTCTTGCATTCCTCAACCAACCACATTTTTGAATTAACTTCATTTTTTTCATCATCGCATCGCCTTTTCGCAATTCCCTTATCATCATACCATCCCTTAGCGCACCCCACCCCCCACCCACACAATCTCTCCTCCCTTCGCTCTCGCCTCTCCGCTCTAACCTGCACGGTGCGCACAAAGCCACACGGCGCATCCTCAACAGAGTGCCGTCCTCTTCGGCTGCAAGCCTCCGTCTCCTCGTTCTTTGCATGAAGCATGTTTCATATCTGAGTTGTACGGGTCGATTTTGTTAATGCATGTTGAGATGTGAAGTTCTTCAGTACAGCAGTGACACATAAATTCGTCACAACAGACAGTTTATCATTTCCATCTCTGGACGGCAGTCTTGCCCACCTGTCCGTTGCTGCAATCTTTGAATTGGAATGGATGCGGTTGTGGCACCTGTGTCGAAGGACTTTCCAGGTGGGACATAATTGTCTACTGTTATTATCTGTAAATTCATTTATGGCTTAATAATCTCAGAAGTGAAGTCATCGGCATGATTTAACTTGGCCAAACTTGAGAATGCGAGGTGGAGGGCTTGCTTTTGACTATCTCAAGTAAGATTGATTGGAGAGGAAGAGTTTGCACGCATTGAAGTTTACTATTGTGTCTGAACTCCCCTCGAATGTTGTGCCAGCTTGATTTTGATTCTATGTACTTCCGAGACATGTCGCTGTCGTTATTATGCCTGTTTATACACTTAGCTCTTTCAAAGCACTTATATTTTGTGAGGAACCTTATATCAGTGCCATTTTTACAGTTGTTGAGGATACATCGATATACTATGTATGCAAAGATGAAGGGAAGTGCTAATATGGGGAGAAATAAAGAGGACCAGGAGAGAAGATAGAGAGAGGGGTGAATATACTGAAGCACAAAGGGATATATGTGTATATATATATATATATATATATATATATACATATAATATAGATATATATATAATATAGATATATATATAACTATAAATAATTATATATATAATATATCTATACTGCATGAGTCTGCTCTCACCTAATCAATTACCCCAGGTGGCTAGGATTATAAATAAATTGACTCCCCCATGCTCTTCCAGCTGAAGAAAGCTACATAAAGCAACCAAGAAAAGCTACACAAGGTAAGCCGTTTGTAGCTTTTCATATCGTTGTGTAGCCTTTCTTGGTTGCTTTATGCCACTTTCTTTGGCAACAAGAGCATGGGAGGAATTAATTTATTTATAATCCTAGCCACCTGGGGTAATTGATTCGGTGAGAGCCGATTGGTTATACCCTACAATTACAGGGAAAGATGTGATTGGGTCTTGTTATTTATATGTTAACTGTTATTGATATTGCACTTGGTACATGCTTGGAAACGTTGGTGGTGCGCGCTTCTGTCTCCACTGTCGCCGATGACTCGCTAATAAGTGATGAAACCGTCCGGTGACTGAGGGGCCTGTACCATTGGGAATCTCATGCATGTACTACATGTGAATGTTTTACAACTGCAGAGGAACTCAAATAGAGTTTTAAAGAGCTTACCTCATGTAACTTTTCATGGTTGCTTTATGCAGCTTACTTCAGCTAGAAGAGCATGGAAGTATATATATATATATATATATATATATATATATATATATATATATATATAGTCACGTGAAAAAGTAAGTACACCCCATGTAAAGTTTTGACTTTTTCAACATATTTCAACATACAGCTATTTGATCTTCATTTCAACAATATTGATAGACAAAGGTGATATAATATAACAAATATCATGAAACATTTACATTTTGTAGTCCATTGTATAATTTAAATAAACATAAATGCAAATTTTGCATGTGGTAAGAGTAAGTACACCCTTGGCTCTAATAGGTGGCATTGCCCTCTTTGGCAGAAACAACCTCAAGTAGGCGTTTCTTATAACTGTCTACCAGTCTCTGACATCGACTGGGAGAAATTTTTGCCCACTCCTCCATGCCGAATTATTTCAGCTGTGGGATGTTTGAGGGGTTTCCTGCATGCACAGCTCGTTTCAAATCCCCCCACAACATCTCGATGGGATTTAGATCCGGGCTTTGACTTGGCCATTCCAGAACCCTCCATTGCTTTCTATTCAGCCATTCCTTGGTGGATGTACTGGTATGTTTAGGGTCATTGTCATGTTGCAAGGTCCACCTACGGTTGAGCTTCAACTTTCCGACAGATGGACTCACATTATCCTCAAGCACCCTCTGGTACAATAAAGAATTCATAGTGGATTCTATGATGGTGAGCTGCCCAGGCCCTGATGCAGCAAAGCTGCCCTAAACCATAATATTTCCACCACCATGCTTTACAGTTGGTATCAGGTTCTTGTGGTGAAATGCTGTCTTTGGTTTTCGCCAAACATGTCTTCTGGTACTGTGGCCAAATATCTCTACCTTTGACTCATCTGTCCACAGCACATTGTTCCAGAAGTGCTGGTCTTTGCCGAGGTGTTCAATGTTCATTGGCAAACTTTAGTTTTGCCCTGATGTTCTTTCTGGACAGCAAAGGTTTCCTCTTGGCACACCTCCCATGTAGATCAAATTTGTGCAGCCTCTTTCTAATGGTAGACTCGTGCACTTTTACATCAACAGCGGCAAGAGCTACCTGTAGGTCCAGTGATGACATTCTGGGGTTCTTAGAGACTTCTTTCAGCAGCTTGCGGTCTGCTCTTGGGCTGAACTTGCTGGGGCGGCCTGGCCTGAACAAGTTGGCAGTTGTTTGGAATCTTCTCCACTTGTAGATGATCTTCCGGACAGTCGAATGATTGATTTTAAATTGTTTGGAGATCTTTTTTAATCCCTTCCCAGACTCGTAGGCATCTATAACCTTCTTTCTGAAGGTCACAGAGAGCTCTTTGGATCTTGGCATGGTGACGCCGCACACTTCAATAACAAAGAGCAAACCAAACTAAATGTCTGAGGTCTAAATAAGACAGGTTCCTCCAAGAGCCTCTCTAACTATGTTCTAATCATTTGCACCTGAGCTGGTGCACCTGATTCTAATTTTAGGTATTTGAAGTTGTGATAAATGTAGGGGTGTACTTACTTTTTCCACATGCGAAATTTGCATTTATGTTTATTTAAATTATAAAATGGACTACAAAATGTAAATGTTTCATGATCTTAGTTATATTATATCACCTTTATCTATCAATATTGTTGAAATGAAGATCAAATAGCTGTATGTTGAAATATTTTGAAAAAGCCAAAACTTTACATGGGGTGTACTTACTTTTTCACGTGACTGTATATATATATATATATATATATATATATATATATATATATATATATATATATATATATATATATATAAATATATGTATATATAAATATATGTATATATAAATATATGTATATATATATATATATATATATATATATATATATATATATAATATATGTATATATATATATGTATATATATATATGTATATATATATATATATATATATATATATATATATATATATATATATATATATATATATATATATATATATATATATTATAATAGCCGTAGATGATTCTGTTTGGGTGTCTGTCCGGGGTGTGGTTTGCAGAGTAGCTCCACCCATAGCTCCACCCATTCTAGGAGTGGCTTCATATAATTATAAACAAATATCCACCATTTTATTAACTCGCATAGCTTTGAGGCCTGTTTTGTAGGCCCGTGGTGTCTTGCTCTCTCTCCCAGTTTTATTTCAAATCAAATTCGATATAACATTTCATTTTTCACAGTCGCTAACATTGTTTTAGACTCGGTTGAAAAAAAACGGGAAGAAAATCCAATGAAAGTTGCCCTTTATAGAACGAAATGAATTCTCAAACGCCTGTAACTTCAAGGCCATTGAGTCTCTCTCACGCCTTTATCTCCAATCTAACTCATCATATGATTTCATTTTTATCGATGGTTTCAGACTCGGTGTCAGCAATAATTGAGAACATTCCACACACGCGGGAAAATGCAGAGATATATTTTTAAAAATCGCGCCATGATGTATCATACACCGCCCAACATGACACCGACGGCAACATGTCAATATACATTAAAAATTCGCTTTTGCTTTTCCGTTAAGATATATTACTTTTTCGTTTGATGACAGTCGTCACAAAAACGTCAACAATGATGCCGACATATATTTCTTCGTTTTTTTTTCGTTCAACATTATTAGCCGGAAGTAAAATATGTTTCAGGAAATTACCGAGATATTTCTTCGTTTTTTTTATTAGTTATGTGCGCATACACTTTAAATAGGTTTATTTGAAATCTTTAATTTTCCACAAACATTCCACACACGCGGGAAAATGCAGAGATATATTTTTAAAAATCGCGTCATGGTGTATCATACACCGCCCAACATGACACCGACGGCAACGTGTCGATATATATTAAAAATTCGCTTTTGCTTTTCCGTTAAGATATATTACTTTTTCGTTTGATGACAGTCGTCACAAAAACGTCAACAATGATGCCGACATGTATTTCTTCGTTTTTATTTCATTCAACATTATTAGCCGGAAGTAAAATATGTTTCAGGAAATTACCGAGAGATATTTCTTCGTTTTTTTTATTAGTTATGTGCGCATACACTTTAAATAGGTTTA